>NC_133581.1:24056894-24374037 GCF_964106895.1 Numenius arquata | reverse complement strand
TTGACTTGCAAATGCTTAATTATTCAGATGAATTTTTAACTTAAAAACTAAGAAAAAGCCCCACAATTCCAAGTCCATCATTCTTGCATTAGCTTTTTAGGTTGGTTTGTTTGTTTGTTTGTTTGTTTATGAAATTCAGTTCAGAACTCTGTTACTGTGATGATATTAAATGCTTATTTCCACCTAAATTCCAGCAGAACACTCAGAAAAATACCATGTACAAATATCATACATATTTCTATAAACAAATATGCATGCAAATATAAGAATGTTACTTGGCCCGTGTCATTTTCTAAGAGAAATCCTCTCAGATATATATCTAGATCACAGATTCTGATTTCTTATCTATTTATTGCACACAGAATCTATTTATTGCATTTAATGTACAATGAATAGGCATATGCAGGTATTATGTTACATATGTATTAATATGTAATGAATCAACTGGCCGAAGACACTGAATAGGGAGGATATTCATCAGTCTATTTTAACTTTTAACTTCGTTTTATTAGATTGCTTTTCCAGTCTGAATCTGAAAGGACTCTAATGTGTTGTAGTTGATGTCAGTCAAAAACAGAAGCAAGGGTACTTATTTTTAGCAGGGGGAAGGTTAATGCTCTTGACTAGTCTTTAGCTCAGGAAAGAATGACATACTTGCAGATTGTATGTTTCTTTGAAGTTCAACAGTCAAACATTGACATAAAACATATGAAAGAATTTAGAAACTGTATGCTGTGACCTGAAACAGATTCAAGAGTTAACACAGGGCTCAAATGAAAATGTCTGTTATTGTCATTAATTGCAGGTTGCAAGCTCTCTGGATTCCTTTTAAAAAGATATTATTGGATTCTCTGCAATCAGGTCTCTCCTTTCAACATGGCTCAACTCATTAATTATATTCTTTCTTCAATCAGTGATATAAAGTAATAAATAATGAATAAAATGTGAATAAAAATGTTTCATTTGAGTTATATAGGCAAAGAAATACCCACAGTAGACACCTATTCATAAGATATAAAAGCTGTCAGTAAATTATCTGTCAACTGCCACTTTGGATATTTCCTGTTTCGTGGGGTTTTGTTGCTTTTTTTTACCATAAAAGATTGGGCAGAATTGGGCCAGATTGGGCACATGTGCAAATCTGCTGTGCTTTTTCTCCCCCTCTCTATTTTGCTCTGTCCTTTTCATATATGTTCATAGACGAGGAGGGAAGAGAGACTCAGGAAAGAACAGAAAACCTTTCATCACTTTTACTACAGAAGTGTTAAATGCTGGAATATCATCTATCAGTATTTATTTAAGAATCTTTAATTGACTTAATTTACATAACTTGCAATGTAGAAGACTGTTTCACTGCATCAATGTCTAGCACCCGTTTGGCAGTCTGTTGTCATTCTCAGCCCTGTATTCCCACCTGGTTTTCAGGCAGCTCTGTCACAAACAGAGCTTCAGCGCTTTTGCTGCTGGTAGCAATGGTGTTGCCCCAAAGCTGTCTATGATATTCAGAATGCTTTTTTTTCAGACACAAGCAACCCAATGAGTTCAGAAAACCCATGACCCAAGTTTCTGTAGGTGTCCTTTTGTAGTGGACGTTTTTATAGATTGCTACTTATATTTTGTATATGTGCACATGAGTGTCTGCAGGTGAATATACTCGGTTCATTCTGAATTTTACATCAGGTCAGCAATGTTAAGAATGTGAAAGACAGGTTACTTCTTGATTATTCAAATAATATCAATGATATTCATGTTTCTTAATTCAGTCAGAAGTCTGCCTATGGGAAACTCAGTGCATCTTTGCTCACATGGGACTCATCTGCCTGGGGCAACTTTTAGATGTAAGGAATGGTTTGAGTTTAACAGACAATATTTATGCTGCATTAACTCCCCAGGTTAAAGCTCCCCAGGTGCTTCCTTGCATTTTAGCTTAATAGTGTTCCAACACACTGAAAGACAGCAAACAATAGAAGAAAACTGCACAAAAGAATCCTAGGGCAGAGTAACAGTCCTCATAGGTGATGTGTCCTACAGTAGCTCATTGGGGTTTTTGTAGGCAAATTCAAAGTTACAGGGACATATCTATGAGAAGGTAAGAGTCCAGAGCGCCCTGTCCTGAGAGCTACTGCATAGGGACATCTTTCCTTGAAATTACTGCATATAGTATCAACACTCATTAGATTCAATTGAAAAGCTCCTCATTACTTTAACGGGACTAGAATCAGTCCTTCACATCTTCTCAGCCAGGGAACTTACTGGTTGTAGAACCAGTGATTTCAGTAGGAAATTCTGTAAGCTTTCTTCGTGGAGTTAATGTGTGGGTTTGGGGCATACAGATCTTTTGGGGTGTGTGATCTTATATCACCTCACAGGACAAAGGTCTAAATCAAAATAAAAATTATTTAAAAAGAAAAAAAACAACTTCCCACCTAAAATTCAGATCTGCATTTCAGAGTGAAATTCCCAGGGAAATGAGTGCCCGCTTTTATATGGGATAGACAGTGTGTTTGTAGTTAAGAAGGAGCAGAGTTTACTTATATGTCTTTCTTTACTTGTTCCTTTGACCAAAAATTCGTGTCTATTTTGTTTGTGAAATTGTGTTTATACTTTTGCAATACCTTCAGAAGAAATGCCACAGCATCAGGACTTCTGCAACAGTGTTAAGGAAAATGGATGGAAAAATTCATTTTCACTGAACAAAATAAGGAGAAAGCCTGCTGTGTTCCATAGATACACAGTTGTTTTAAATGCTTCCCTTTTCAAAAGTTAATTACGTGATTGCTGCATTACTTAAGAGCTGAGAAGAACATATCTATAATGAGCAGAATCTGAATAGATTTTTAATGCATCTTTTTTAGCTCTCCCTGTGGCTAGGAGTGCTTATTGAGATCTTCATTTACAATAGATTACTGCTACTTTTTTTAAAGGACTTTCCCACTCTCCATAATTGATGTATTAGTATATCCCCTAAGCATATTTTCTTGTTCGTCTTTACTCCATTAAGATTAAACAGAATGGTCATTAGATCATAAAGAAATAAAGTATTCACTTCACTACTTACTGCAAAAAAAGCTACTATTATCTGTCAAATATAAAGATTAACTTTGCCTTCAGGTATATTTTTAATGGCCTTTTAAATATAGCCCTGAACGACTGTAACACACAGTAATAGATGAAGAACTTTCTTCATCAGGGGGAAGTATATCTTAATTAGGTGTCAGCCCCAGAATTTTTTGCTCAGCTCGTGCTCTTAGCTGTGAAAGATTTTTATCCATGGTTATCTGAATTCATGACACAGTTGCAATGCAGGTTAAAATCGGGGAGACTTTATTACTTTCTATAGATGTTTTAATAGGTCTTAATTAAAATGTCAAAGATCATATTCTATATATATTTCTTGTGTAGCAGTGTAGGACATGAGTTTTTAAAGATAGGAAATAATCCAATAAGTTACATTTGCAAAGAGGTCCAATCATGAAACAAACCCAAATTTTTATAATTAGGAATTTAGGTTTGCAGAATGGTGTGTGTTTCCCTGATTCACTGTAGTCCCTCATTGCTTTTCTCCACTGCTCTTTTCTTCTAAGGGAGAAAAAAGAAAATGTTTCAGATGGTGAAAGTAATTTTCAAAGGACTTCAGGAAACACAGAGGACACTTTTGTTTTATGATTGAGTACTAACAGATTTAAAATACATAAAATATATGCAGCAGCATAACTGCAAAGCTGTTCTTGACAGTAATGGTCATGTTTACTATCCAACAAACTCGATAAACTTTGCAAAAGAAATATGGTATTAATGACTGGTTAATTTTATCAGGAGCTATTGCAGTCAGATTTAATTTGTTGATTAGTTCATTATTAATGCTGTTATGGCTCCAAAGTCACAGTGTTCACAGAAAACCAGAGAAGTATCAATATTCAGTAGTTTTGATTGTTACTGATAGTGAGATCTCTCCATCAGTGCTTGGTTCTGGGTCATTTTTATGACTGCCCTGATATCACTGAAGTCATTTAAGATTTGGCTGTCATTCAAAATTGTAATGAAAAGCTTTGGGATAGTCTGTCTTATGTTTATTTTATTAGTTTTTTAATGATGTTGTTAATTTCTGTAACACTTGGACTTGCAAGGGAAAATCCCTTTTCCCAAGAAGTCTGGTGTGCTATAATGGCATGCTATGATTTTATTTACAGGAATTAGCAAAATTACCTGATATTTCATCCATTTTAAAAGAATTAGTTTTTAGTAAAGAGTTCAGAGAAATATTAGAGAAAATGGTTGTTTTGATTTTATAAACTGAAATGATAGTCAGTAGATGTTGTAAGATACCTTATTTTAATACCAAGTTTGTGTTTGGTTAGTTAGATTAAGGCTTTCAGAAACTTAGCCTTTAATGTAACAATTCTTTGGCATCAAAGCCACCGCTTTCTTTCAGTAGTGCTTTAGTTTCGTTAGCTGCAGATACCTTCCTGAGTGCCCCCAGATTTCCAGAGCTGGGTCAGCTGCCCAGACGAGCAGTTGGGTTCAATTCAGTTGCTGATCTTGATCTCAGCCCTGCTGCCTTCTCCCAGTCTGGGAAGGAGGTGCTCTTTTCTACTTGACTCAGTGTTTTGACAAGTCTCTCTGAAGTTTGGTGTGCCTGCCTTGTCATTTGACTGGGAACACAGACCCTGTGATGCTTATAGGAAATGTTATTTCTTCTTTCTATCCTTTTTCTTTGGCTGAAAACATTCTTACTGACACGTCCCTCACTTATTATGTAAAGCAGGTAATTAGCTGATTACTTGTGCTCTACTTAGCAGCATGATTGGATATGTGTCACTCTTGGCAATGTTGCAGAATAATCTTTAGAAGAGGGCAGTTTAGTCAGAATATGCTCCTCCAGTGTCACCTTCAGTATTCTGGAAGCCCTTGTTCTCGCTCCGTGCTGGACTCCTTGAGTCCCGCTATCAGCGACTGTCTCTTCTTTTGATGGCATTGGGCAATTACATCTATGTGACCTAAGCCTGTCACTGTGTCCCTGCCTCCCCTCCTAACCAAAGGCTCTGACTGAGCTACAGTAAGTACCCTTGATCGCCTCATTGGAACTCCACTGGAGACAAGGACTGGAATTAAATTAACAATATATAATCAGGATGATTTGATCCTTTGACACTTATCTGTAAATGTTTTCTGCCAGCCTATAAGCTGTGCAATAGCACTGCCATTTCTTATTTATTTATTGTGCAAAGTAAAGGAAATTAGTTCTTACATGTTCAGTCTTGCCTTTACTTTTCATCTCATCTTTCCTTCTAATCTTCCTGTAATTGCACCAAAAAGCATTTTAATAAATGTATATCAACTTTTTCTGAAATTATTTTTCAGGCTTTGCTGAAAGAGCACCTATGTTTCAGCCTCTCCTAGATTGTATGCCATTATTTGGTCCATTCCTCTGTACTTAATTTTAGGACTTTAGAATTTATAGGATATATATTCTTTTCTTTAAATAGCTATTCAAATTAAGTGAAGAAATTCAGTTGCAGGCCATTTATTCATCCATAATGTTATATGAGAAAAATTTTCACCCTCTTTATTTTTCTGTGGAAGGTATAATAAACAAGCATGTAAGTCTCTTGTCAGTTTTTGTTTCTGCCTTCATGTCTTTTTAACATCTGTTTCAGGAAGACCAGACTTTGTTTCAATTCCAGTATTGTTTTGGCCAGTGTATACTGAAAAAAATTACTGTAAAGCATTGTTAAATTTACAAGTAACTTATACAAATTCCTATATACTCTTAATATGTTTTGGCTGTCCAGATATTAACTAAAACCCCTAACTTTTTCCATGTGCTGGTGATTTTAAAGAGAAACAAAAATGGCATTATCAAAACCCCCAACAAATAACAGTTAAATGAATTGCTTTTTGTATCTATATGTCATAGGTCTGTTGTCTGTTTGATAAAGCAGGAAAAATATCTTGCTCTTTACAGAAAACATTAGAGCTTTGGTATCCTGTAAAATTTATTTTTCAGTAGAAGAAGATCGGGCCACTGATTGGACCTGGTCCACCTAATACAGTGCTGCCTTTGTGCTTGAAGAACCCGCAGTCAGACTTCAACCTAAGAGAAAAATATCTGGAATAAGGATGATTGAGAGGAGCAATGGCCTTGTCATCTGAATGTTTACAGCCAAAGATATTTTTGTTTTTCTAACCTTCTGTTGCTGGCATGTACTAACGTAAATTCTTGTGAATATATGAGCTAGGCAGTAGGCCTGATTGCTAACTGTTGTTTTCCTCTTAGATGTGCTTGCTAGTTTTCCATTAGACCTAGTGGAGACTCAAGGTGTTTTAAAGGATTTAGAAGAAAGAGCTAAAAATACAGGAAGTTAAAGGGAAAAGAAGGTAATGGGTAGTCTGGGATAAAGCAGTAGCCTTGCACCTGAGTGAGTCACCACTGTGCTTAGCATTGCTTTTTCCTTGGGATAGTTACTTATATTCCCTGAATCTTTAGATGCCTTTTGGAAAAAAACAGGTTATTGGTACTCTCTTTTTTTATTATGGTGTTAGGAGAATAAATTAAATTAGTACATGTTGATGACATATGAAAATGCAAGAGGAGGGACTGGCTTACATTTTTTTTGTACCTTTTGCTTAACTGGTGACGTAATTTCTCAATGGCATCATTAAGATAAGTAGTCTTTTCCCACAATGATGTCCGAGAATATTTTCTATTCACAGAAGGTTCATCTAATGTCTTCATAGCATTTAAAAAATACTTAACGTAAGAAACTTCCTAATGCTCAGACAAGTTGGATAGAGAGTTTTTATGAGTGTAGAGAGGTTAAGTGCCTTGCGTGTGTTACAAATCAGTGACTAAACCGGGAGTTTAACTTTTGGACCAATTTAAGGACAAATATATTTGTAAAGCTCTTCCTGTTGCTATGTACAAATTCTTCATAATCTCCATCAAAACCTATTTTTATGTTACTGTCCCTCTGTTGCATGTTATCTCTAGACTGAATTGTGAAAGAGGAAGATTGTCATCCAGTTAAAAAAAAAGCTAGGTCAAAGGGATTTTTCTTTGGTCAGTGCCTTTGAATAGTGATTTTGACAGTACATGACTTTCAGGGTTGCTTCTAACTAAACCCTTTAGTTATGAGGTGATGCTGAAAGAGCTATATTCAAAACTTAATTTGTACGGGAACTTGATGCTTAAGAATTAGTGAGAATATTAACTAGTAAAATAGATGGGTAATGCAGAATATATTTTGTTACTTTTTTTTTTTATTATTATTACGTCACAGAAAAGTGGCAGAACAACTGTCTGAGGCAGAAAACTAACAGTCAGGATTCCTTAGCTCTGGTAGTGCTATTGCATCCTGCAATACCGGGCACTTCAGTCTGTCTTTTGATACCTGGACAGAAAATAGTCTGTGAATTGACTGTAACATTAGGCAGAACAGGTATATGTTGTGACAGTTAATACTGTATGTGCTTTTGTAAAGCACTTGTAAAATATTGTAAAGTGCTTTCAATTTTCAAGAAAGGGAACATTTATGGTGTTACTCTTAATACTGCAACACCACGCAGGAGGAGGCTGACAGTGAAGGAGAGGTAGCAAGAACCGGACCATTTCAGTGTTTCTAAGATAAAAGACAAATCATTTGATCATCATTTGAGGAGAAATTTGAGATTCTATAGGAATTAATTAGAATCCTTTTAACAATTTTGCCCTTCTGCAAGTGTGGATGAAAGGAATTTGACCTGTTCTTTATATGATAGCTAAGACTTGATGATACTGCCTTCATTTCTCTCAGTTTGTGAGGCACGAGAAAATAAGATGGGTTCCAAGCAGTGGGATAATTCTATTTTCTTCACAGTGCATGAGAAGAGAAGGGCTGCCATGTGTTGATGAGCTCATCGCTTTAATAGCAGCCATTTATCTCAGAATGCTCTCTGGAGGTAAACACAACGATCACTTTTAAAGTTAAAAGCATAATTCAGCCTGGCTAGTCTCTTAATCCTGTTCTTATTGAGGCGGCTTGGTTCAGCTGATCTGTTTAAATGGTGAAGAATGCAGCAGACAATTTTTTCAAGAATGCCCTTTATACTTGTTTTAGTTTGATTTAGGATTCAATAGCAAATGCAAATGCAAAAAAATATATCTCTCTTTAAGCAAAAAGGCTGATCAGGTCTGGTGGAAAAACACAGGAAAAAAGCATTCCTTATGTTTCACTTGAGAAACGCAAAGCTGGCAAAAATTTATTTTGCAAATGACAAAAGGAATTGTAAGTTCTTATCAGGAACGACAGATCACTGCAATCAGTTTTGATGCTAGAAATAGTGCTGCTTTATACATGGAGTAAACCGGTTGCTAAGGAATAGGTAGGTTGAGCCTTTTCACATTAAAGCATAGACTAATACCTGTGGGAGATTCTTATTGGAAGCTGTTTAGAGATGAATTAAAATTATTTTAGAGATAAAATTATTAGAAAACAGCAATATCTGAAAGCTGAACGCAGTGGTCTTACAAGAACTCAATCCAACAGTCTGTCTGATTGAAGCATTGATAAATTTTTCTACTGCTGTTTTGGTTCTGGTTGCTGGTAGAAGGGAACCTCATTCTTTTGCTTCCATACATTCAGTTTTCTACTTGTGAGGGTGGATGCTTAATACCCCAGGTTTTGTTTCTCTTTCCAAGGATATTTTATAATTTCTCCTAGTGCAGTAGCAAGGAGCCTATCTTATTTCATTCTCTTCCAAGTTAAGAACAGAGCTGCTGTTCCATTTCTTTTCCCTTTTCTGGAGACTCAGTTTATGCAGAGCAAAATCTTAGAATGAGAATCATGGTGCGTTGCTGTGAGCTTTGTGGATATGGATATTTGGGTGTTGACTCATAAGTATGCTTTCACTGAGTCCACAAAACCAAAAAAGAGTATGCTAGTCCTCTCAGTAAATTAAAAAGTTGCTGCCTTCAGGTGTAGTTATCCAAAAATAACTCTTTTAAGAGACATTTTCCCATAAACACTTTCCTACTCACGTAGGATTATAATTGTTTGTCCAAAATTCAGAGGAAGTTTCTAATACGTCCATCAAAACATTCATCTGGTAGCAGTTCAGGTCGTCTTATATACAGTTTCACAAATTGTATCTGTAAATTTTCAAACAAGACAAAGTATTTCTCAGAAAACTTTCAAGGAATTAGTCATCCATTTTAGATTATTTCCATAATTATTTATTCCCTAATATCCTTCTGCTTAATGTATAGCTCTAGAAGTTGCAGCTATTAAAGTTTTCTTCTCTGAAAGAAAAACATTATTTAAACTAAGAAAAAAGCAAAACCCTTGTACATAATTGGCTACTTACAGGTATTTCCTTTAAGTTTTCACATTTACTTGAATTGAATTACTGAGTTTAATAATGGTTAATAAGCAAGTATAGACAAGAAAAAAAATGAATAGTTAACATTGAGGAGAAATTTATCGATTTAATTGAATTTCTGTCACGTGCCCTAGAAAGAAATGTCAAATTAAAGCCCATTATATTGGTTAGATATTTCAGATCTGACACAAATGAAGTCTTTATTAATTCCTTGATACCTAATTGTTTTATTTGCATCACAGCACACCGTAGCTCTTTTATATGGTTCTGCTCTTGTTCCCATTGTAATTACTTGGGACTTGGGCACAGGAGAGAGGAATTCAAGCCTGTTTCCTTAATTGCTTAATTTCTTCTAATACCTATATATTACCTGCAGGATTTATTTGATGACTGCTGCTACTGCTGTCATCTGAAGATGACACAGCTCACAATCTCTTATATCTTATGGCACATCTTGAAGGCTAGGACATGCTCTTATCCCCAGTGTATATATGAAGAATTGGGCACAGATAAACTGGTTTGTCCAAAGGACACATGGGAAATCTTTGGTAGAACAGAAAATTACTCTATTGCTTGCTATCTAAGGCTACCTCTGGGAATTTGAATGTGCAGAGTAAAAGCGCAGACTCCTTGGCTGGAGGCCTTAGTTCCTGACCTGTGCAGTTGTTATTCCATCTCTGCCTTATTTGTCTCTTCCTCCTTCTTGACTCCCTTCAAAGGAGTCAATTTTCCTTTGGGTTGTTTTGTTGTTTGTTTTTTTCTAATATATCTCATTGATTTTTTTTTTCTTTTTGACTTTATTTTTCCTTGTTTTTATTTTCCCAGCTTCCTTGTACACTTGTGTCAATGACTTTGCTCCTTCCTTCTTTTAGAATATTCTTTTCTGGAGAGAAAAAAATTAAAATAGAGTTGAATTGAGCTAATCCTACCCTGCTGGAGTTATGCAAATATGGTGCTATATAATTTGAATAAATTAGAAATGTGCACATCCTGCAGTATTGTTTTTTCATTTCTTGAGAAAGCCACTATTGTTTTATAACTTCTCTCCAGTACTTTCTGTGGAGAGTTGCAGTGCAAAGTGAGCACTTTTGTTAAAAGAAAAAAAAATATCTGTGCTTTTCAATGAATTTGAGCAAAATCTTAAAATTCTGCCTTTTTATGTGCAGAAAAGTTCTTAAACTAATTTGTCCTAGGTTATTGAGAAGATTTCACTTTGGCAAATTAGGTTGCTTTTTTGTGTGTGTGTTTTTTTATGATTTTGCTGCTATGTTGTACATTATATGGTTATCAAAGGTGCATCTGAAAATGTAGTATCACTACCGTGTTTTGAAGTAATATACATAATCAGTGATTTCAAACAAACAAAAAACCCCACTTCAAATTAAGAACATAAAAGTTTTATTTTAGAAAATTGAAACCCGATGATTCAAAACGGTTCTTATTTTCTTCCTAAAATAATTTTTGGATAAAGTGACATTTTTATTGTGATAGAACTAGAAAATCTATTTCTTACTTTGAAGTGACCAACAGAAAGAATATGAATGAAAAATGTCATGCTCACCCTGTATCATTAACATTGGGAAACCAAACAGTTAATATGAGATAGAAGAGGAACCAAAACAATTTAGCTACTAGAACAAAATCTCTATTTAGGAAGATGAACTCTCTCTGACAGATGAGGGAAGACAGTTAAGGACAAGTCTATTTCTGCTGAAGAAGCATACTACTAGAATTATGCCACATTAATGAAAAAAAAAAATTATACTGGCAAAGAGTGTATTTCCCGTCTTTGCAGAGGGAACTCATTTTGAGTCTTGATAGGCAGGATTCCCCCAAGCAAATATCTTGAATTACAGAAGATCAGCCTTTGCTAACAGTGTTGATGCTCCCAAATCAAAGCTAACAGAAGATCATTTTTCTCTTACCTTGGAAGCCATTCTTCCCTTCTTTTCGCAGTGCACGCATTCTTTCCAAATCACAGTTTGAAACCCAGGAGAAAACAGAGTGAAAAAAAACTTGGTTAGTCAAATGTTTTTCTTTTGTTTCAGAAAAGAAAACTTCTCCAGTGCCAGCCACAATTTTAGATTAAGATCTTTGAAAGTGTCAGTAGATTTTTGTTTGAATCTCCCATGAGAGTGTTTCAATCCCGATGATCCCTGCTGGTTTTTAGCCAATAAAATTTAAAAAAAATATTCCAACATTTATATAACTTAGACTTATTTTATTTTTTTTTTATTTCCTGGGTTGAAAGATTGTTACTGTGCTTAGCTGGAATTGTTGCACTGTGAAATTTTCTGTATGTGTTTTCTCCGCCATCACTGTTTTTTTTAGCTTTTGTGTTGACCTTGTAGCTGTGCCACTTGCTGCCCATTATCAACCAAGTCAGTGAGGCCAGTGCTGAGCCCTGCTTTTCTCGGCATCAGAGGAAAATGCATATGGTAGTTATGCAGATATAGCCTTGGTTGACTGCTGCCTCACAGCATGTACAGCTCTGATCACTACAGGCATCTAAGCGTATGGAGCTGTAAGCACAACATGTCAGCCTGTTTTCAGACCTGTTTCATCTCACATTGCAGCCAGAAGAGTGTTTTATTTTCCATGGAAGAGTATTAGTGCATATATGCCTCCATGCTAGCACTGATTTTGAGCCTCATGACCTGTGGCTTCCTGTGAAATTCAACTTTTGTTTAAATGTTAATAACATTTGATTTAATTCCGTTGGTACCTGCTTTCAAATGCAAAATTATGTCAATAAAGTGGAATTAAATTTAATAGGCTTAATGACACCTTTAGAGTTAAAGTAGCTTGGCTGCAACCTTCTGAATCATTAAGGTGTTTGCTGACAATGCGGACTAACAGCAGTGACTTTACTACTACTGTGTGAGGAATTACTTGATTTTAAAAGGCTCCAGCAAATTTTCGTTCCTTTATCCATCCCCATTCTGTCTAGCTGCTAGAACCTGTCTGTGCTCCAAATACCTTATCTTCCTCCTTGACAGGAATTTTCTAAACATACATAAATCTGTGGACCTAATTGTTTTTTCAATATTTTTCCAAATGTGTTTCCTTGGAAAAAGTGTGAACCATAAAAATGCCCTAACTGTGAAGTTAAGGTATTTATATTGTCTACACCTCTACCCTTTCATTTAGATTTTGCTTTAGCCACCTTCTTTTTGAAACTATTATTATTATTTTGAATGTAAAAGTAATGATCGATTAGACTGAAGTTTAATAACCCATTTGCTCTGAGTCAAATCCTGCATTATCAAAAATTAAAGTGTGCCTTGATGCAGCAATAGAGGTACATTGTTTATACTGAAATGCAGTATTTTGCATTATTAATATCCAGCATAACTTTTGTTCCATGGCTAAATATAGTAAATAAGAAATTATAATAGTGTGTTTATTTTGTCTGGCAAGGCTTTGGTAGCAGGAGGACTACAGGGGTGGCTTCTGTGAGAAACTGCTGGAAGCTTCCTCAATGTCCGATAGAGCCAATGCCAGCTGGCTCCAGGACGGACCCACCGCTGGCCAAGGCCATCAGCAATGGTGGCATCACCTCTATGATAGCATATTTAAGAAGGGGGGAAAAAACCTGCTGTAAAGCAGCAGCCGGCAGAGTGTGTGAGAATATGTGAGAGAAACAACTCTGCAAACACCAATGTCAGTGAAGAAGGATGGGGAGGAGGTGCTTCAGGTGCTGGATCAGAGATTTTCCCTGCAGTCGCTGGTGAAGAACATGGTGAGACAGGCTATTCCACTGCAGCCCATGATGTCTCCCTGTCCTTTTCTCAACCCATGAGCCTTTCATTATATTTTCTCTCTTCTATCTGGCTGAGGAGGCGGAATGATAGAGTGGCTTGGTGGGCACCTGGCATCCATCACAAATAGGCAGGTCTTGTAGAGCTTTAGGTGTATCAGGATCATGTATGGATGAATTTGAAATGTATGATGGTGACTTAAGGCATTTCCGTATGTAAGGGTCACACTGTTTTTTCCAGGTGGACCTGTTGGTGTATGTCAGCTTTTGTGCTGATTTCATGTTTGAATGGTGGGAAATGAAGTAAATGGAATAATTTGCTAGAGACGATTGTGAAACTGACAAGTCACACTTCTCTCTGTATTAACAGGTGATAGTAGTTGTAGCGAGATCGAAATAATGTCTTAGGTAAACCTTAATAAATATTAATTTTATGAAAATGTGCAAAAAAAGGGGGCAATTGCTAGAAAAACCTAGCACAGTAATATAAACCTCTCAGTTATAAGTAGTTCTTCCTGAATTATCAAAATCCATTTAAAATTCATTAATGTAGTAAAAAAAAAAGGTAGCTATAGGAAATAATATTTTATACAGGAATTTGCTGCTTGATAGTACTTTAAATTCATGTATTGTACCTTGAACAGGAGTATTATCAGCACTGTTCAGGGAAATGCCTGTTGCTTTATGTATTCCTCAAGAGCTACATCTTATATTTCAGAAGTAGTTCTGTTTTTTTTTTTAAAAACCATTTTATACTGTTACAGCTAAAATTCATGTTGTTATTTGTTTTTCTGTTAATGACTGTATTTCAGCAAATCACAACCTTGCTGTTAATATTGACTACGAGCTGAAACATGAGTGCTCAACATTGGAGTATATCTCATAAGAAAAAAATTACTTTTATTTTACAAGTGTTTTTTTACGGACAAGTGTAAAATAATGGTATATTGTGAAAAGTAAATGTAAAAAATATCTATTTCAACCAAACAATTTATAATCAGATGTTTGTTATATCTAAGTTGATTTTCTAATGGGAGTATAAAACTCATACTCAGATATTCAGCAGGCAAGCCTTAGGATTTCATGTAAAACAAAAATGTTTGAGTACAGGTGAGATAGCTGTGGAAATTGTTGACCACCTAATGTGCATATATAGATAGTGTGCAGACCAGTCATGGAATTTCAGTGCACCATGCAAAATATAATAAATATAGTAAATATTATATTTAATATATTAAATATTACCAAAACCTGTCTTAATAAATATGAAGACAGGCTGAGAGAGCTGGGGTTGTTTAGACTGGAGAAGAGAGGGCTCCAGGGAGACCTTATAACAGCCTTCCAATATCTGAAGGGAGCCTACAGGAGAGCTTCCTCTTTGTCAGGAAGTGTAGTGACAGGACAAGGGGTTTTAAATTGGAAGAGAGGAGATTTAGATTAGATATTAGGAGGAAATTCTTTACTGTGAGGGTGGTGAGGCACTGACACAGGTTGCCCAGGGAAGTTGTGGATGCCCCATCCCTGGAGGTGTCCAAGGCCAGGCTGGATGGGGCTTTGAGCAACCTGGTCTAGTGGGAGGTGTCCCTGCCCATGGCAGGGGGGTTGGAACTCCATGATCTTTAAGGTCCCTTCCAACTCTAACCATTCTATGATTCTATGATTCTGTGAAATAGAATAAATATAATAGAACAGATATAATACAATAAATATAATATAATAATGTCTTCATGCACTGTGGCCCCTTCTTTATATTTATCAAATGTTATATTCTCTGCAGCATGTATACCACTGTGTTTGGCATATATAAGTTATAGAAGCTAGGGCATGTGAACATAAATGAGATCTCAGCTTCTCAAAGGGCTTAAAAGCTTGCTTTTCTTTTAGCCACATTTATTTATCCTTCTTTAACACGGATCTTGAACTGTAACTTTGTGGTTAAAATATATGAAAAGCATGCATATTCATTTTTCGGTTGGTTTCCTAAGAAACTGAAGATTTTGTGATTGTGCTGTTCATCTGTCAGCTATAGATCTGAAAACTACTGAGCAAACCTGAACAAGGGGTAGAAACTGAAACTGAATATCATTGTGTTAGAAGAAGATAATTAGGCAAAATTGTCAGGAGGTTAGAGGGGAAAGATGCAGCTGAATACCTTCCTCTGAGAGAAGGGCAAGCAGGCACAACACAGACGCTCCCTTTCAGGCTCTCTGTGCTTAGTGCAGAGCAACTAAGCAAACTTCAAACTTGCCTTCTTGCTGTAGTCATGTTCAGACACTTACTATGTTTATATTTCCTATCAGAACAATGTAAAAAATCTTCCCTGAAGTGCCAATGAAAGATTTCTGCTTTTTCACCTCACATTTCTAGACTGAATTTGAGCAATGTGAGCATCTTGCACTGCTCTCACTTTTCCGTACAAATGAAGGTAGAATCTCCTTTTGATCTTTGCTGAAATACAGAAATGGCATTACCGCCATCCTTCCTGCACAGCTTCCTTCGCCCCCAGCTGTGAACATTGCGAGAATACCGCTGTCTAAGAGCACCTTACTGTGAGTCTGTCTCTGACTGTAGCTTTCACCAGCGTAGCAGATGCAACACGTCCTTGGTGGTGTACTCTGCGTTGGAGAGCAGTCAGAGGTCTGTCAGCTCAGGATGAACACCCATCAAAGAATCCGTGTTTTTGCTAAGTGTGACTGAGCTAAAGTAAACTCATCTCCCAACTTAACTGAAGGGGTCTCAGTATCCAGATAATAGCACTTTCATATCTTTACAGAAAATACTTAAAATTTGTTGAAGGGCAGACCTGCTTCAGATATTACTATCTCACTAAATGGGTATTGTCAGGTTTATGGCAGCCTGTTAGATTGACATGCAGATTTCTCAACTGCCTCAAAACCAATAAGGCAGATTAGTGCACATCTGATCTCATTAGTTGTCCACACGTCATTTTGGACACCAACAAATGTTTTCCTATTTTCCTTGTACCTTCTGAAGAATTACAGAATATTGTTATTTATCTCCAACAATGCAGAATGGCAAAATTATGGACACTGAACTTTAATGTCATAGCGCAGCATTTCAGTATGTTTCATTGAATTTTTTAGAGTTGGAAGGGACCATAAAGATCATCTAGTCCAACTCAACCTACAGTCTTCTGATTTCTTCTAAGAGCTTTCAATTTCTTTAGTCAGCATGCTCAGGTCATGTTATAATTCTCAGATGTATCAGAATTATTTGTCAAGATTTAAGTTTCTCCAGTGGCTATATTGTGCTGTCCTCTAGATGGTTGAGTTTAGCATCATATTTTCAGTCAGTGCAAAAATGTAACTCCAGTGAGTTTCTGAAGGTAATGCTGATTTAAACCAGCCCAGGATTTGCTTTGGTGGTTAAATTTCAAATCTTGATGGTAATTAAAATTAGACTTTTTAATGTCTGTATGATAATCTCATTAGTTCAGCCTTCTTAATTTACCTTTCTCTGTCATTAAAGTTAATGTCGATCCTTAGGTTCACTACTGTCTTCTGTATGCTAAGTATGCCTAAAGTTATGTCACTCTGGTATTGGGTCTTTTCCTCTTCATTTATGATCAAACAAAAACCCAAAAATATTATCCTCCTATCCTTGTTGTTATCATTTGAATCAGGGATTTTTTGAGAATGTGTATTAGACATTCTCTTTTCCTAGAATCATCACCTTGTACGGGCTTCAAAACTTTGTTTTAAAATAGTCATTTCATGCCTAGTCATGCCTTAGAGAGTCCATGACACATTCAAACACCGGGTTTCTTAGTGCATCATTTAATATCCATAAGGTCTGTATCATTCCTATTTACTTTCACATTCTGTCCTTTAATAAATATTTTCTTCTTCATTCTTTTACCTATCCCAATGTTAATAGGAATATTAACTGTCTTGTTCCTGCTTTTATCTTTTGCGTTTTATATTAATTGTTCCAATTTGTTCTATATCACACCAAATCTTTAATTCTTTATGAAATAATTGACAAAAGCTCTATTGTGTAGTATTCTTCATAGTTCTTCTTTTGGCATACATCCCATGATATATATAGATATGTATACACACATATATATGGCAATAATACCATGCTTAATTTTATCTAAGACTATAAATACATGCTGTTTTATCTAGCAGAATAAAGTGGGGTTTTTCCTATGAATGGTTTGCTGAAGGTAGGAGTCATCATGGTTCTCTAGAAGAGAGAGCACAGCCTTCAAGTAATAAGATTATCACCTACCTTTAAATGCTTGCAGCTTATATGGGTATATATACCTTTCCAGAATGCTTATTTAGTATTGGTACTCTTTGTATTGCAGTCTATTTTTAAAAATAATTTATTATTTGAATAACCCTAGTAGGATTAATCTGAGTGCCAAAAATTACTTATCTTTTTGTTGAGTTCTGTGGACTACAAGACTGATATTCAGTGCATTCAGCATACTACACGCTTTTATCCAGGTTTTCTGCAAAATCTTTTAGGCTACAAATATTTATTTCCCTTTCTTTCTGTCTTTCTCAGTTTCTTTCAAACAGGTCTGAACAGTAGATCTAAAAAGTCAAGGAGAATCTGACACACTGGAGGTGTGGAAGAGTACACATGGAAGCAGTACTAAGTTAGAAACACAAGTTTACTTTCTCTACTTTATACTGTGGCCAAATAATTTAGTTCCCTGTTTTTATTTCCCTTCTGTAAGGAGATGACCATAAAAATCATGCAGATTAATTCATTGAAGATCTTCATGCAGTCATATATGGTATTATTGCAGCCATAAGTTCTTACTTTCATGGCAAGAAATAGTCAAACCAATGTACAAGTCACAGTGTCAAGTTAGGCATAGTAGGAGTCCTTATAGGATTTCTTCTGTCTTTTGCAAATGTAGCATGAAAAAAATGTCACTTCTGCCTGGCTTCTTGCTGCACATAACCTCATGTTTCTTCATTTGTCATTAATCAATTTATTCAATTAAATAATTGTGAAAAAAATTAAACTCTGTTAAGACTTAACCAAATTATGCTTCTAAAAACATCAGTTTATAGAATTCACCAACTGAATAACGTATAAAGATTTAATTGCAATGAGCTGGGAGGAAAGAACTGCTAATGATTTTGGTTTTGGAATACTTATTACAGGCTAAAGAATCCAGTGACCAGAAAAAATACTGTGTGTCAGATATCCTTAAACAAATATTAGGAAAATGATATAGTTACTGATAGATCAGACTTTCTGATAAAAGAATTCATATATTTAGGTGGAAAACTTGAAGATGTCAAATATTTGGTGTGGTAATCCATAAGAATTTAAAACCATTGGATTAACTCGAATTAATTACATTTTTACAATGCAGTGACTTAACTGTGCTGTTATTATCAAATAATAAACAGGGAATCAATGAAATTTTATAGCATCTGTCAGGGGGTATATACTAGGCAACCTAGAAATTGATTTCTTCAAATATTATAAAGAAGGAAATCCTGATAAAATTTTACAAGCACAAGATGAACCCTGTGTCTAATACAATGAGCAACTGAATTTCTAATAGCAAAGCTGCTTAGTTCTGTGTGTGCAATATGTTGTAAAGATGGTGTTTTATCATGTTAGTATTAGTGACAAATTATTTTAGGGCTGAAGCAAAAATAACTGATTAACACATTGTCAGTATTCGTCAAATTGAATGTAATATTTTTAAATATCATGCAGAGTTTAACGAAAAGGGAAAATGAAAATCATACAATTGAGAGAGGAGAATATTGCAGTGGTAGATCTGAAATTCTAGTCAACTTCATCTTGCTATGCTATTGCAGTTTTTAAATAATTAAGAACACATCAAAGCAAATTTACACATTTACTATAATGTATCAAAAAGGCATGCTTATAAGAAGGACAAAACCTTTTAATTTTACTATTTTATTCAAAGAATTACTAGTCTTTCAATTTTAATAAAGGGATACTTTCCTATTTTTAAAAATAAAACCCAGCCCATTGACCAAATAGGTCTGTTGATAACTAGGTGAAAAGTACATTTTCGGATCATATGAGGGAGAGTTTTATGAATTGTTCAACAATGTCTGATTCTTCAACAGCTTCCTTTCAGTGAACGAATAGCTCTAATCCTTGAGGTAAAGAAGATTTTTCTTCAGCCTGAGTGCAGGAAGCTTATTTGAAGAGGTTTATTGCATCAGAGGTATCTTAACCAAACAGTTATTTTTCTGCTGTATCCTATTGTTGTGTATTATCACCAAGGAAGCTTCTCTGAATTTCCATGAAGAAAAATGGCAGCAGTGGCATAGAGCAGCTTAAATGTGCCTAACACATTTTGACAGAACAAAGAAATTTTAAACCCTGCATAATAATGAAAATATGGTATCCCTGTATGGCATTTTAGAGGCTTTTGCACCGCCTAGAGTCTGATAGCTCATTCTGTGAGATTCCTATACCTCTTTCCTAGTCCATTCTCATCTCAGTCAATTCAGCATCCCAAAATCTTGGCAATTAATTTTCGTTCCCAATAATCCTCCTATCTATGCCTGAGCACACCACCTCTTCCTACAGCAGCTCATCAAGGAGATCGCTAATGCTCCAGTTCAGGTTAGGAGAGAGGCAGATTCAGCACAAGTGCCTAATGAGGATTACCTTAGAGGGAGCATAAGGAAAGAGGAAAAATGGGACCAAAATGGTATAAAATAGCAATTGCTTGGGTAGATGCAACCCACTGGCCCCCAGTTTACACCTACCAGGAGTAGTGGAATATCAGTAGAGTTGAATAGAGAAGTTAATTTGCCGTTTACAAAAGGAGAAGGTTGATTCACAAAGACTCTGAGCAGAGGTATGAGTGCTGGGTCATCATGCCCACATGTGGTTTGACCTGCCCTGCAGCTTCATGTGACCTAAAGTTACTGTCCCCTCTTCTACACCTTTTCTTCAACAAGTAATTTTTCCTGGTGGTTGGTCTCTAAAATCAGCTCTCATAGGGAGGATCCACATTTCCTTCTCCCGACCTTGATTTATTTTGGAGATTTTAGGAGAGGTCTGTTTGCTGCATGCAGCAGCTCACACAAGGAATGCAGAAGAATGTGGATGAGTGAGTAGGTGGGGTTTAATCTGTACCTAGAGAAATTGAAAACCATGGAGGAGAATGGGTGGATATACAGCAAAACGTGCCACCTTGAAATCCTGTGTAGAGTGGATCTAGGGAACATTGCCTATTGCTGCCTGTGTTCCGTTACTTATATTGCATTAAAAATATAAAAGTATAAAGGAAAATCTTATACTTTATCTTTGTGGGTGGAAAAAATCTTGTGGGTTTATTCAGTCATGATGAGTTTCTGCTCAAGCCCAAACCTTGAGGGCATAAATTAACCAGGAATCCCAATAAGGAAAGAAAATCTGATGTTTCTGTGTGACAGGTTCTTTCAGGTCGGCTCATTTCAGAAGGCAGGGCTAATTTGAGGTACCCCATGCCAGGTTGCTGATGGCACTGAAGAGACTTCAGCGAGCCGTACTGCAAAGCTCACTCTTCTCAGAGGCCCATTGGGCTTTCTTCTGTGTGTGGTTTTCTGTGTAGATCTATCCACACGAAACTCTTACTTGGTAGCTGTAGTTAGAGATAACCAATTGACACTTCCATCTTCAAATGAGCTTTGAAAGTATCTGTTTGCTCATTCCTTTTAAATATGGCAATCTATGTGGAACAGCCCTGCATGACTTTGTACGAGCAAACCACGTAGTTCAAAACATTCAAATAGAACAGCACAGCTTCACAAGGAAACAAAGTTTCGCAATGACATCTAGTCCACTAGGTATAATCACTGAGCACAAATACTCACATCTGAAACTCTTTGAAAGTGCTACATTCTACTACAGTTCTGTCCAAATCTTTTTTTTTTTTTTTTTTTGCATTAACTTGAGGGTTTTACTCCAGCTACAGAAGCAGTGTGTTTTACAGTCACAGAAGTTAATGCAGATTTTCTTGATGATCCTTTACGATTTGTTGCATTTTCTTGTGCCATTCTCAAGAAGGTAGCACATCTTCATTCCTGTGTCCTGTGACAGCCAGCAGTTTTACAGAGCAAGTGCCAGCTGAATGGGAATAGAGCTCGTGCTTATCTGGTGATACCTCGGGGGGAATAGAGCATTTGTGAAATCCTTCTTGCCTGTCACAGGAGTCGAGGCATTTTCCTCCCTTTTCAATTCACTTTTCAATCTCAATAGCTTATTGGAATGGCAGGGTATCAAAACGTCTGGAAAGCTAATACCATACATCAAGCACCTGTGTATTGCAGAGGTCTGACAGTGCTAACAGAATAGATGGATTTTATATAATCTCTGTCTCCTGAAAAGAATAAAAGAAAAATATTATAGACTTGACCTGTGATCTCATAGAAATAGTCTGAGTTTTGTCTGGGTGGCTTGGCAGAATTGGATGTACTGAATACTGTTCCACTCAGTGTTTAATGAGCAGATGAGTATGTAGAAGAGTAGTTGTGGTCATTCTGTTAAACATAGAAGAAATCCTCAGAGCATTGGTCCCATTTCTTAGAGCTGGTGTTTATTCCAGTTGCTCATCTTGTTTCAGGAATTTGAATTTCATCACCACACTACTTCAGACATGTTGATAAGCTGGGCATCCGAAAGTATCAAGATAACTTGCCTCACCTCCCAGTTTTCCCTGACTCAGAAGAGTTTCCCTTGTTTCCTATTTTCTTTTTTCAACTTAAGAAAATTATCTACTCTGTCTTTATCTCCATTCACCAACTCAAAACCTCCAATCAACATGACAAAGTGTAATATATATGCTGCCAGCCGAATGCTGGGATGCTGCCCAGAAATCCTCTCTCCAGGCAGCTCTCAGAGAGGAAAAGGAGCAGCCTTGCAGTGTGTCCAGTGGAGAGCAGTTTTCTAGAGGAGCTGGTGGCTGCAACAGGGACAGAGAGACACCAGGGTGCTGAGTGGGGAAAAGATCAGGAGTGTAAAAACTAGAAGGAGAGATGATGTTGAGAGCTGGAATTGACACTGATGCCTTTCAGAGGGAGTCATAGAATATTTTCCCTTCTTGTTCCCTCACTACATGCATTATTTGGGAGGGATCACAGTGGGAAAAATGGGTCCCAGCAGCCATGGACTCAAAGGAGCTTGGTGCCTCTCCGCCACTACTTCTCTGCACTAACCAGTTTCTTCCAGGTGCACCATTGGTAATGCCAGACTGAATTTTGAGCTTTCCCTCTAAGGTGAGAGATGAGGGTGCACTTTTAGGAGAATCAAGTTGTTCAAGCAGATCCGTCTTTCATATAACACAGCTTCTAGTACTGGGGAAACACCAGCTTTGTGTAAAGATTGTTTCAATATTGATTCAATGTAAAGGTAGCTGGGAATTCAGAACTGCAAGTGGTAAGAACAGATCACACAAATACCAACATCGTAAGAAAAGTGAGTGCTGAAAATATCTAAAAGATCTGTGTGTATGTGTGAGTTTGCAGGATTAACACACTTGTCTATCAAAGATCCTCGTGGTGTTGAATTGAAGCAGAAACATATGTAATGTGGCTGTGAACAAGGGAATTTGGGGAGCTGTTGAATTATGCATTTTCTGGTTAAATTGCTACTTAGTGCTAGAGCTTGGCTTATGAAAGATGCAAATGTGTAGATATCTATGTAAACTTTACTATGGAGGAAGCATAGTGTAATGTGCAGTGCATGTGTTGGAAATGAGTATTTGCTCATGCAATGTAAAAATTAAACTGATGCACAACACTCAGTTAATCAAAACAGATTTTCTGCTTACTGCGAAGAAAGCTTGTTGCTAACTTGATTGTAGAGCCATGTTTAGGAAATAGGACCATGAGAGATTTGAGGGAATTTATGTTGTTAGGAGTTAACTATGCAGTCACAAAGAGATGAAAAAAGCTATTTGTAAAAAACATTTCTTAATTACTTCAGCACAGAGAATAAAAGCATTATTTTTGAAGGAAGAAGCCAGGGAGAATTTTTCTGTCTGATCTTTTGCCCTCCAGACGTTTTGTGCAGCCTGGCTCTATTTCATATCTGACTGCTGTTCATCACCTACTCTGGCTGGTACAGCACTCAGTTCCGGTAAGTTAGCTTTAGTAGTTATGTTTTTCTCAAGGCTGAACCATTACCAGCATTGCTGTTGAAATAATATTTGGAAAGGCATGAACAAATTAAGGGTGTAGCAAAAACAAAAGCAGTGTTTTCTCCTCACAGACAGTTAAAGCATCATAAATAATCATGTGAGGATTTACTTAGGGTGAAAAACATTGGCACCTCTTAGTAATCTGTTCCTTTGTTGCATTTACAAGTATTCAAGGACTGGCATTAATTAAAGTACTTCTAAATGGGATATTACTACTGAGTACAGTACTAATACGTTTATATTTCTTCATTGCTGTTCCATTTATACTATATATGCTTTGCCTTTTACAAGGTAATTTGATATATATTACTCCTTTAATATATATAACTCCTTAAATGATTTGCAGAACACTGTAAACAATTTGTGTGTGAAGTTTGCATTGCCTAAAGTATTGTAGATAAACTTATTAGGAAGATGGAAATGCAGTATCTTTTATAGGAATGTATCAAGTTATAATGGGATTCCTTGAGACCTCAGAATTCACTTTGCAAGGTCGTTTACATTTATTGCTTTTAAAAAAAAAAAAAGTTTTCTCCAGAAGGTGCCAGGCTGATAAATGCAGCTTTCCCTTATGTGCCACCAAATTTCGTGAGGGATCTGTCCTGTGCTTGAGACTTCCCCAAGCTCTCGGTTAACTAAGGCCTTTCCTAATACTAAACAAATGCTGTGATTGAGTTTGCTTCATTCCTCTGAAAGAACAATAAAAAATGAGGAAGGGAAGGAGAGAGAATTTAGATATTTTCCCTTGTCAGGGCCACATGCCAGATTGCTAATATTTCAAATAGTTACTCGCCTAGCTAGCTATTATTTTCAAGTACATCTCATTCTTGCTGTGCACTTGTAATTATTTAGTTTTTGTTTTTATCTTTGAGGGGGGCTGGGAGGAGGTTCTACACGTAGAGCCTGGAGCTATTTCAATAAATGAATTTAACAATGGCAATATAAAATGAGCTTACTGTAACCAGACAGTCCTCTCAGCCAGAGAAGAATTTCTGTGGTCTCTAAATAAAGACTGTTACAACAAACAGACCATCATAGCTCCCCCATGGAAGCAGATTTCAGTGTGCTGCAGGATTTTCTTGCGGCACAGTAGAAACATATCTGTGTCTAGATGAACATACACATACATATATGAGAAGAAATAACCTCTCATTTGTTTGGAATTTATGGGTTTCTAATTACAAATGTGGAGATACTGTGATTTACTACTTTCTTACTTCATAGCACATTAAGTTGTATTTATATAAAGTTTGGATGGAGAACTCTTAGCTCTTAGCAACAAGTTTGATGGCACAGCTGAAATAGTTTATACTGTAAAGAATTAAAAACATAGTGCTTTACTAATAGTTTTTTCCATACTGGAAAGATTTAAACAAGCAGGAGAAAATTTTTAATAATCTTTTATTTCTTTTTAATTCAGAACTATCCTCCTTTAAATTATGCTTTTCCTACAGCCATGTTTTTAGGGTTAGAGAAAATAGGTTCTGATCTTATAAAATGCTATAAAAACATTTTTTAAACAAATGATGTTATTTAGGTGATAAGTGTCTCTATCCCAACCATCTTTAAGGGGAAAAAGAAAATAATACAGCATTTACTAAGAAATTATGTTTGTAAACTGAAAATTGGAACCTACTTGTGGACCAGTTTTATTGATTTAAGAAACAGTATCTCATATGTCTGGCAGACTTTCTGATTTACATTTTCAGTGCAACATGTTGCAATTGATAGAGGAAACATCAGTCTCTAGTGAGAAAACTAATAGTAATTTAGTAAAGTTTTGAAAGTATTTTGGAATAAAACAAGAACTTCCTGTGGTAGACAAAAGACTGAGTTAAAAGAATACTAAATCTTTAAGTCCTATACAACCAGATTTAGAGGAAAAGTGTGTGGGTTGGTTTTTTTTTCCAATGGTCTATGTTTTTGACTATCATTTTGGATGCAGAATTATTTTTCAGAGATTTATGGAATGCAATAGAGAGACACACTATAGAAAAATATTATCAAAACAGAATTCTGAAATTTATTCTTTACCTTTGAAAAATTAAACACTTGGTAATGAAACTGGGTGAAAAAACTAACCAGGTTGTAAAGCAGGCACAATTCTTTTATTGGCAAATACACTCATACCCACCATGTACACAGTTTTCTAAACTTCTAACTTTGAAAACTCAACCCAAGCCCAAAAAATCAATTGAGGCTTATTCAGACTGTTAGTATCATCACTTAGTGTCATCATGTGCAAAACATCAGCAAAGTGAACTTTACTAAGAATTGCATTGATGATATGTGAGATAAAGTAAAATCTATCTCATTTTCTAAAATAGCTTTGCAGTATTAATAACAAGGAGAAGCAATAAAAAGTAGTTTATTGCACAAATGCCTCTCCAAACACACCAGTGTTGCAGTAGAACTGCAAATGAAAAATGGACGACTTTTATATATATAAAAATTCTCATCATAACTACACATAAAAAAGTTATATTGGCTCATGTAGCCCTTAGTGTTTCCTAGTAAAGCCTTAACTTTTTGATCATCCTAGATTCAATAAGTACTCTTTCAACCGCTCTTCTATTTCTTGACGTAAACGCTTCGAAAGAGGAAAATCAACTGCAGTAATCCTTTTTTTTTAATTCTTCTGCTTGTTTAAATCTTTCCAGTATTGTTTGGCCCTACTGTATTGATTCACTTTTAGTGACAAAGAATCAAGTTAAGAAAATACTATTTGAATGTCCAGTATCTTCACAAAGTTAGAGGTGTTCCCTTTGAGATTTATGAAGATTTGCATAATCTTACATTATTTTGAACCTGCGTTACAAGTTGTTTTCTAAAAATAAACAATGAAATAATTGGTCTATATACCTATAGACCTCAACTAAATACCTAAATCTATTTTTATTCCCGAGCCTAAAAATACACTTATGCTGTTAAGTTTAAAATGCTGGGTTTAGCTTTCAATTTGCATAAAATTGGTTTCAGAATTGGCATAGTTTGCTTCTGCTATATATCTTTCTTGTACTTTCTGTTTTATACGCCTACTGAGATCCTGTACTGCAATTACTGCCATATGGGAAAGCAAGTTTAATTTTACAGTGGAAATCCAACAGTAGGTAATCACATTGCCTGTCTAGAAACAGATACGCATTAAGAGTAAAAATCATCCTATTAGATCTATCAAGCAAATCTCAGATAAGTAGCAGAGACTATGATTTATCTGAAATTATCTGCAGAAATATTAATGTTATCCTCTAGATTCTTTCATGCTACATATGTCTTTTTGAATTTACCATCCTTTATGGCATGGGACCAAGGAATTAAAAGGAAAAGGGGAGCGGGGGGATAGGGAAGGCATTTTAGACATTTTTCTTGCATCTATCCAGCTTTTCCATTCTGTAACTGGATGAAGCTAGGGTCTGGTGCAAATGGGAGGTGGATGGTTTTAAGCCCAGCTTTTGGTTTAGGTAGCGAATAAAGCCTGTGCCACCCACACTGGAGGGCCAGCTGCTGTGGCCTGGGAGAGCACAAACTGCTGTATATCCAAGTGCTGCAGTGAGCAGCAGCTGCTTCTCCCCAGATGGAGTTGGGCCTGGCTCTGCTGGGAGGTGGATGGACAGCAGTCTGTTAATGTGATCTGACACGCTGTGCACATGTCCTCAGTACTGTGGCAATCACACAATAAGCACGAGCGCTGCAGGAAATCCAGTGAATGCTCCCTGCAGAATTCAGTTGATATCTTTTCAAAATTGACATGGCAACTTGTGACAGGTACAGTCTAACAGCCATATGTCTCTTGCCTAATTACAGGAAAAGTTGCCCACAAGCCTAAAATTAGTCAGAGAAATAAACTCTCAACATGGGGATGCTCAGCAGCACAGAAGTGAAGTACCGGCGAACCAGAGAGAGCGGTCCTTTAATTAGCGTTGCATGAAATGGGTGAATGCCTGCAGTACCTGTCAATGAGGCAAGACTACAAACCGCTCTTTTGCAGAACTAAGGAGCTTATCCACATGAATTAATGTCCTGCAGCTCTGCTTGAGTGGAATTTTTCCTTGCCCAGGTGTCTTCACGCTTAAATGTGTGTACTGTTCCTATGTACCTGGAGCAGGAGTTGGTTTACACATCTGAAAGCAGAGTGAGCATCTCTGGCAATGCACCAGCCCCTGATGCTCACCCAAAAACATGTGCAACTGTTCTAAGGAGATAAGCTATCGATCAAATACTGACAACTTAAAGTAATTCTTCATAAGGAATCTTCTACCTAGTGGTGGCAGTCATCCAGAGAATCTTTAAAATACTACTTTTTCTTTTTGTTTTTCTCTTCTACATACAACTGCAAGTAGTATTGTGTATCGTAGTATTGTGTATCTTCCCTTTTTCTGAAATTGTATACATTCAAGCAAGCAGCCTGCATATAAGCATATAAGTATGCTCATGAGGGAATAACTTCAGAGATATTTTTTTTAAAGTGTTTTAATTAATTGACTTAAATTGATCTCCTTCTATGACAAAGCGACCCTCTTGGTGGATGAGGAAAAGGTTGTGGATATTGCTTACCTGGACTTTAGTAAGGGCTTTGATATGGTTTCCGACAGCATTATCCTGGAGAAACTGGCTGCCCATGGGTTGGATGGGAGTACTCTTCACTGGATAAAAAAACTGGCTGGAGGGCAGGGCCCAGAGAGTGGTGGTGAATGGAATTAAATCCAGTTGGAGGCCAGTCATGAGTGGTGCCCCCCAGGGCTCGGTATTTGGGCCGGTTCTCTTTAATGTCTTTATCAATGATCTGGATAAGGGGATCAAGTGCACCCTCAGTAAGTTCACAGACGACACCAAGTTGGGTGGGACTGTTGACCTGCTTGAGGGTAGAAAGGCTTTGCAGAGGGATCTGGACAGGCTGGATGGATGGGCCGAGGCCTATGGGATGAGGTTCAACAAGACCAAGTGCTGGGTCCAGCACTTGGATCACAAAAACCCCACACAGTGCTACAGGCTTGGGGAAGAGTGGTTGGAGAGCTGCCTGGCAGAAAAGGACCTGGGGGTGTTGGTCAACAGCTGGCTGAATGAGCCAGCAGTGTGCCCAGGTGGCCAAGAAGGCCAATAGCATCCTGGCCTGTATCAGGAACAGTGTGCTGAGTAGGACTAAGGAAGTGATCATGCCCCTGTACACAACACTGGTGAGGCTGCACCTTGAGTACTGTGTCCAGTTTTGGGCCCCTCACTGCAAAAAAGACATTGAGGTGCTGGAGCAGGTCCAGAGAAGGACAACGAAGCTGCTGAGGGCTCTGGAGCACAAGTCTTATGAGGAGCGCCTGAGGGAGTTGGGATTGTTTAGTCTGGAGAAAAGGAGACTGAGGGGAGACCTCATTGCTCTCTACAACTACCTGAAAGGAGGTTGTAAGAGGTGGGGGTTGGTCTCTTCTGCCAAGTAACAGGCGATAGGACAAGAGAAAACAGCCTCAAGTTGCGCTAGGGGATGTTTAGACTGGATGTTAGGAAAAATTTTTACACTGAAAGGGCTATCAAGCATTGGAACAGGCTGTCCAGGAAGTGGTTGAGTCACCCATCCCTGGCGGTATTTAAAAGACAGGTAGACAAAGTGCTTACAGATATGGTTTAGTGATGGTTTTTGTCAGTGTTAGGTTGATGTTTGGACTAGTTGATCTGAAAGGTCCCTTCCAACCTAGGCAATTCTATGATTCTATCAAATTTTGACAGTATACAAGAATTCAAAAGAAGCCTAAAGGTCCTCTGCGGACATATGCCTTGCTTTACTACAGTCAAAACTGGAAAACCAAGTATCATTACATGAGAAAACCTCTAACTGTGGTAGCTATTTGTGCAGTGAAGTATTTAATTGAACTTTTCCCTCCAAAGCCACAACCCAAAAACCTCATTCAAACCAGAAGTGGTCTTATCCTTGAGGAGTTTTCAGAACAGCTGCCTTTTGACCAGATTGGCATCCTCTATTTAGGGCTGATACTGCAAACAACTTCAGTGTGGAGCTATCTTGCATAGCGCATAGCTGTATTACGCTAATTTAGCATTAACCTCTGGTTTTAAGAACATTCATTTAATAGGTGGTTTGGAAAAAGGAAATGTATGGTAGACTTTATGCTGCGAGAAGGAAGACTTTTCACATAACTTGAAAACTAAATGCTCTTAGTGCAGCTCAGAAGAGTGGCTTTGTAATCACATCTGTGTTTAATGCATTTCTTCAGACTGTAGAGGGGAAATGTTAAGGGTGAGAAGGGTTTTTTTAAGGCTCTCAGACTTCTGAAGGAGATAATCAAAGCTAGATAATGTTTTCTGCATTACTGAAGAACAGAGATAAATTTCTTCTAATTGGGTCCATATTCTTTCTGCCTAATTTTAAGCACATCGTTAAGATACCTAAGTTTGGAGAGACGTTTCTGATGCCCTGTACAATACCATTAGATAACAGGTGTCTCCACAGGATTAATTCATATTTTATAGGGGAAATGACAGATTGAGGAAATTTACGGTTAGAATGTTTTTCTTTCTTTATAAGAAAGTACAAGACAGATCATGAAAAATGGAAGGTTATGGCTTTTCTGTGAGGAAAGCTCTTAAGGTATTATATTATCTTGTGTCATCTGAGAAGAAAAATGTTGTGACTTGTTTCTTAGTGCTTTTAATGTAGCTTTTAAACTTTTCTTCATAGTGGAGGTGTATCGCTGCCTAACACACAAGCAGACACCTATATAAACATCTAATGCTGCAGTTTGGATGTATTTTATTACATAACAGGACAGACGCAAAAAAAAAAAAAAAGCCCACCAATTAGCTTTTACTTGGTTTTAAAACAATTCTGCAATTTCCAATAGCCAAAAGTGGCACAGTAAAGGCTTTTATTGCCTAAAAATAATAGAACAATCTAGGATCTCCGATTGTTCTGCAAACATATTTTTTTTTAATAAATTATCTTACTAGCCAGATCCAAGTTACCTGCCAGCTGTTAATGTCCACACAAAAGAAAATAAATTCTCTTCATTCCTTTCCTCTGTCACCTGTTTATGATTTAAATTTGGGGATCAATGTTAACACATACTGCCCCAGTTCTTTTGGAAATCATTAAAAACTATTAAAAATCTGTAAATATATTGCATTGTAGACATAGGAAGTTGAGTGGGAGAACTGCAAAGTACTTGCCAAGTAAAGACAATATTTCAGAAACATTGACACTGAAAATCAGAGAATTTTCTGTCATTTTTGATTAAGATGCTTCCTGTTTCTAAATTATTCTTGTTTTAGTTTTTTTCCAATTTAAAATTTCCTGGATTTTTTGTTTGGGGATTTTTGTCATAAGTTTACATACAAAGAGGATTTGAGGTAGCAAGAGAAGGGCAGAAAAAGGCTAAATGGCACAGAGGCTATCAGGGTCTTGGGTTTGGGACAAGGTGCCACAGTTTGGACCCCCTTCTGCATTGAGCTGAAGAGGTTCTTCCTGACCTGTTGTGGAGAAGGTTTCCTTGATACACTGCAGAAATGCCCAGCTGAAGTCTGCTTGATGCATGGACTGGACTGACAGCGTTTCAGTCAAAAGTGTAAGTTTGAGAGTCGAGCTGGATGACACTTGTAATGTTGAAGGGCTATTCTCTTACAAACCCAAGTATATTTGATTCTTCTACATTTAGAATTATAAAATATTGGAAATTAAAAACTTTGGCATCAAAATGCCAGGCACTATCATATTGCCAGGCACTATAAATTTTAAAAATACTTATATTCCTATAGTACTCAAGTTTTCCTTGTTGCTTATTTTGAAAGCATCTGGGTTTTACTCATATTGAAGGCAGCATGTTAGGTACTGCTCTGTGTGAATAATGGGTAAAATGTTATCTTTAAAGTTTTAGGACTCATTTTCCAGCACTGTTTTTCCTCTCTATTACATTTTAGCTGTAGAAACATGCTATAGACTAAAAAGCCCCACAGGAGACTGAATCATGCATGAACTTTTATATAAATTTCTGTTTGAACCTGATGGTTTTTTTCACCTTTCTCATCAGAATGGTCAATGTTTTACTGAAATGTTGGCAGATGGGAAGCAGGAAGGGTGCCAACTGATGCTAATGTTTCAACAACAAGGCTGGGGGGTGGGGGGAAACAACAACAACAACAACAAAAAAACCCAAAAGAAAAGAAAGAAAGAATAGCTGGAGAACATACTGTTTTTCTGGAATAATAGCCTTTCTCAAAGCACTCAGTTCTCCTTGAGCTGTGGCTGCTTCCAGTCATTTCTTAATGTGTAAGCACAGCCAGGCTTGAAACTGTTTTAGGCTTTAGCTTCCAACTGTTCCATTTATCTCCAGCTTGACAAGGTAGCATGGTAACCATTATATTAAGCCACAAAAGGAAAAGTCATGAGATAAATTGTGGCTTTTCCCTCTGTTCTTTATTCTTGTTTCTCTGTAACCATGTAGAGCAGACATTGTACAAAGTTTGATGGAGTTAGTAAGTCTCAGCATATAAAGATGAAGAAGTGATGACAGTTACAGTTTGTTGTAACAAATCTTTTATATTAGCGCAGTTTTATCATTTGTCCCTGCAGCTCATAAAAAGCAATAATACAAATATTAAGATAATGTTAATGACTTGCACTAAGCAGTCTAATGGTTCAGCCCGTGCAGCACTATGTAGAGGCTGAGAACTTTACTAGTGATGCTGCTTCTCTTACCAGACCTATTTTAAGATTATAGTCCCTGCATGCCTTCCCCCTTAATAAAAACTCACTACATTTGTTTCCTTTACTTGTCATGAAGTCTATTACCTTGTGAGCACATTCAGAGCTACATATTTTGAATTAAGATCTATTGAAACAAACCCAGCCTGTTTAAAGGAAGAAAATGTAAGTTCATGGTATATGACAAAGATAATTAATTATTACAACAAGATATCTTTATAAATGATCCTGAGTCATAACACAGAATTTCTCAGTCATTGAATTTCTGGTCTGCAGATAGATGAAGTTATCATTTTTGGTTTGGGCTTTTTTTTTTGGTGGAATTCTATGCTATTCAAAGTAAATCTGACCCATTCATATTTAACTGTTGCAGACTAAAGCCTGAGTTTGATATGGTTATTGGGCTGAGTATTATGATGAGCTTTTTTTTTTTTTCAAGATTGAGTAGTGTGTAATGATGTGTGAATGTGTGCATAAGCATTACAGTTAGGAAATCGGGATATAAACAATGCCTGATTCTAAATAAGGTTTAACAGAGTTTTCTTCCTGTTATGCATAAATTTGTTCAAATGTTCTGCTCTCTGTTGCTCTAGTGGGGATATCTTTAATTTGTTCTTGGTTTATTTTGCTCCTTTCAAAATTCAAAAAGTTAAAAGTCCATCAATCTAGATTTTGCAATCTACATCTAGGAGACTTCTATCAGCAGTGTAATTAGAAACTAACCAGGTACTTATGTAGTGAGCAACTAGCATCTGTTAAATACATATATACCTTTTTCTAAAAAAAAAAAACAAAAAAAAAGGGTACAGTATGCTTTATTCCTTATTGGCTTACTCCAAGGGAAGTGTCTTTAAAAATTTGACTGTTTATAGGAAGTTTCAGGAAATGTACATCTTCTGTAGCAGCTGTGTACTAACGAGGACAATATTATCAAATCTAACATGAGCAAACTTCCTGTTACATGGCAACTTTGAGTGTTAAACATAGAATGAGAATGGGTCCACCTAGAAAGAGCTGACTAATAAAAAGGGGGAAATGCTGGTCTATATTCCATAACAGATTCATGGTAGAGTTGAGTCTTGTGGAATCAATAGATCTTTCTACTATATAAGTCACTAAATTCACCCACTTTTACACTGAGATCAGTATCTTCTGCTTGACTAAAATATAGATTCTCTTTGACTACATCTGATCTCCTGGAAAGAAGTGCAGGCTTAACTTGGAGACAAGGCATGGGGAACCCATTGTGTTTCTTGGTAGGTTACTCTAGTGATTAATCATTGATAGACTTTTAAAAATGTGAGTAGGTTTCTCCAAGTCTCCTGAAAGAACTACGTCTAAAAAGACTGCAGTGCTTGACAGTATTAGTAAAGCAGACCTGACAAGTCATCAACATGCTCAGTTATCATTTCAAGATCAGGCATAAATGATACTTTAACTAACAGTGGCAGATTTTATTTAAAACTATTTAGAATTCTTCACTAAATTCCAGCTAATGTTTCAACAGATTAAATTTGGAAAATTTGGTTGTAACACCTATTTTTTTTCATACTCTATCTAAAATGTTTTCTTCCAAAGTTATTTGAAAACATATGTTTTAACTCTAATGTTTTCTTTCTACAAGAACCAAATTTACCCCTGGCAGAAAGGAAAAGAAAGGCCAGGAAGACAAATTTGGCTAAATAACAACATATGCAGTTCTTAAAGAGTTTAAGTGAACCAAAATGAAATCTTTAAAAAAGGAAGAGAAAAGAGAATGGCTGTCCATGGAAACATTAACTGAAGAAAATGAAATGTGTAACAAATTAGAGGGACTAAAAAGGGAATTTTACAAACAAGTAAACCATGTTGGAAAAAAAAAAAGTAAATGTATGTTTCTGTAAAATGAATCTCTGAATATTACTAGGCAGTTAAACAGAGAAGGAACCAGATTTCTGCATTGATTTTCACTACAGGCAGATGAAGATAGCTGACTTGTATTCTGTGCAGGTATTTTAAGTGAAGACATAAATACTAAGTATTATGTCCTGGAGAGATTAGACTGCATCGATATACCTAAATTACAATAAGTCATCATGCCTGAGTATAGTCATTTATAACTGAAGGTTACAAATGAAGTCACAAGGATGCTAACAAAATGGTATGAGCTGTCATTGAAATCAGGTATCTTTCTGGAAGATAAACACTGAAATAGTCACATTCATACATAATGTAACACCTTTTTTTCTGTTGTTAATTTGACTAGTTAGTCTTTTAATGAGTAATATGTGAGAAAGCCCCCAAGTAATGTTAAGAATAAGTCACAGGGCTTACGCACTGTATTTTTGTAGTGAAAACCCATCTCAGAAGATTGCAACATGGAAGCATCAGTGTTATGAGAGATCCAGACAGACAGACCACAGTTGGAGGTGTTCCGTTTGAGGCAAAGTTTCATAATACATATGGTATAAAAATCTGAGAGGTAACAGTAAGAAAAGAAATTTTAACTACTGATGAACATTTTACGGCTTCAAATTCATAGGAAACACATAAGAAAATACTTTACTTGTGTACAGCTCCATGAAATCACAAATAGTCAAAAGAGCAGGCTAAGATATTAAGATACATTCTACTATTTTTTAGGGTGGATAATAATACAATATCAAAATGCCATATAAAACAAAACTCACTTTGTTAATTTGGGTGTTTGTTCAAAAAATGTTTAAGGCAGTTACACATCCACATAGTGTGGAAAAAAAGATCAGTGAAGTACAATTTTTCCAAGTCTTTCAGGAGTGAATGAGTTTGCTTTCTGTACAAGCTGTAGGGAACAAGTAAAACATCTTGGTACTTTTGTCTGAATAAGGTCAAAAAAATCAGTCAACTTTACTATATTACACCTTGATGTGGCTAAAAGGAAAAACAGAACTCTGGCAAAACTTCAGTTTCTTTTAAATTTAACTGTAGCACTGAGCACTGAAGGTCCTAATTATTTTTTTTTTTTTTTTTACAATCTATTTTGGCAGCAATTAGTTTTTTACAGTCCTTTTTTATCCTTCAGCTACTGTTAGGGTCTCTTGGCCTTAACTGCCTCTTAAATGCTTTTTCTGTGGGGAGTATAAAATAAAGAATAGTATATAAATGTTATTCAAGAGTTCCTACTTACTTTTTTTTTTCTCAGAATGTATGACTAACGGATTAAATGAAAAGGTTTAAAATACAAAACAGTTAAGAAGTAACGTTTAATCAGTGTAGTTTCGGCTGTGGAATTCACTGTCATGACCCTCTCTAAGTCCTATTCTAAACCGTTATTTCAAAAGCTGTGTTTAATATTTATTTTTATATACATATTTGGCACAACTAAACTGTGTAGAATAAAATAAAGACACAGATTTGAACCCTAATTGCCTGCATTTATGAAGAAAAATTGGCTCATAAAGACTGCATAATTGTCCTTTCTGGATTTGTTATGTATTTTTGCGAAGGAACAGGTTCTCAGCACACAGATCTGGATACATTAAAACCTATATTTCAGTGATCTTGGCAGTAATTACTTAGAGACCCTGAAAGACTCAATAGTTTCATAAACTAAGGGACCATTTTGGCATTAGCACTGGTGGTAATTGGTGAAATTTGCATTTGTTTTTTTGTGATCAGCATAAAGCTTCTGAAACGTAGGCAGTTTTTGTCTTTTTCTGATTTCATATCGAACACATAAGAGCTGCTTATCTGTGCACACTTGCTATCTTTTTCCTTTTGCTACAATTCAGTTTCGTGGCTTATGTCCGTCTTTTCCATAAGAGTGACAATTTTCAGCTTCATTTTGAATATCTGCATTCAAATGCAGATTTTGTCTTTGTAGCTGGGACCGAGTTGAAGGTATCTTTGAAGAAATGCTAATAAGAATGCTGTGATAAGGCACTGCTCCTTAGACATACCTTCCTTCTTAAGAACATTTCTTTGAAATCTAAACTGAAAAAACAAACCATTTTACTCTTATCAACATTGCTTTAATGTGCTCAGAATAGAACATCTATATAAAAACAGAAAAATTGATGGGTGATAGTGAACTATTCATTTGCTGTGCTGAATGTGGGAGGGTCTGCTTTATTCCAACCCATAAAGGGATTTTGAAAGAAACAGCTATTTATGTTCCTTTTCTTCTTTATGATTTAGCTGATTACCATCCTGCATTTACTGAAATGACACACCAGCCCTGGGCACATGATAATCACTGCTGAAACCTGGTTTATAGTCTGCAACATAGAGATGCAGAATACTGCAGCAAAGAAATTACTTTGATGGGAAATGCTATCAGGGTAGCTTGAAATCTAAAGTATAGAATTTTCTTAACAAAAAAAAAAAAAGTTAAAAGAAAGCAAAGCCTGTAAATGACAGTCTTATGTGAAATTTGAGAGAACCTGAAAAAATGCAGATCCTGAAAGATTCTGTCTCTGTAAGACAGAGAGAAAACTTTCTTTACAGAGAAAATACCACTGAAGAGAAAAATGTCACGCAAAAGTCTACTCACAAGATACTGTGTGATTTGCTGTATTTATCAAGTTACAAGATCATACTCAACAATTGCAAGATAACTTTAAGGTTAAAGAAAATTCCTAATAACTTTATCGTTCTCTCTTAAAAGCAGGTAAAATCCTTTTAACTGCATTCGGTATCATTTTTCATATGGACCTATTAGAGTTAAATTAATGTATTTGTAGAGATAGCTCAGTCATCCCAAATTACTTTTCTGTCTGATGTTCAATCCTTTGATAGTGTACTTTGTGTTTGAATTGAATTTTGGAGAGATACTAAGGATGTTAATGAGATTCTCTTTGTGCTCTAAGAGGGTGGAAAAGCAGAAGGGATAGTTTTTAACATTTCAGTTGAGTAGTGTTTGCAGTGCACATATCTCTCTCCTACAATATTACATGCAATTAGAAGCAGACATTTCTAGCATTGACATGTTCACTATTAATCTGAATTTCCTAAAAGTATATGTGGCCTTTGACAATATGCATCTAGTATAGAGTAATATTTTAGAATTAAATTTTTAAAAATATTATCCCAGTTGTCTCATTTAAATGTTAATATATTCTGTTACAACAGCCCTGTTCTATTATAACACTGAAAATGGACCAATACTTGACTGGAACAAAAGTACAGCACACATTAGCTAAACAGCGAAAATATTTCTGTTAGCTGATTCTTTGCACGACCATGACACTTTTCTTTTTTAGTCTTTTTTTACAAATTGAGCAACAGTGTTAAGGGTCTCAGCAATGACAAGGAGAGGAGGCAAAGTCTGCTTTACTCAGTCACTGGAGCGTGCTGGTAGGGCCAGGTGCCAGGAGGCGTCGTGGCCTGTTAGCATCCACCAGAGCTTACGTTGGCACTCCTGTGATTTAGAGCAGCACTAGGTGCATTAGTAAAAGCACCAGAGGAGATGAGGACAAACACTTTCCTCTACAAACATGTTCCTGTGGCCTAGTAAAGCAGTAAAGATTCCTCCCCGCCCCCATCTCCTTGTTCATGCTTCTAATTCTGCTGCCAGGAGGGGTTTGGATGTGGAGTCTGATACAGGCATTGCCTGGAGCATCCCTGTCCCTGGTGCCTCAGGGCCAGCTAAGCAGTCAGTGAGAGCAGCCAGCCCAGGTCCAGATCCAGAGCCCACCCTGTAAGAAACAGCTGTTTAATGCTCCCCATTTAATCTGATGTGGTGACTCTCAGATTGAGTTCTCCAAAGAAGATGGTGGCAGGAAGCTAAGGGATAGCAAAGATGTTAACCGTGCACACACCAAAAAAAAAAAAAAAAGTCTGAAAGGGAGAAAAGGAAAATGTAGCAAAAGAGACAATGGAGTAATGAAAATAATGAAATCAGTAACTATACCAGTGAATGAAGATGTTACACAAGAAGGAAGAAATGAGGTGGGAAACCCCAAATTTAATAATTGCTAATCTAAAGAAAATCGAAATGCAGCCCATAAGTGTACAAAAGTGGCATTTATTGTCATGCTTATAAAGGCCAACAAGTTTAATTCACCATTGTTGGGGAAAGTTTTAAGGTATTAGAAAAATACAAAAGAATTGCAGGGAGAAAAGTTAGAGCCTTTGTCACTTTCCCACACTGGCAGTGTTTAGAAGTAGGGAGTTGTGTGAAGGAGGTGGAGCTGCTGAGCAGGGGCTTCCTGGAGACTTGCCTTCTCCTAGTAGGCAGCACACCAGGGGAGGGAGTACAGGCATTGACCACCAACAGAAAGATTATGGATCTGCTAGAAAACAGGGATCTGACAGCTGTGAAAAGATCTGGCAGTAGGGAGACATAGAAAAATGAAGTCCCAGATGAGACGGAATTGAGGTCAAAACAGGAACAGATGTGCACTAAAAATAGAAGGAAAAGAAAAAGATAGATGCAAAGGTCCTTGCAAGTCGACAGATACCAGGGAGGAGGGAGAGACATCTTATTAAAGGAGTGATGGAAAAGCAATGATAACACAAAAGGAAGAAAGAAATTACAGTGCAAATTAAGAAGCCTCTTCCCTCTCTTTTAATTCAAGTCATTCTTATGTAGCTCTAGCTAAATCACCCTTTGAATCCTCAGCCTGTGTTATTACTTGGAAAAGAAATGAACTTTATGTAAAGGGCACCAGGGTAGATGTTACTGAATACCTCTGCAAACTTGAGATAATGACAGTAAGGGAATTAGTAGAGTTAAAGTACAGTCTACATTTAGTTCTAATTAGACAAAAGATAGCAGCCAAATTACATAAAATTTAGATGGAGAATTCAAACACATTACAGAAATTGTGGAATATATAACTTCTGGATCTAGTATGATTCCCGACTTCTTCCTAATATATCTGCTCCATTCTGCCGTTTATTTCAAATATTTTCATATGGTCTGGGGAACCAGACCCTTTCTTGGTGGTAGGCCAGAGCCTCACCTCAGTCATACCTGCATCTGAGCCTCCAGCAAGTTCCTGGCTGACAGTATTCATGTGACAGACCTGGTAGTAGGAGGTTGTTTCTGGCAGTGGGACAGGGAATAAGAGTTAAATTCACTTCCAATAGCAACAGAAAGAAAGAACTATAACCAACCCTGTCAAACTTCTTTAGCCTTTCTCTCCCACAAACCTGAAAGTGCGCTGGAGGAAAAGTATCAATTTAGCAACTTATCCGTTTGCTTTTTCCCATTTTCTGCAACATGTCTAAAGAAAATACTCCTGAGCTGTAGTGACTCTTTAGGCCTGTCTTTGAAAGAGAAGAAGCAGGATGAGAAAAAAAAAAAATGGATTCAGAAATCTTATTTGCCTGAGAATGGATCCTGGGAGATCACAAAACTGGCAAAATGGGTTGAGAATCTGGACATTTCTCTTTTGTTTTGTGAAGTGGAGCAACTGTACTCAACAATCTGGTTGGTTAACTTCCAAGTATTGGTATGCAGTAACTAGTGAATATCACAAAATGTTTATCTTGGCATTTCCAATTAATTTCTCAAAAATAATCTTGTGGTTCCCAAATATCTAATTTTCTTGTTTCATTCAGGTTGGTATTTAAAACAGGCCAACTTGCCTCTGAGTTACAACCCCAAGAGCTTTTCTACAGCGCTGAGACATAATGGCAACAAACTGACCATGAGAATAGATTTTGGTTGCTTGTTAAAGTACAGCAATTTGAAATGATGCTTTGCATATGCATAGATAAGGTTTCTGTAATAGCAGGAAGAAAAATGCTTTTTTCTCTGTCTTAATCAAAGATCATAAAGGGTTTGGTTTTTTTTTTGTTCCTGTTGCTACCATTACTAGCTTTATGCCATGCATGATTTTCAAAGAACCGGGTGAAAGTAGATTTACATGATTTCTTATGCTATCCTTCCATTATATTCTCATGTTTACAGCAGTTCTTCCCTCTAGCAATTTTGTTATTATTCTGCTTTTAAATTCCGTCAAGTGACTTTCAGTAAGCTGTATGTGTAGTCTTTCATCAGGTAGAAATAGGATAGTTGGCAGATTCTCTACATGTAAAAACAGCATTTTGTTTTTATGGCAGTGCTATAAAAGAATTGGTACATTGGTACCAATCAACAAAATTACATTGGTAATTGGCTCACACAAATGGTTGGTCTACATAGATGTTCTTCATTTTACATGGAAAGGTTTTCCTTATCAGTTTCTCTAGATTTGTTGCAATCCATTAACAGCCAATCTGTAAGCAGTCTTATCCATTTCATGGACTGGTTTATGACTTATCTCTGCTCTTCTGCCTGAATTTATAAACCCCTTTCCTCTTGTCTCTGAGGCCACATGTCGTTTCCCCTATATTTATGATTGCATAGCTTCTTTTAGCAGCTACAGTGTTGTTTCTATGGAAAAATATGTGTGGGCATAATTATAGGCAGCCCTCAAAAATGGCTACTGTGAAAATTTGGGATTTTTTTTTCCAGCTTCTTTACTTCCTATAAGAGGCTTCACCTGTCTGTAAGCAATGCACTGATTATAGAGAGGGAAAGCAGGAGATAACACTTCGACTTTGAGACTATGATAGAGGGAGGATAAAGACCATTCTCTGCCTGATATGTGCACAGTACAGCCTTGGTGCTTCCCATTTCTACTTTGTAAGGCAGCTTAATAGATGACAAACAAATATAAGCTGTCTTTTGTGGCAGAGGAGGATGTAATGGAGCTAGTAAGGAGAGTCAGAGGGAAGGGCCCAGCTTCCCTCCAGCAGGTTGCACATACAGGAAGGGTAAAAATAGTACCAAGGAGGAGGAAAAATGAAACCTTGACAGTTCTCCTCTCCAAGTTTTTAGTAGCAACAGAACAGATGCCTTTGCTAAGGAGTGGTCCAAAAGGAAATAAAAAGGGGTGAGAGAAATTCAAAACCAAGAAACACTGGTAGAGCACTTGTGTGCAGTGGAGGGAGGAGACCAAAACCCTATTCGTAGGTGTCAAAAGGATGCTGTTGTGCTTAGGGCCATTACAGTGTAGCTATATTTGGTACGTAAACTAAAAATGCCTATATTTGCACCTTGATCAAATATGCATGGGTAGCAAGATAAAAACATACACCAATGTAACGTCCCTAAGTTGAGGACTGCATTATGGTCCCATTACTAATTCCCAGAATTTACTGTTCATTTGCAAATGTTCCATTAGGGCCTTTCAACAAAACTTTCCATAACCATATTTGTGGCTTATTAATCTGGGACTTGTTATTTCTTGGCAAACTTGTATAAGAACTACTAGTACCTGCCTCACTGCTGAGTTTTGGATGAGGACTCAAATGACCCTTCCTTGAAGACAGGAGCAAAAGCTTCTGATTAGGAAGAAATGACTGCCGAATTGGCTTAACTCCCCCTCCCTCCACCACCTCAGATTATTAGGTCCTAAACTATGTGATATAAATGACTTAATACTGGGGTAATTTCAATGAACAGCCAAAACTGACTAAGGGAAGGATTGTATCTAGTATTATTTATATTCATTTTTAGACGCTTGTGCTATAATGAATATTTTCACTATACCTAGTCAGTGGAGTTCCTTACCTGAAGAGTGCTTATGCTAACCTATTCCTTAAAGAAGCTCTTTCAGCCTTTGGAGGAAGGTTTGCTGCTGAAGATTTCCATTTTCCTTGTGTAAGTCTTAATACTGTCCCTTGGTAGTGAATTCATTCTGCATGTATTCTGAAAGCAGGCTTTGTAAAACCCTATATACTTCATTTGCAGAGTACATTGTGAGAAAATGTTCCTGGATTTTAGTGGAAAATTTCAACAGAAATATTTCAACAGAAATGTTTCAGAAACAGTCTAAAGTGTGAGGAAAGGGAGTTTAGAAACAGCATGCCATACTTGGGAACCATAGCTTCTATGGGAGCCGTAAGTGTAGGAAATATATCTAGATAAGAAAACTTGTCTTAAAAGATAGTTAAGGTCAAGGGAAGCATCAGAAATTCATAGTTCAAATAATATATGCCTATAGCAAGTAGTTTTCACAGATATTGGTAGTTTTCAGTCTTTTGAGTTTGCCACCCATCCACTATGGAAGGTTTTATAAAACAAATTTCCTTTAAAATGCAGTCATGTTCTGAAATGTGGGCTTGTGGAGTTCTGGGCTCATTCTCATTCAGTGATTTCTGTATTTAGTATGTGTTAACTGTAAGCAAAAGGTCTTTTTCCCACTTGCTCTACCTGCAATTTGCATGCAGTCTTTAACACCTATATTCTCCTGTACTAAATAAGACTATCCCTGACACTGAACAATCTGATTTTTTCTAAATTATGGCCCTGTTTTCATTCATCTAAACCCCTTGTTGATTTGGCTGCACTCATTATCTAACAAGAAATTTGTGAACGTTCCTGTTAATAAGACACAGATATATACAATTCTCCTCAGATCACTTTAACTGAAATAACAGAAATTATGAGCAAAATATATTCTTAACTCTTCAATCAGAAAATTGGACTATATGTACTCCAGGGAACCAGACCCACTGAGTGACGCTGTCGAAAGTTTACAGTGTAGTTTTTGAGAGCAGAGGCATATATAATTGAAATTATGTTTCAGGGGGACCTGTCATAGTATTTCTGGCATACAGAATAACATTCACTTAGTGAACATTTTGAAACCACTGTCTTTTTCATCCCATTAAACAACCAGATGTTCTACATGTTTGTGTTCTTATTTGCGAAGTAGAGAAACGCCATTGCCATTGCAGAATAAAGTTTAGAAATGGAAACGAGGTAGATATGTGCTGCCTGTATGCCAAGTATTTGCTGCCTATTTGTGATGAGATGGCAATGCAAATATTTGCAAGCTATCAGGTAGGGAGGTTTACTTTCTATAAAATGTTTAGATCTGTCTGTATTAGATTATCATAATGATATGTTTTGCCATAAAGTTTCATTTCCATATAGAATGTACAAATTATGTGTGTAAAGTGTACAGAAGTTACACAAAATACTACAACATGTGACCTCTAATTAGATGACAAAACTGTTACTAGGGTGGTGGATATCTTGGGAGACTGGAATAAAACAGAAAATGCCACCGATAGGCATAGTTCCAGCTGGAATTCAGCCAAGACATCACTGCTGGGAAAAGGTGCATCATTAAGTGGGAGATGATGGCTATTTGAGAAACAAATTTTGTATCCTCAAATTTCTAAGTTATCTCCCCAGCTTTACAACTAACGCATCAGCATCTCAGAGAAGATGCTAATGTTTGTAAAGATGCTGGTGATACATTATTCTCCTTTGTAAAAAGTGATCCTGTTTAAAAGTTGTTAAGATGGAAAAGCTGGATTGCATCCGAGAAACATAAAATCCCCAGCTCAGCTGGCCATCCTCTGAGAATTAATTTAGTGGGAGAGGAACAATGAAAGTCAAATTTTAGGACTTTTGCATCTTTCACATGCAAAAAACTAACATATAATACAATATCATATATCATATCACAGAATCATAGAATTGCCTAGATTGGAAGGGACCTTTAAGATCATCTAGTCCAACCATCAACCTAACTATAATAATTAATATAATATAATATAATATGTAGCTGGTGAATGTGTTTTATATTTAGGTATAGAAATGTCAATAAATTAGATCTGTATGGTGAACAGTTTCTGGAGTCAAAATTCTGCCTCTGTTTTTTCCAAAGCTCAGTAGAGCAAAAAGCTTAGAGCTTTTTGGCACATGGATGACAACAGAAGGTTTGATGCAAGGGAGTTCTGAATACATGGAATAAATACAGCTGAAATAATCTACCAGTGGAGTAGGAGGCTCTAGTTCCACATCTGTTGTTCTTATCTCACTAGAAGAAACCCTTAACAGCACAGTTTCTACCATATCAAATAACTAAATAATGCAACATGAATAATACAAAACTATTTTCCAGTTTGATATCTGTCTGTACAGCCCATAGAATTTTACCAAACCCTCAATTTAAGTATACATTTTTGAACTATATGTAATCACAGTCTAAATATTTCAAGTCCCAACAAAATTGCCAGATTAGAGATAAGTAATTCTCATTTATAGCCTCTCATAATAGCCTTCCTGGTAGAAATTTGTGTCTTAATTCAGAGTTGGATTACTCCCACCTCATTTTTCAGACATGGGGTATTCTTAGGGCTTTATTTGCCACATTGGATAAGCAACATTTTGGGGCTTTCTTGGAGGTTCACAAACCCACTATCTCTACTATTCAGAAACATTAAACCAATCACTTCCACTTCTGAGGAAACTGTTCCATTTGTCAAGATGTATGAAGTACTGGAGGAGATCTCCATAAATGTCCTGCTGCAATACAGTTCCTTTCATTGAATCAGGCGAGAGCTTGAAAATGACTCCAGAGGCTTTCTGCCTAGGCATCTGCTGGGGATGGGCATACCGGTGCTTTCATAAAGACAGGAATCAGCTCTGGCAGAAAGATGGGATTTGTTTCTTGGCACAGAGGCAAATGAGCCCAAACACACTTCTTACATAAAGAAGAGGGCTCCTGCCCATCCTGTCTCTGTTGTTGGTAAGGGCTTATAGTTTCCAGTTCCTCCTCAGATATAATTTTTCAAATATCTTGCTTGTCAAAGAGGTAATGTGACTTGATGGGGCCAGGGGTATCATGGCCTACATCATGTAAGTGAATGACTCTTTCTGGAGGGCAGTGACTTGTTCAGGGCTTGGCAGAAAACCCTGCCAGAGAGGAAAGCAAGTCTTTGCTGTTGCTAGATCTCAGCCATTCCTGAGATGCTCCAGGAGGGCCAAGGGAGGAGCTGGGATGTCATGTTGGACATTTGGCTCGTGAAAACAGCTGAGTGGGACCCTCTGCTCTTCCTTCTCATTTTCTGGCCAAAACTATTTAGCAGGCTTGTATGTGATCTGAATTTCTTGGAGGATTAGGACAAGCAAACTATTTTATCTGCTGTTATCTAGTTCAGAAGATGATTTTTAGTTCAAAAAATAAATAAATTAGTTTTCTGTGGAAAGTTACCTTTCTCAAAGAAAAAGCTCAATTTGAATCCCTGTAGACCTCTTGTATTTAGAAAGAAGAATGCTAATGCGTAAATAATATTTTCTACTCGGTACTACTGAGCAGGTGTACTATAGAATTCTGACTAATATTTTAGTTTGTATTAGTTGTATAATACCAAGCATTAAGACAAAAGTGTACATTGTAGTGCCTACTAATGGAATCTCTTCAGTTAGAAGTGCCCAATGCATTCAGGCAGGGGGCTGGAACAAGATGAACTTTAAGGTCCCTTCCAACCCAAACCATTTTATGATTCTATGATTCCTGCTGCCTGATAAATAGGGGTGATATATAACTATCAGAACTGAGTTTCAGAGTTATTTCAACTTAGGGCAATCTAGGAAGGAAAAGTATTTTGGGTGCTTCTTTTCTTTCTTGCCAGTGATTAAATAGGGCAGCGGTCTTTATTTAAGCTTTGAATTACCTAAGTGAAAGTGCAGGATTTTTAGAAAAATATATACAGGACTTGTGTGTATCTAGAAAACATAAAATCATTTAAGAAATAGATTTCTCAGATGTACTGCTGGGAATATTTAAGGTATGTTAGAAGTAGCACCAAAAAAAGATACCGATTTTGCTCACTTCCTCATGCTAGAATAATCTTTACCAAGTTTCTGCAGAAGTGTTTTACTTTAGCATCAGTTATGCCAGAAATTCTAACTTATTGGAACTCAGCTATTTCATGCTTAAGTGATTCCTGGAACAGCAGGGAGATTTTCATAAATACATGATGGGGCAGATGTTGTGCTGATATCTGCTCAGTGAAAACGGATTCCCAGTTTGGCTCCCCATCTCTGCCTGTTTGAGATAATCACAGTGAAAGTGAGTGGTAGTGACATGCCATTAAGACTGGTACTGCCACACACTGGGGATCTTTATCTCCTGCTACATTTTTTAATGCTATAAACTCAGAATATAATCAGGCGTACACCGTCTGCAACAGTTTGAAAACAGTCTATATTTCTCACTTATTACCATGTTTCATAAAGGAACATGGCAGTGGTCCATGGCAAATCCTGTTATCGGAATAATGATGTGATACAGTCCATTTGGTTGTGCTTAAGTACTGATAAATAAACATATACTTTTTATTCCCTCTATGTTCCCACCTCTGCTATGAGGCTCAGTATTCAGGGCAATCACATGTCCAGATTTATATTTTATGAGTCTAAACAGTTTTACATAAAGTTAAACTGAAGTGGCTGTAGAAAAACAGCAAAGAAGTAAGCTTATGGGAAACAAAGCCTGAAAATAAGAATGTTACTAGAAAGAAATACTTCTGGAGAAAACATAACAGGATTCATAACTGTTTTGATTTTGTTGAACAAGTTTATCCATGTCACTTAGAGTAAGGCCATGCTTCACTTCTATGCGGTGAAGTCTGGATAGGGAGAAATGTGCTTGTCCCCTGATGTATGAAGACCACTCATGCCTTCAGTGTTACAGTATTTGAAGAGGCAATATCCTCTAGAACAGCATCCTCCCCGCTCCCCAGAGACATGTCTGAGAAGCAGAGGAGACAGGTAAGTCCTGCCACATGTGCACACCTGGAGCCCTGTACTTGGATCGAGCCACTTGGTTATGGATCTCTGAATCTTTGAAGGCAGCAGATGATGTTTTCCTTCCACCTATGTAGGAAGCTAAGGGATTTTTGTTCTCCTTTCTTTGCTTCTGTTCTACAAGGAAGAACCTTAACCAAGTCCTGTGAGTGTGGGTGTTCATTTGGGTCTTAATCTTATATTTTTTTTCTGTTCTTTGGAGACCTAGAAGTTAAGAACACCCATCTCTTTTTGAGATGCTCTTTCTACAAGGGCAACAGCTTTTCTTTCCTCCTCTCCTTCCATTCCATCCTTTGCTCTCTTTTATTCTCTTCCTCTTTTGAAGAGATAGAATAAGCAAAAGCAACTTTAGAGAGTTAGAAATACTTGGGGTGATAAAACAGTGTTTGGAAGGAAAATTTGGAGCAGATAATTCTTCACTCTCAGCTTTTTAATAACTGGAAAAAGCAAAGAACTCATGTTCCAAAATCTTATCATGTCACTGTCTCGGCATCTCTCTGTAAAACTCAAATACAGGTCTTTGTGTCAGGCAATATTTTTGAGATTTGAAAGAGTCACTGGAAAGACTGGGACATACTGATTTCGGTCTGCATGTCATCTGCTTGCTTAAAAGTTACTTTCAAGTTTCTTTTTAAAAGTTACTTGTTTTGAAGTTATCTTCAAGCAAATTAATTAATTAAGGTAGTAAAAAAAGGCGTACTTCTGGAGGAGATTTATTATTTGCACACTTTTCCGATAAAATTGAGTCAAATGTCAGCTTCCTAGATAATTTTTTACAACATATAGCCAAAATTTGGGATATTGTTGGCTTAATCAAGAGATAACAGAATGTGCTTTGTTTAGTAACATACGTGGCTCACCTCCTTATCTCCATAGGACAATAAATAGGCATGATGCTGACCTGAGTAAACTCGTGAGACATGTAAACTCCCTTGTTTATTGTTTTTGGTGTACTAATGTGAGCATGATGTTTTACAGTTAAATCTTGCTGTCTTGGTTAAAGGTACTGCTGTCATCAGCAATCTGCCTGACCTCATGCTACAGAAGATAGCATGGCATAAAGGCATCTTTGCACATCCTCACATTCTTACTGTGCAAATAATATTTTTTCTTAAAATGCACCTGAAGTTGGGCTTGTGATAAGGATTCAAACAAAGAGTTGGGGATCTGAGAAGAAGGGATGTATTGCAACCTGCTCGCAGGACACACTCTCTTAAAGCTGAAAAAAACTTTCAGGCCAAACTTAGAGACAAAGAGGAGTCTGAAATTTAGGAATTTGTGTTCTGGTGACTTCGATTTGCATAGTCCAGAATTATTTCTCTGAAGATTTGATTGTATGAGAAACATGGGACTAGGTCACAAGTTGAAAAGTACAGCGATACAGGCAAAAGATTAAATCCTATTTTTGTTGATATCACTGGCAACCAGTGAATGTGTCTGGCCTTTTAAATAGCTTCTTGAATCACAGAAATAATGTTTGATGAGACAAGGGCAGAAATAAAGATCACAAGGTCAATAAGGATTGTATTTTGTTCTTTCAAATAACTAAAATGAAGTAATTTAATTGTTTAATTGACAAAAAAATGCAAACAACAGTTTGTTCATTTAGATAATGAAATTAAATGAAAACTCCTGATGAAAATCTTGAAAACATATTTACTGAACATGATTAATATTTTCGTGGTGCTAGCAGAAATGGCAGGAAGTACCAAATGTTACTTTGAATGTATTTTCTGGTGGGCCTATTTTCCCCAGTTCATGTAGTATTTATTATTAATTCTTCCATGTTTTTTTTTCTTTTATGTAATTCTTTAAATGGTGCATGCACAGATATGCTGAAGAAATTAGTATACCCATCCCCATAGGATCCCAATAGAATAAAAATTATCTTGCTTTTTTGCAAACTTTCAAAATATTTTCCTGAAAGAGGAGTTTTTAATGCCCTTGGCTGTGAACTTAGGACTATCAGAAAATATCTGTTTTTCTTTCCAAATGCATTGAAAAAAGCCAAAGCATTAAAAACCACTTTATGAGCTTTTATCAGGCTTTTGTTATCAGCTCTTATCTGTTTTATAAGCTTTTAGCTGAATACTGACTAGTATTGACCTAAACCTGTTGATTCTCCTCTTATAAACCGCACTGTTCCTAAATAACAAAACTTGATACTACTAAATCTGAGTATCCACTTTTAAAACAATAAAACAAAATACTAGATAGTATCAAGGAGGTTGTAGAGAGGTGGGGGTTGGTCTCTTCTCCCAAGTAACAGGTGATAGGAAATGAGGAATCAGCCTCAAGTTGTGCCATGGGAGATTTAGATTCGAGTTAGGAAATTTAGGATTTAGGAAATTCGATTTAGGAGATTTAGGAAAAATTTCTTCACTGAAAGGGTTATCAAATATTGAAACAGGCTGCCCAGGGAAGCGGTGGAATCTCCATCCCTGGAGGTATTTAAAAGATGTGGTGCTTAGGGACATGGTTTAGTGGTGGACTTGGCAGTGTTAGCTTGATGGTTGGAATTGATGATCTTAAAGGTCCTTTTCAACGTAGATGATTTTATAATTCTATAAGTCTATAAGATTTGTCTTCATTAATAACATTTGTCTTCATTAATAGCTAGTGCTACAGAAATGGTTCCTGGGAAAACAGGAAAGAAGTGGCCAAAATGGGAAATTATGAGGCCGATGAAAAAAAATTTTTCTTCGTATCTTTTTGGGCTAATTTTCAGGCAATTAGGCTGAAGGTACATTCATTTGTTGATGAACATTTTACTTTTAACATTCTAAAATTGATGACTTATTTATTAAAGTAATTCTTTCTATCTGGCAGCATAATTATGCAGGGGATTATTGTCTCTTCATTTATTTTTCTGGAGTGATTAGCTTGTGATGCTATAAAACTCATTTATGAGAATGACTTATATTTATAATATTTTAATTGAAATTGGATTGGGAAGAAAATGGGAAAATTTACATTCAACGTATATGGTTTTGTCAAACACGTTTGATGGCAGTTGTCTTTTTATTAGCTTAGGATAATTAATTGGGGTATTTATGTACTAATATTACCTAATTAACTGAGCAGCGAGGTAATTAATTTAGTTAACAGTTGTCCAAGAAAAAAATCAGTGCAATAGTATAGCCAGCTGCTTTCATTTCACTGTATTCTTATGGTTACACTATTTTTTCAAATAGAAATTGTCTTTTAAAAGGATTCTGATATCAGGAAATGTATCTATTTTATTGTAGAGGGCAATTTTTGCATTTTACTCATGTAAAACCAAGGTATAGTATAAATTGCACAGGGAGAGAGCAGAGCAATTCTTCACATTCAAAGATGCTGTTAGATAAGCTATGTCATCCATCAACAGCAACTGCAGTTATTTCTTTGCTTTTAAATTCAAAACACATATTTCTTTTAAAACATGCCTTGTTGCAACATTACTGATGTCTGATGAGTGTAAGAATCTGGTGTAAAGATTGGACACCAGGCAGCTATATAACTTAAAAAAAAAAAAGGATACAAGTTCTGCTCTCATTCATGTGTATGCAAAACCTTGAGTGGAAGGAAAGTTTCGTTCAGCCTTTCCAAGAGATTGTTTTAGGATGAAGCATGGAGAATTATGTGCAAGATACCTAATTAAAAAGCATTCTGCCTTGCTTTCCACAGTAGAGTTTGAAGACATTTTAATGATGCACAAGGTGTTTGGGAACCTTCTGTGTTCATATTTTTGTCCATATATTGCCTGTGCCGTAATGCGTGTACTAAAGCTGCCCCTGCAAAACCCGCACCCTATTTACTTGCAAAATATGCATGTTTCATCGCATCATTTCTACTGAAAAGATTGAGTTTAGCAATGCTTGGTGAAGGACCGTTCATGGAGTCTCAGCATCCAGAAGAATCACTGGATTACAAAATAGAGGAAAAGCCTAGTTGAGAGTGGTGACTGACAGACCACAGCCCTCAGGGTCAGAGCCCATCAAGACAGCTACACTGTGTGAGACCAAGTGTCCACCTGTGGCAGTGGCCCCACTGTCCCCTCTCCAGCAATAGGCTTGGGCTACATGGCCAGGAACAGTCACAAATAGCCCCCAGTGCCACAGGAGGACTGGGCATGGCTGTGATTCTTCCTTCTAATAGTCTCCCAGCCTCCAAGTATTTTCAGCTCAACAACTTCCCAAGCTAAATATGGTTTCTCATTAGTTAGTTTTCCCCCATTAATTCTGTTTCCATAAACATGTCCTGTCTCCTCTTGAATAACTTAACGGGTCCTGTGATGTCCTGTGATACTAGCCATGTGCTTAATGTTCATCAGATGACACATTACTTCTTTCTGTCACTTTTGAACCTGAACACCATGAGCTTTGGTTTCATGCCCCTTAATTCTTAGGGAAGATGATTTCCATCCACTGACCAGAGTTAAAGGGCTTAGCATATGATTGCTGCGCTAATCTGCTCCCACAAAACTTTATGTCCATCTTTCCCGCAAGCCTTTCAGGGTGGCAGTTTGGAGTGGGACTCTCCCAGTTTAGTTGCTTCTTTTTAAAGAGTATGAGTTTATTTTCCTCTGCTAATGAAGATGCCTAAATTCATATCAGATCAGTTCTGTGCTTTAAGCTTTGCTCACATTAGTCATGTGAGTAGACACAGTATGATGTAAAAGTGGAGCGGTGTGGGAAAGAGGCATGCTCAAATACCTAAAGTGCTTAAAAAAGCAAATGGTATTGAACTCTGAATAGTGGTTTTGTGAAAAGGATACTGGCATCTCTGACATCTGGTCAGTTTTGGCAGGGGGAGAAACATCCAGTCAAATGGTTTATTGCCTTTGCAGACTAAAAGATCAGAAATCTGCAGACTGCTCACTGAGAGCTAAGTAGCTCCTTACAGATCCCTGCAGAAGCTTTAAAAGACTATTTTTCTGTCCTTTCTACCTTCTGACAGTCAGTTCCTGTACATGGGTGTTTCATTGCTCCTGTTCCTGAAAATTTTGCTTTACCTTTGAGTATATTATCAATCCCCTTGACTGAATGAGCCTGCTTTTTTGCCAGACAGCAGTGTCAGCTTTGGTAGCCATTTCTTTGGAAAAGTTACTGCATTAAAGTAGCTCTCACCTCCATAATTTTAAACATTTACATGACTCCTCTCATACCTTTTCTTACAGATTTTTTTTTTTTTATTTACTCTGCTGAATGATACACAGCAGAGATCATCTTGCTCTTTGCAGCTGTTTTAAATATCATCCTGAAAGCAAACCATGTGCTAATATTTATCTTTCATAGTTTATCACTATCAAAAAATGTTCTATCCTGTTTTTTGATTTGTAGCTAGCTAGTCCCAAACGAGATATACGTCATACTAATTCATGCACCATCATGTCGTAGTGGCTAATTAAAAAATTGATGACTTAAATTCATCAATGTTTCTGGCATTCCCTGAAATATCCTCTTAATTTTTGTCATAATTTAACTGAGAAGTTCCTTGGTTGATTCATAAGGCTACTCCTAATCTAGAGGAGCACAAGTGAGAAAGTTTTATTTCTAATTTATTTACAAAGGATAGAGGTGGAGAGGTTGTTTCAGAATGGCAAGGATAGTGCTTGGGGTTTCTAACCAACCATTTGGATCTTGCTTTTTTTTTGCATATCAGATTTAAGAACTAGCTACTATCTGAAGTAGTTTCACAGTTAAGGTGTAAAAACCAGCAATCACGTAATTCCTTAACATTTCTGTAAAGAAGTTAAATAAATCAAATTCCCTAAGTCTCTTCTTTAAAGTCTGGTTTTCCGTATCTGGATATTTTTTGCATTTTTAAAACACCTTTTCTCCCACTCTCATTTGCTTTTTTTTGTTGTTGTTTTGATTTATTTTTTTTTTCTGTGTGGAAGCCAGTGCTAGTATTGGTAGATATAATGTGGTGACAAATACTGTAATTTCCCTTATCCTACTTGTTATTTACCTGATTATACACAAAAGCCTGAATTAATAGTCTTCACGGTTCATCTTACTTGATTAGCCACAGTTTCCTAAGCCTAATTTCCTTAACTTTGTGTGTTTTATTTAAATGTATTTATAAAACTATGCAGTGAATGAATCTAATTTACCAAGTGATCTGTGCATTACTGTTGATCAGTTAACTTTCTGCAACATGTTGCCAGATTTTGCATCATATGAAATTTTTTAGGAAGTGTTCCATATGTTTTTTTTCCAAATTACTGCTAGGGTTGTACACAACTGTGTCCCGAGGACACATTCTTATGGTACTGCCTAAATACAACTCCATGGTTGACGATTTCCTGTTATGTTTTGACATTTCTCTGAGAAGGAGGAAATCTGCAGAACAGACCATGCTATCTGAGTCAGCAAATCTACATTCTTTTGTAGTATTGGGTTTGAGAATACATAATTTTTATTTACTAATTTTAATAATAATGTGATCAAAGACACTACATGTTGTTTATAATCTTTTAAAATGCTTATCATTATAGTATTCAAGTGTCTCTCCTACCGATTTTTTAATGAACTGCCATAGTCTCTTGTTATTAAGAAGGTACCATTATCCCTGCTTTATTAGCTAGATAAATATTTCAGCAATGACACATAGTACATGTTTTTTACTGCCACTGAAGTAGAGTTTGCAGGATGTGGTCCTCAATAAGTGGTAGCTCCAAGTAGGGTTGGCATCTCAAAACATTTTTTATTTTCCCATACATATTTCAGAAGTATCTTCATCAGTGAGGTCATGGGGTGTTTAGGAAGAATACTATACCTTAGAAATAAATTGTTCAGTATCATAAAGGCTAGAAAATAAGAATGATCTAAAAAATATTTTAGGTATCCACCTACAAAATAATGGATATATTCCTTTAAGTAATGCTCTTCTTCAGTATCCCCATCTCCAGCATGTATCTAATCATGCCAGAGGAGCATCATTCTGCATCTCTTTCACAAAAGAGAACCTGAGCAGTCTCCTTCCTAAACCTGCTTGACAGCCACAGGACAAAGTGCAAATAGAGTAGCATGATTTATGTTTTTTCAAATCATGTTGTGGTTGGAGTGGGCTGGGGGTGGGTAGAGCAGGGGTTGTATTTTTAAATAGCAGTGGTTGACACCTCCTTTAAATGCTTCCAGTAGCACTAGCATATGAACACAGTGACTAACAGTGCCTGACAATTTCAGTTTTACTGCAGTTATTGCTTTGACAGCCCTTGACTTCCTGCCAATTCAGTTGGAAAGAGGCTTTATATCCCTTTTGCCCCACTGGCTTTCTAGATTCTCTCTCTTTTTTCCTAACTACACATTTCTTTCTCTCACAACTCTGATTTATCTGGAGTAATGGCCACAGTTACCCCTTTCCCCCCGCCCCATGGCCACCTGTGCTGTCTCTGCTGTTAAATCATTAAGACACATACAAACATTCTGAGCAAACAGGAGAGAGATAATTACAACATTAATTGATCTTTTGCCTCATTAATTTTTTAATAAAAACGTCTATCTTTGACTTGAACAGGAGCTGCAGCGGTTTGGTACCTCTAAACATTAAGCGTAGAGTCAACCAGTCCATTAACAGCCTCCACCCTGACTGTGACCTGCTGACCTGTCCCATGAATGTAGTATTTCTGTAGTATGTCAGTCTCTTTAGACTACATATGAGCTCCCATTGAACAGCTGGTGATGCTAGGTGATGAGCAGTAGAGGTTTACTCTTTTACCAGTTCCTGGCATGGTGTCGATAAAAAACAGACAAAGCTGTGCGAACTTATATTTGTTGAAAGAAACATACTTTATCAAGAAAATAAAGGGAAAGTCAAGGACCAAGATCAAGGTTTTCACTAGTTCATCGTATCTTCTTCTTTTCAAGTTAAAGCCCCTCACTTTCTATAAAAAATTATAATTGTTAGTTACTGAAAGGATATAAGGCTACTGAAGTTAGTCATCTCCTCAGAATACTTAAGCTCATGGGTCCTAACTTGACACAAGCCAAATGGGCAACTATAGGAATTGTAAATATTCACAGGTTAGGCTAAAATGAGCTGCTGATGTCAACTCATTGTTAGAGTCAAGTATGCACAACACGAAATCTCATTGTCTTTTCTGTTCAACTTTCTGGAACTATAAAGACTAACTTGCCATTGGGGAATGAATTATTTCTTTGCCCTGAATGGTGCTGCCGGGTCCAGGCTGCTGATGTACTGGGTATTAGAAAAATGATGCCACCTTTTCGTGTTCTCCAGCTTGTTGATAGCTTAGAAAAACTCAGTGTCTGCCACCATCAGTCTACAGTGGAGATGGAGTTCACTGCCAAAAGAAAAATCTTTTATATCTCCTTATTGTTGTCTTATAGTCACCTACTGGCAGAACATTCATGAGAAATATATTTTGTTTGCAGGTAAATTGATAGCATGGATATTTTTTTTTTTTAATCCATGTGCATCAATACTTCATTGTTAAGGAGTAGATAAAGATTGAACATAGAACAGTAGGACAAAACAAAGGAACCAACACAAAACCCCCCACAGATTAGACTAATTTCTGAGCTTTCATAGTTTGTTTTAAGTCAACAGAATGAATTCTACTTATGTCAGACGTATAGTTGTCAATATGAATGTTTTCTAGAGGAAGTTTTTAAACTGTGAGCAGAATTCAGAACAGCTGAGTATGAGTGGTCCGTTGTAAAAACTTGTAATTTTCCTTTGTCAACCAAACACCTTCTGTAGAGTTCTCAGGTCTCCTGTAATGAAAGCATGGAGAATACCTGGGTACCTTATCTAAGGAAACATTGCAAAGCCTGGCGAGAAAATGGCTGTGTATTGGGGGAAAAAGAAGCTTTAGAGTAAAAATATGTATTAGCTATTGGTACTCTATAATCATGGCTAACTGGGGAGGTCCCAATGGACTGGAGGGTGGCAAATGTAACACCCATCTACAAGAAAGGCAAAAAGGAGGATCCAGGAAACCATAGACCTGTCAGTCTAACCTCGATACCAGGGAAGGTCATGGAGCAGGTCATCTTGAGTGCCATCAAAACCCACATAATGGGCAACCAGGGGATCAGGCCTAGTCAGCATGGGTTTATAGAAGGCAGGTCCTGCCAGACGAACCTGATCTCCTTCTATGACAAGATAACGAGATTATTGGACGAGGGAAAGGCTGTTGATACTGTATACCTGGACTTTTGAAAAGCATTCGATACTGTCCCCCATACAATTCTTGTGGAAAAACTGGCTTCACATGGCCTGGATGAGGATACAATCCGCTGGGTCAAGCAACGGCTGACTGGAAGGTCCCAAAGAGTGGTGCTCAATGGATTTAAATCCAGCTGGCGGCCGGTCACAAGTGGTGTGCCTCAGGGCTCAGTGCTAGGACCATTTCTGTTTAATGTCTTTATTGATGATCTCGACAAGGACATAGGGTGTATCATCAGCAAGTTCGCAGATGAAACCAAGTTAAGCAGGAGTGTTGATTCCCAGGAGGATAGGGAAGCTCTACAGAGAGACCTAGATAGGTTGGATCATTGGGCCAAAATCAATGGTATGAGTTTCAACAAGGGCAAGTGCCAGGTTCTGCACTTGGGCCACAATAACCCCAAGCAGCGCTACAGGCTTGGGGAAGTGTGGCTGGAAAGCTGCCTGGAAGAAAGAGACCTGGGGGTTCTAATTGACAAGTGGCTGAATATTAGCCGGCAGTGTGCCCAGGTGGCCAAGAAAGCCAACGGCATCCTGGCTTGTATTAGAAATAGCATGACCAGCAGAAGTAGGGAGGTGATTGTGCCCCTGTACTCGGCACTGGTGAGGCCACACCTCGAGTATTGTGTCCAGTTTTGGGCACCTCAATACAAGAGAGATATCGAGGTGCTGGAGCGAGTGCAGAGGAGGGCAACGAAGCTGATGAAGGGCCTGGAAAACAAATCATATGAAGAGCGGTTGAAGGAGCTGGGACTGTTTAGTATGAGGAAGAGGAGGCTGAGGGGAGACCTCATCACTCTCTTCAACTACTTGAAAGGACACTGTAGAGAGGTTGGTGCTGGTCTCTTCGCACAGGTAACTAATGACAGAACAAGAGGGAATGGCTTCAAGCTCCAACAGGGTAGGTTTAGACTGAACATTAGGAAAGAATTTTTCACAGAAAGAGTGGTCGGGCATTGGAATAGGCTGCCCAGGGAGGTGGTTGAGTCACCATCCCTGGATGTGTTTAAGAGACGTTTAGATGTGGTGTTGGGGGATATGATATAGGGGAGAACTTTGTAGTGTAGGGTAGATGGTTGGACTGGATGATCCCAAGGGTCTTTTCCAACCTGGACGATTCTAGGATTCTATGATTCTATAATCATTAAGTTGTGTAATAACCTAAAAACTACCATCTGGCACTAAGAATAATGAATATAAATGATGTGTTCATACTTAGGAAGTTTATTAGTATCACTCTGGTAAAATGGCTGGAAGTGGCTTCCTATTTGCCTTTTTCTTTTTTTAAATTATATACTTTCTAGTAGCGGTAATAAAAGTACATGAAAATAAACTAATAGGAATTTTAACATGATATTTATCATTTCTCAGAAGAAATCTGCCAGGTGTGCTATGATATTTTGGGTAACATACGTAAAACAACTGTCTAAATTCTCTTTTAGGACTTCCCATCACTGAGGGACAACTACACCATGTCTCTACTCAGTGCCTCAATATTGTCAGTAGTTTTTCATCCACACAGAATTTTTTTGGATGGGCCCAAGTGAGATTCAAATAATATTCCATTATCTGGAGATTCACAATCTGAGCTTTAAGCACATGTTGCCTTGACCATCTCCACTCTATTAACAGACATTTAAATTTACAGGACGTTCTGACAGTGGCCTTTAAACACATCTGGCTACATGAGAACTAAATATGAATTTCACATATATATGCATTTATTTCTGGTATTGCAGCTGTGCTTTCATTTGGAAGTAAAGATGCCTTATTGTAACTGTATTGTAAATAATAATAATCAGGCTACTTGTGCTTTGTGTTAATTCTGCATATCCATGTGGTATGGGAAAAAGAAATCCAGAAACATTAGAGTTAAAAAAACCCAAGGAGAATTATTTTCAGTCCTATATGAGGCAAAATACTATCTTCAGTAGAATGGTGATAGGTTTTTTGGATTAAATGGTTTGCATACTAAATGGAATCCTAGAGAAGGCTGACAGAAACGTATTCTAGTTAACATTTGATAATAACTGTAAATGAAATATTTAATTATGAGCATAAGACAACAACTCTGTCTATAAACTTTTTTCAGCTGAGTCGATATCACTTTTTCCATCTTTGACAAGAAAATTAATTGTGTTGCTGAAGTGTGAATTTTAAGCCTTTGACTGTCTTCTGGTTTTCATCAGCACAAGTTTGTATTAACTTTTGAATACAACTGGATGAGATTTGCTAGACTTCTGAGGAATGTTTTCCATTATTTCTTCATGTGTCAGTATACAGAAACAGGTCACATACAGGATGTGAAGTACAAGCACAGAGAGGGTTCTTCAGGGACAGAATGTGTTTCGGTGTCATGTTGAACTCGAGGATCCTTGAATCAGGACCCTCAGGGCCTTTTCTGCAGAGCAACTTTCCAGCCAGTCAGCCCACAGTCTGTACTGGTGCATGGGGTTGTTTCTCCTCAGGTGCAGGACTTTGCATTTCCCTTTGCTGAGCTACATAAGGACCATTTCTCCAGCCTTGTCAAGGTCCCTTCTGAATGGCAGCACACCCATGGTGGTGTACCACCCAGTCCTGCCATCTGTGTGAGAGCAGGAATGTGCCATTCACTCATATGCTGCTCAGGATTATATTTTCCAAGCATGTAATAGCCATACAGCACTTGCACACAAAAGATTTCTACAAGATAGAAAACAATTATCCTTACTTTTTAGAAACTAGTTGCGGTGGGAGTAAAGCATCTAAATACCTTTATAAATACTGCTATAGTTTGAGTAAGGTTATGTTCTGACACAACACTGAGTTCTGTAGCTCAGTTTCAGAATTAACTCTCAGCTACATCTTCCTTCACTAAAATGTCATCGTTTTGGTCTCGGCTGCCCTATTTTTCATAATGTCTTAGGTTGCTAGTACCTCAGAACTCAAAAGCTGTGGAAGATATGAGTGTTTACACACATGAAAGCAGATATCAGACTGAAAGCATATCAGGTGAGAGACTTTGATTTCCTCGTAGAAGACTTTTGGAGGGATTTTTTGGTTTGTTTTTATTCTTCCACTTTCATCTCACACTCTCCAGAGTATCAGAAAGAGAATATTCTGTTTTATGGCTGATTCCAAGAAGAGAGACATTTGACACAACCATGGTTGCAGTTTATAAAGGAAAATACTCCTTGGTTCCCAGAAAGAGAGAGGGTGGTCATACAAGAGCATAGTTTACAGAGCTATTTGAAACTGACTTTGTGTCCTCCTCTGGTTTAAGGAACCAGGGAGGGCACTTTCAAAAGTATGCTGTAGAGTAGATAGGTATTTTGCTTTTAATGTACATTATAGATATATTCAGTAGCTGATTTGAGAAGAGATCCATTAAAAAGTTCCTCCACCTGCAAATAGCCATGGTGCATACAAAAGCACGTAGAAGCTTTGTGTTCTCCTGGTGTGTTGTCATATGAGATAAAAACAAGCCTTGACCCATCTGCTCCTTGAAAATACTGTTCTCATCTTGAGCTAGAATATACTCTATAGATTAGTACAATTTAAAAAAAAAAAAGCCATCAAAGTCCCCAAGGATAATTATACCATCTATTCAGTGTCTCTGAGGTGGATTAATGGAAGTGTTTGTTATTTACAAAGACCTGGGAGATAAGCAGTAACATCAGGCAAAAACTATCAAACCTGTTCACTTCTTGCAGTTGCCTGAAGAGCTCTGGCATCATTAGAATGGAAAGACCCACGTGGAGGCTTATGACAATATAGGAATCCCTAGATTTTTACAAATAACATGATACCACCTGCAGAACGGAATAAAGGGAAAGCCTCTCACATCAGTCAACTTTTCTGCAAAGGCTACCTAAATTATTGCTATCACTTTGATTTAAATGTTTTTCACAATGTTGTCTGTAAGTGGTATCTCACTCCAGTATAGCTACTTGTTAATGCACAGTACTTTGTCCTTAATCCTTCAGTACTTTGACTGTTGAAAAGGAACCTTAGTTCATCATGGTGTTTTGTAAATGCTGTAACAGTAAGAGACTGTAATATAACAATCCCATATAACATAATGTAACAATATAATAAACACTGTTGCAAACATCATTATGGATAAGTGGCTAATGCACTTAAACCTAGCAATAACTGAATTTTGGGCCACTGACAAGCCTGAAAAAAAAAGGCCCAGAAATTAAGAAAATACTAAATCTAAAAAACCCCATAAAACTTACTTTAGGTTGAATATAATTCAAATCAACCTCAAAACCTTCCTACTCTTTCAGTGTTTTATTTTAGGGCTTGTTCTGAAAGTGCAGGCAAAGCGCATTCAACACAGAAATAAGAATAAATGTAGCAAAGGGGACTTGGGGGGGGGAATATTTGCTCTCTTGCAGTCTTAGATCTGCTAAGGCTCAGGCTGGTGGCCTAAATGCCCCTCCACTGAGGTATGGTCAGATGACTTCTGCAAAGTCACAGAAACTGCCAATGAATCTGATATATTCTAAGTCAGCATATGGCTGATGTTTTATTTTTTCCGCTCCATTGTATTTTTATTATGTTTGTTTTTCTACTTCTTTTTTAATTGCAAGTTTTATTTTGTTTGTATGTACGGCTCATCACTAATGTATTTTAATGTTTACCGCGTCATCTGGGAAAACTAGAATATTAAAAGCTATGTAAATCTGTTTATAAACATGTTACTGAGCATAGCTCTTTGCCAAGGGAAAAGCATCCAAGATGCTTTAATTGACAGTTCGGTTCAAGCACATGCATCTCATTTGTGAATATCTCCACGTATGAACTACACTCACGTTTACCCATTTACAGTCACATCTTCACTGAATCAATTTGAAACATTATAAATTAGTATACACATGGATGATAGGTACAGTAAGCTTAGCAGTGAAAGCATGTTCATAAGCAAAGTGCACAGTAATAATCAATGTTCATTTTCATGAGGGGTGTACAATCTAATAAGTCACAGTGGAGAACAAAGAGGAGGTTGTGTTATGTTACTCAGTGAGCGACCAGCTGTGAAAAATGGAATTTTCAGTGGATTTACAAAAGGTCAAAGTAAGGGAGTATTGAGTTGGAGAGTTCAATTTTTTTTCCTCAGACTGAAAGTGTTGCAAGCTAAGATTATTCTTTCTTCAGACAGCAGAATGATTTTGAGTCAAAAGAGGAAATTAAATATTTTAAAACTGTCAACAAAACACATCTGTAAGCATGTACACATCTGTTAGAATCTATGAATGTAACTAATCTTCTATTCAGCATTCAACCTGGTTTTTATTCTTGAGATACTTTTGCGCCTAAATGTGGCAAACCACAGTGTTTGGGTCAATGGGGTAAAAATGTCTTTTTCTTTCATAGCAGAGCATTTCATAGCATTACAATCTTTTCCAAAATGAATATTGTGAAATACTGTTTTCAGTAAGATTTTTACGCGTAGGAAATCTGTGTTCCCAAGTGCAGCTCACATATCTTTTTATTTAACTACTACATACTCGAAGGGCCAGTTTTTCAAATAGGCTTCCACATGCACATGTGTAAGCTGACCATACAAATAATTTTAATTAGATGTACATAAACTCCCCATTACTGCAAACTTATATTAAGAAAATTAAATATGTGGGTTTAAGTACTGAAAGTATTATTTTACACAAGCAGAAGACAAGAACAATTGAACTTCATTTGACAAGTAGGAGATACTCAAAAACCTCAGTTAGAAATTTGGTTGGCTCAGGTAAGTTGGTGTCACTTAGATATATACACGTGAAGCTTTGCCGGGGGTGGGGTTGTTGGCAGGATGCACTCTTCATGCAGGATAGACCCTTGTGCTTCTCAAAAAGCCCACAGAGGATCCAAGCCAAGACCACTCTCATATGTTCTTCTTGCACCTCTTTCTAACAGTGTCTCTCCATAGGATGGGGTTTAGATGTGCAAGGAGACAGAATTGGAGCTTACTTTTCAGTCACGCGTGATGTAGATAATAATCCAATTTCCCAATCTCTTTTACATCCTGTTTTAAATGAGACTATTGCCTACTTTTTTGTCCCTTTTGAGCCAAAATATGTAGTGGTTTAATAACAGCTGTTGCTCTTTAAAATGTACTTAGAAATCCAGTTTAGGATGCTAATTTTCTTAAGGATGGAACAGAACTACTTTTTCTTCTTGATAAAAGCTCTTTCTGCATGTTAATCTCCTAATCAACAGTAATGGGCTGTGGAAATATAGAGGCATGGTAGTGTTTCTAAGAGGGACATTCCTAAGTACTCATACATGATTTTATAAAAAGTATGAAGCGTTTCCAGCATCTCAAGTATTTCGCTTCATCCAGCCAAAAAGTCCGACTCACTCTGACATCCGTGGGCGATCAAAATAGTGACTGAACTCAAAGAGTGGCCTAAAATAAACGTGCAGCCTAAGACAGCCACATAAGCTGTTCATAGCTGTTCAGTAGCACAGTATTTGCTTTTCCAATGAACTTGGAATATTTTGTCTAGTTCTGTTTGGCTGTTTTGTGTTGGGGGTTTTTTTGTTTGTGTTTGTTTTCCAAAAGTGAGACAGTGCTGGCTGTCTTCAATTCTGAGAAAATTGGCCAGAGTAATGGAAGAGCCTTAAATTCAGGCAAGGCTCCCAGCGTTGCAAGAAGCCTACGATTCCCCAGCTCACTCATCTGGGCAGCTGCCGCGGCCAACAGGCAGCACACATAGCAGGCAGCTTGGAAACCCGGAGCTACAGCAGGGAGAATCAGCTTCATTTCAACTCCATGGCAGGCAGTCAAAAAATCCTGAAAGTCATGGCTTGAGCAAAAAGCTGAGTTCCCTTTAGAAACATATGCAGTGTGCTCCCAGATTTGTGAGACTTTTAAGTACCAGTTATGAGCAAATTAAATGAGATCCCAGGCTCCCAAGCAGCTTGCAAGATGGGAGACCAAGCCTATTTCCAGCAGAAAGCTTCCCAAACTTTGTTTTTACCAAAACAAATATGTATTTCTGCAATATCTTTCTACCTCAGCAAATTAGTATTGCTTCACTGAAAAATTACCATCCATCTGTAATGGTATTAACCCTTGATTTACATAGTGTCTGACACAGTTCAGAACAAGCTTCCGATTCTGCAATGAATACCACTTAAGAGGGTATAATAGGTTGCCCTAACAAAAGCGTAACATATAACATGTTGCCTTAATGTGCTTTAACATATTGCCTTAATCAAAACACAGTCCCTTCTTTCTCTTTCTCCCCCTGTTTCTCTCCATGTTCCTTTTCCTGGGATTAGAACTTGTTCCTTCCTGACAGCAGCGTGTGGTTGTGGCTTTAGATGAGATGGCAAAATCTTGTGGTTTTGTGCAAATGACTCATCCTTTCTGCCAGTCACAGTTTTGGTATTTAGCAGCACAATAGCTACCTTGATCGATCAGGTGGAGTGAAAGCCCTTCTAACCATGTATCGCACCAGTAGCCCTGACCAGTAACTGTAAGGAATGTGTGCAAATAAGGCATATAGAGATGCTTCCTCTGAAAGCGTAGTGGCTTTGGGCACACTGTAGTCAGTGTGCAATGACCTAAGATGACTCCAAACCAACAGGAGTCTAACCAGATAGACAGGGACTAAGTACCCCAAAGATGAGTACTGTGAAGTGAAACTTAGCTGTGTGCGTCTACCCCATGGTTCAGTAATTGTAGCACAGTGCAGAAATACCCAAACTATCTTTAAACTAGCCTAGCTATGGCAACAAAGAGATCTGCACAAACTAATTTATCCTACAGAGAGAAGCCATCGCCTATTCCTCAGTGTAAATCCTCTAGGACAATAACAAAGACAAGGGAAGGAAATTGGGAAGGAACTCTGTTGCCATACCTACAAAGCTATTAATTCCTAAATGGTTTCACGTATAACAACCTTCATTCATTTCCGCTGTACCAAGTATTATTGATTTTTGCTGCTGCAGCAGTGCCTTAAAAACCTGACCAGCACCTCTAGGCATAGATGTGTTATATTTTTATAGGCATGTAAGACAGAGATAATCCATGCCCTAGGCAACTATCAACTCAAAAGACAACAGCATGTTAAAAATATATGGGGAGTAGCAAGATAGTTAAAACAGCATGTGAACCATTAGACAAGAAGAAGTAATACTGAAACAGGAAGATGAAGTTGCACTACTATTTCTCCTGTACTATGTGTGAAAATTAATTAATGTTAATCACTGCAGCATTATAGGATAAAGCAGTGATTTTAGTGCTTATGATGTGAATGCATTCATTAACAAAAGACTTGCTTGTTCCTCCAACAGGGACACAACAGGTCACTATAGACCCACCAAATACCATCTTGTTAGTGAATCAACACTGGTGTTCTTTCATCAAGTTTTGCGATATTTATTAGGTGAGACAAGGCAGCACAGATAACATTTTTAATGCTATTGAAAGTATCTAAAACAAAAACCAAGAAGTCAACATTTTACTCTGCATCGCAGCACATATTCAAAGCTGAAAGGGCTGCTGATATGACTCTCTGAAATGAGGGTCCGCAGATGAAGACAGTGTAATTTAGCGGGGTTAGTTTCAGCAACCAGTTGTTTTGATAACCACTACAGGTCTCACGCTTACACAAGCCACCCAGGTCAAATCCACTTCTGAAAATCCATGTTTCAGTTGTCTTTGATCAGCAATAGTGAGAAATCTGCACCCTGTAAACTTCTGTTCTTACTCTGCCTTAGAGCACTGGAATATTGATTTTAGTCTTTGCCTCTCATTTATTCAATTAGTGTAATTGCATATGAATCTTTCTTCTTTGTCTTCCTTTTTCTTGTAATGTTCTCACAGCTTAGTCAGTAACAGTGGCCTTCACCAAGAGCACTGGGAACGTATCTGAGCCTGAGCATCATGAGCATGCAACCATAGATGGGTCAGGACTATCAGTGGGTTGAATCGCTGGTGGCATCTTCCCACTGAAGTAGGCATTCCCCAGTCTTAGATTGTCATCCCAGAAAAATGCTATTAAGAGTGATAAGAGTCTATTTTTAAGCATCGGTTATCAGTCTTGTGCCTAGTTTTGCACTTCTATTTCATGAACAGATTATCTGTGGATTGAGGATATGTTAGAAACTAGATTAGAACTGGCAGATTTTAAGTGTATATACACAAGCTACATCTTTATAGCTTGTAGTAGCAAATAATTTTGATGTTCACTGAATTAGTGTGTTCATTGAATTAATATCTTTCTTTTATTTCTTTAAAAATCATACCTACCATTCACTGACTAGGTCTTCCAGTTTTCATGCATGCTGTGTCCAAATGTTTATTTTCCATGTTGCCATGGCAAAAGGAGCAATCATTTATTAAAGTTAAATTTGTAACAAAACCTTACTACGTTAAATAAGAAAGGCAAATACTTGGATGAAGAAATTTATGCTACAGTTATGGGGGATACAGTAGAAAAGAAACCAGTCATTTTCTATCCATTATTGCTTAAAATGCTACCATTTATGTGGCAATCAGAGGATTTTAGAATCCTATTTATACAAACAAAATAATAAAATCACTCACATTCTATAATTGTTGTGTGATAAAATTATGTATTTAAACTATATAGTATATTGGCTGAATGCATGTAAGAAATTACAGTGCTTCAATGCAGGTTGAAATGTATTATTGAAAAGCTGATTTTATGTTTTATATATAAAGTAGCAGAATTATAGCAGTAACACTAACTTTTAAATACTATTAATGGCTAGCACTATTATTTCAATAAATAAAGATCTGGTTCTTTCAAAATAATTTCTCAAGCTATGGGCATGATTATTTTCTTTTTAAGGCAATGTATGAGAAGTACTATATATATTAGTCTGCACAAGATTAGCTGTAATTTGAGTCAGTTCTTCATTCATCAGACAATGAGAACTTTATGACAAGAACTTTGCCTATAGATATGTGTGTATAATGAATAAATGAATAACTCTTACCAGATAACAATATTATATTCTTTATTGTGCTGGGACCCTCACTTATAAAACAGCATAGAAATGTCAAACATTTTGATATATAAGCTTTTACTGAATTTTAGTTGTTTCAAATCCTACATACGTTGATGAGAATAAGTCCTTTACCACTATGAGATAAAATATGGATCACTCATCAGGCAGATGTTAAAGAAGAAATGTATGGATAAGAAAAGACTGGAAAAAGTATTAACCAGTTTCACACTAATTGATCAGTTGACAGTGTTGAGAAGAGATTGTTCTACAGACACTCAGACATCAGCTGCCTGCTGATATAGAAAATAGATCAGTATAATGAATGTGGTAAGAGAACTATTTCAGGCATTTTGTTTAAAAGTAAGTCATTGTTACAATGTATTCCAGAAGAAATTATGCTTCAAAGATGAGCAATAGATTATTTTCACTTAAGTTATTTTAAGAAAAGCTACTAAAATGGAAAATCCCATCTTCCAGCACTGCAAGCTAATAATGGTCTTGGAATTTCTTCATTCACACCTGAATAATAACAACAGCTTGTGGTGTTTTTAAGAACTAGATTTTCTAAGGCCAAATTCCTTGTAAAGCATTTCAATTTCACAGCCTGGAATAAAAGCCCAAGTTTTTGGAAAAACACACTAAAGACTAGGGGTGCTACATGCAAAATAGGCCTCTTGCTTCTCAAGAGAGTGCAAATTCGTCCAAGGGGCCTTAGGTTAAAATACAAACAAACATAAATTTCTAAATGGATATAACAGTGTGTTCCAAGTGATTTTTATTAGATGTCTCCCCTGGGAATTTTTTGGTCTTCTGTGAGATCTGTAAGTTATACTAATAGATTTCTCCATCTTTGGTAGAAACTGGCAGCATGTCCCACTACAACTGGCTCTCCAGTTGTGAAGCTGAAGATTATTACACCTTTTTTTCCAGTCTCTTTCTAGAATGGTCCTTTTTGACTCATGGAAACCCTTAGCAGTATGTTTCACAGGTTTCACTTTGAGATAAATGGATCCTCTATTTCCCTTCCTTTAAAATTTTCTGAAACAGACATCAGTAATAACCTTAATACTTCTCTGAATCTAGTTTCCTATTTCTTCTTTTTATCTCCAGATGAATAAAGGTGGAATAGTTTTAGAATCTGTTCAGAACATCTAGAAAGGTCTGTAACATAATAAAAGGGAGAAGAGGATATGATCTTGAAGAATCTGTCATAGTTCTTTTAACCATGATGATTGCATATATAACTAAATTTCACGCATCTAGCCAGGTGATTTTTTGCACTTGGAATATATGAATGACTGTCATCTGGCATCTGACCATCTAAAGACCCCAAAGTTGCAAACATCCTGAGTTGTTGAACACATCCATTTTACTTTACTAGGCTTAGAGCCCAAAATACTCCAGGTACACTCTCCAGCCAGAGACGGCTCCTGTGTTTGACTTTGTGTCATTACTAACAAAAAATACATGATATTTTTGTTTGTGAGTTTGTCTCACTTCATAGAACCAGATATTATGGTGGTCAGTATAAATCCATGTGACTGAAATTCCACATTCACTGAAATCCCCACAAAGCTCTTTATTCACTTTCAATGTGTTGTTCTGGCATAAAAAAATTGCACATGGAGATGAAAACTTGCTGAATGTTCTGTTTTTTCCAGAATGTTAATGAAACAGAAAGTGAAATTGTGATGTTTAAATTTATTTTCTTAATGATTACGCATTCATGAAGCCTTCTGTGGGCTGCAGAATGATGGAGCTCCTAAATATAACTTGCCTTCTTTGCTTAGGTAAGCAAACAGATAAAAAACCAAAACATGCAGAGCTAATGAATACCGTAAGAGCTCCCTGCCCTAATACTAGCAAGAGATCGCAGTAGGAACAAATGCTTAACCGCTTGTTTTCAGTAACATAAGTTAACATTCTATCCTCAGAAGTGCTTGTAAAGCTTCCAAAAGGAAGAGTTTAGACCCAAAATTGAATTGACGAGATGTTTAGCATTTATTTGTGGCTTTTTTTCTACTTTCAGTCCATAGCTGTGTGGAGACATGGACTCTGGAGACATGGTTGTTAAATGGAGACACTCGTTGTTAATGTTCTCTTGGGGTGGTCTCACAGGGCTTACCACTTTGGCTTCTTTCTGCACCTACTTCAGAGTTCAGTGGCATAGGAGGACAAGAGGGTTGCAAGCTGCTCCTTGAAAAATTATCTCAACCAATTGTTCTGTATTTTTCAGCAACCAACTGTATTTCTAGTACTAAATAAACCAGGCCCAGAATCAAAGTAATGTTAAGACCCCCACGGCAACTACTTTGTTGTTATTTGCTCATTAGCCTAAAACATCTGCTCCTTCCCTTTCTCCCCTCCTCTCTGTTCTTTTGAAGATGATTGCTGCAAGGGACAGAAAACGACCTTCAAAAGGATAAAGGTAGCTGGAAAATAATAGGAAAAAATCACACCCCACTATGAAGTTAGCCTTGCACTGCACTGGTGTGGTTTTTTTGGCAATTACATAGAATCAGAAGGAATTGTGGGCCATGGTTATTATTTTGGCTACTTTTCAATTCCACATATCCTATACAAAAATGTTGTTACAAAAATGTACAGTTCACTGTGCTTCATTCAGCCAGATTAATAGTGACTAGTAGTATAGGAATTGAGAGTAATTGTCTTATCTGAAACCAGTGGACATGTTTATAATTTGTGGTCATAATGTTTTGGTGTAATGAAAGTACATTTGATATTTGATAAGATTACGAAAATATTTTCTAATATCTGATGCTTCATGCATGTGTCAAAAAAACAATATATATCCTGCCTTCCCAGGATATTTTTTCAAGAAATATTGGTTAAAATCAACTCAACAGAACGTGGACAAACTCACACCTTCCACATTCACAAATATTTTCTTGCTTAACATTTCCATTGCAGAGAGTACATTTTTGCAATGGATTGTGATGTTTTTGTTTTTACTCATTATAATCTCTCCCTGGAGAAATACCAGCTTACCTATATGCTCAATTTTGCCCCAGATACAGCATAAATGTGTTCCTGCAGACAGCAGAAATTACATACACATATCAGAGGACAAAAATGGATCTTCTACTAAGATCAAATCCCTAGTCTTTAATTTTGGTGAGCATTGGATTCAGAACTTGTCTCTGCAGCTGAAATGGAAAATGGTAAAGCAGTCTCTCAGGCTCTTGGAAGAGAGACAGAAATGATCTTATCTTTGAACTGTCCTTGTGGGTCTTTTTATCAGGAATCTCCCAAGAATGCTCAGCTAGAACGTACTTCAAGTAAATGACCCCCTTAATCATCATGCTAAAATGTAAAAGATTTGGGAACTGTGGCAATATTTTCATCAAGAATGTTATTGTAGGAAATTCTTTTCTGAGGAATTGTGAATTAACTTGTTTCCCTTGCTCAAATGGTGAGGTTTCATTTATTTGAGCACTGCCTTTAAAGCAGCTGTTAAGAAAACAATAGGACCACTCATCTAAAATAAAATAATATAATTAAAAAGTAAATCACTGCTGACACCGAAGTGTATTTAAAAGCAGCTGCAGTCAATAAGATCGTTGGATTTTAGTTCACAAAAATGAAAGGCATGCAGCCACATGGGACCAATAACGCTGGATGATTTATTGTAGAAGAAATATGAAGAAAAAAAAACAGTAGAAATGTGGATGTGAAAGCAGAAAAAAGAAACGGTGAATGTTTTAGGTTTTTCTAAGCTTTTGTGGCGCTGTAGGAAGTAGTGATTAAATGAACAGTCTTTGAGAAAAGCCAATACAATCAGGACTGTATTCCTGATCAGCAAGAGAGGTATTCAGAACAGTTTAGAAGTCTCTGTATCTGGTAAGGTGCAAAGAACTATATGTAAAATAGGTGGAAAGAAAAAAAATAAATCTTAATTACTTCAGTAGTCTATCATATCTTATAGTGTTACATTCAGATTCACCTGACCATGTTTACAGTAAGTAGTACCTTCCTCCAAAAACAGTCATAACTTTTGTATGACTCAGTTATTTGAGAATAAAGTAACATTTTTCATGAATATCTGCACTTGCAAATGTTCTTGCCTGTTGTATAGAGCAACTCTGACTCAAAAAATTAATAATTGGTGAGGTGTAAGCCTATGAGCAATTGGGATCTTTTCAGATCTTTGTGTGAGAAAGAGGTTTGTTTTCACCTGTAAAATGAGCAGAACGTTTTGGAGAAATTGAAGCTGGGTGGTTAAGAGCATTAAACCTGGGCTTATTATTACTGGGTTTTGTTCCCAGAGTTTTCACAAATGCTTGTCTGACAGGAGGAAAGTTTACAGGAAGAGATAATGCTCAAAATTTAAGGTAATGCTAAAGTTTGAATATTGACTATGTTTAATTATACAGCTGGGTGGTGGGGAGGAGATATACGATGTGAGAGAGCAGGAACTGTTCATAAGCAGAGAGGACTGGACCTGAGTTCCCAGTCTTTGAAAATGTTTTGTAGGTTTTGCTGACCATCAGAATATATCTTACTGGAGATTGGATTTCCCTTTTTCTTGACTGTGTGATTTCTTTCTAGGGCATAATATAATTTCTTTTTTATTTCATTTGCAGATCACAGTTCCTGTGAAATGTTATGACTTCTGTTTGGTTCTGGGCACAGCAAGTAGCACTGTACGAAGTCTGTTGGTGTACAGAAAATTTAGTTTTGACATTATAATTGTCAAGAGTGGGTGGAGTGGCAAAAGATCATTTGCTTTCTGACTGAGGTAGAGATGGGTGAGACTGAATTAGTAGTTTGAGAGAATTTTTTTTGAGTGGTGATATACTTTTTTTCAAGCATAGATTATAATTCAGTGATTCCAGAACAGGTTGAGATATAACAAGCTTCCAGCTTTGTAGATGGTACTGGGGGAAAGGAATTGTTAAAAATTCTCATCTGTCTTGCTTAGACAAGTGTCCTTGTTTATAAACCTGTTATAGTCAGGTGCATATTGGAAAGACGCAGATTTGTTCTTCAAAGCCAACTGCATTCCTGCTAAGGGCCTGGTTTTACATGGGGTTTTTATGTGTTTTGTGAAAGATGTGGTTTGAGCCATAGATTATCTGTTTATTAGTTAATACAAAGTCAATATAGTTAATGTATTTCACAGACAACTTGATCATGCTTGCTGGATTAATTAATGTTTTAACCACAAATTCAAACTGACAGTCGGGATTGTAGATGGTGCCATATTTGTATGTAATTACTTAGATTATCAGAAGGTGAATCATCAAGTCATTCAGTACTGTAGAAGAAACTTGCTGCCTCCACCCTTACTTGTGGGTTAGTAGGTGTCCCTTCTTCAGTTACAGATGGTGGTATGACTTTCAGTCTTACTTCTTGCAAGGCATGTTGTTGTATCATCATAGTGCTGAAATTGAGTGAACATGCTTGGAAAAAGCTTTCTGAACTGTAAGTGGTTTATTTGGTCTGCTAACTTTGCCATGGTTTCTGCGTCTGTGTGATGGTGCAAATGATTTACAGGGGAGCTCTAGAACTTAATTCTTGTTTAAAAGCATTTTTAAATTCCTTGAGGCAAGGTGCCATGAAAATACAAAGTGCTATTAATTGGCTCATCAGACTTGAAAGAATGCCACAGTAATTGCATATTTAATAGTCTTTCAGTAGCTATTGTTGTGCAACAACTTGGCATTTCTGTTGTAAGTGAACATTTCCATCAGTTTCTTTCTGTGTACAAATGCAGTGTCAGGAGAAGGCAAGATGGAACAACCCTGTGATTTTTGCATGGTTTTGCATTAGAAACATGAATGTTAAAAACATTCATCCTGATTAGCCAAAGGATGACGTATCTTTAAAGTAACTCCAGTGAATAGAGTCCTAGCACTGGCTGCATAATGAAACGTGGCATTTACCATGCTTTGCTGCTCTGACTATTAACCACTTTGGAAGTTTGCCCTGCAATAACAGAGCAGTTCTAATCTCTTTAGAGATTAGTCAAAAGAAAACAACTTAATTTTATTTTAAGGGATAGTAAATGATTTAGTAAAGTAGTTTAACACCTGGAATTAGGACTTCAGGGAGGACCAGTCTGGCCTGCTACTTTTGTACAACTGAAGAAGGGAGTGATGTTTGTGTTCAGTGTTCTGCTGTAAATCCCCCAGCAGGAGTCCGGTATGAGAGGGGACTCAAGGGAGAGAAAAAAAAAAAAAAAAAGATGAAGGAAAATAAATATCTTTATACAGTATTCCTGATTTAAAAGAATTGACCACAATTCTAATACTGCACAATTCTGATTATGGAGTTACTAGAAATGAAAGAGTTTCTTAGATGCCTAAAGGAATACAAATGAGATGATCACAACAGAAATATGTGCTTTAGTACTGGAATGAGAAGTGTGCTTTTTTTGGCTCTGAACGTGTCATGGAATATTAAAAATGCCTGTTCCATGGCATAATAATGCATTGTGTCATTTCATGATAACATGACTAACAGCTAAACTCTAAAATTTAAACCTAACTTCAGCACGTAAGCTTCAGAGATAAGCCTATAAATAGGTCACTGTTCATATAATTTCAAAACAGCCATGGGAAATAGCAAGGGATGTACACAATAAGCATTTTTAGCATTGCACTTAGGTAAACTGGTGTGAGGTGTGTCCTTACCATTAGTGGTATTTTGCAGATGAAATGAAAATACTTACAATTATCCTGACCTCACTGAAGTGATTGTTTTTCACTGTTTTCTTATTTTTAGAATTAATATTGTGGCAAGAAAGTGCAGTTCAGTATGGTGAATACTTTCCTTTAGAGTGCAAGCCTCTGTTTATGTTCCTTAATTTAGAACTATTCTGATCATAAAATAACTGCATGAACATTACACTCAGCGATTTGATGTCCTAGGGATTTTCCAGAGTACTTTAGAAGACAAACACATTTCTTCGTCTGGCTTATTACAGAGACAACATCACCCATTTATCTTTGATTACTATAGGATGACATACAGCATTGTGGCTACAGGGTTTAAATCTTATTTCTCTGTTCTGTTTTTACTGTCCCAAGTAAGCAACTAGAAACCAAACCAGTACTTTCTACAGTGGAATTAATAGCTCTTCCCTGGTATGTTAATTACATCAATTGCAGATGTCACTCTAATAGCAGCTCCTACTGTTTTTAAAGCTGTATGTCTTATATAATTCCTCTTCTAATATTAATTCTGCTCAATGGCACATGTAAAGTATGGCCATATTAACTGAGCTAAAGATACCTGAAGCTCTTTAAGCAACAAGTAGTGTGGTCACCAGGTAGGGAGATAACCTTCATCTGACCTCCCACACTGTTCTGAGGGAACAGTTAGTGCTAAATAGCTTACAAGAAAGAAATTTAAAAAAATATCATAACAGGATTTCCCAGCCGTCTAACTGCTGGAGAGCCAGAGGGAACCATCAGAGATGGGAGACAATGTTATCTAGCTCAGGCCCCCGAAATTTCTAAGTAGCAAGGAAACTTTTCTGGGTCAGTCCCAGTTTCTGGCTTTGCCTCCGTGTAACACCTACCTAAACAAGACCTTTCTAAATGTATACAAATCCACCATGGGCAACAGGACAGGAGAGTTCCTTGTTTGAGAAAAGCAAAAGCTATCCACTCCCCTACAAGCTAATCCTGCCCTCAGGATGGGTAGTGCAGTCTGTTTCCTTCTCTGTCTGTCTGTCCATCCTAACTCACAGGGGTGCAGAAGCAAAGATGAGGCAAAATTGAAGTAGATAAGCAGAATCGGGGATATCAGACTGGAGCCGCTATCTGTGGAGGACTATGTAGATAGTCCTTGGAGTCACATGGCGTCAACTGAGATGTTTTTCAAAGGGAAGGGAGTTGCAAGGGAAGGAGGTGGTAAAGGCAGCCCCTGATGGGGAAAGTGGCAACATCTCCAGTCCTTGGAGATATCTCTGACGTTCCTCTTAAAACCCTGCTCTCCTAAGTCCTGTCAGAGATTGAGATGACTTTATCCAAAATCTGAGACGTGTGTTTTGGTCATTAAATTCTGAGACAGGTTAATGTCAAAGCATGAACCATGAGACTACACAGTGGAATGGTCCACAAGGGCAGCAATCTGTTTGTCACGCCAATGGCTGAAAGTGTATGGGGGAACAAAGAGATGTGAAATCACTTTCTCTAAAAGAATCTTCCTTTCTAGATTACAGAAAATATAATTAGTGATAGGATCCTTAATTCCTTAATTTGTTTAAAGGCTACATTTTTGGGGTTTGGTGGGTTTTTTTTGTTTTGTTTTGTGTTTTTTTTTTAAGGGATGGTAAAGGGAGGCTTAGGCACAACATCTTTACTGAAGGGAAATTAAGCTGTTGTGATTGCCTCTGTACAGACGTTAAAGCACATTTAGAATATTTATATTGTACATTCTGAATGAAAAAAAAACCAACCTGACATTGATTTGTCAAAATGCTATCAAAGGCCAGGAAAGCTCTCCTCCTGAACTAATTTGCTCATCTTATTTAAAATCACTTTCTATTATCTGAATAATTATTTCTTCTCCATTCAAGCTACTACATTGGTTAATGTCTGAGAGAAGCAGAGGATGAATAATCGTGATACCTGGAGTCTTACTGCCAGCATTTACCACAAGACAGAATTGTTCTCTGTCCCCATTCTCTGGGCTGTTTCTCAGAGCAGACCCAGCCTTCTGGTGAGGTTTCCTGCTGATAGTTAAGCAGTTGAAACTCACTTTATCTGTAGCATGCCCAAGAACCTGTCTCAGTACTTTCATCCCTGACTGTTTTGAAGGAGCCTGAGCAAAAAATGCTGTAGTTACCCGAATATGAATCTGATGAGTGAAGCCAGTGCTTTAAAACACTTTAATCATTATCTCCTGCTGCTTGCAGGTTGCCTTTCAGTTGCATGCATCTGCTTTACTCTACACAGAATGCCTTGGTGTGTTGGATTGGGTTTTGATGATGGTTTTTTTTCCCCCCATTTCTTTTCTGGTGTTCTCACCATTTCCAGAACATTTGTGAGTTTAAAATAACAGTAAGTTTATAGCACTTAGATACAGGTTTAAAAGCTAATTTAGTTTAAAGAAGTGATGAAATTGGGAAAGTTAAGACAGAAGGAGGACAATAGGGTACGTATTGGATAAACCTATTAAGCAGAGGGTGGGAGTTACACCACTTATCAGTGTCAGCTTCAAAATCTAGTTTAATCCCCTACTTTAAGAAGGAGCCTTTCCTAAGCGTAGGTTTCCTTTGCTTTTGTCAAAGTAATTTAGGGTCCCAAAATGTTTTTGTAGTCCTAAAGACAGCAGAGCATTCTGTGTAGAGTGAAGCAAAATCAAGAAGCAGGTTCACAAGGGAGACTCTTTTCCTGCAGAATCTGCTCAGCCACAGAAAATGAGCGCTCAAATACTCAGAGCATACCTAGGGCTCATTAACACACACTGCTAAGCTTTAAACTATGCAAAAATGAATTATTGCTTTATCGGGACACCCTAGATTATGTAAATGGAAATAAAGCATATGATTTTCACTGTTGCCGTTAGCAACAGTTCTGTTATTAATTTCAGCCTACGTTCCCCTCCTGAAACAACCACTTCATTGAAAGAAAACCCTGTGGGACAGGTAATGCAGAAGGCTGTTAGTGCAAAGTGAATCGGTGCTTTTGGCATATATACTAAGAGTAACAATGAACATACTTCTCATCTCATCCTAGTGATTTTTAATAAAATCAGGAATTATAATTCCTATATCCCCTTCTAAAAGCTTTTTATAAATGTGTGTTGTCAGCTAGCATCTGTGCAATCACCATCCTGAAATTGTAGTTTTAACACATATTTCCGTGTTTTCTGAAAAATATGGACAATATCCACAGTTTGGGAAATTTCTCAGCCTGATTATCTAACAGAGAGGTTTTTATTTGAAAAAAAGGGAATATAAAATTGGTAAGTATCCAATTTAGGAAGGCTTTCCTGTACAGCACAGCAGTTAAGCTGGGAATGTCTGAAGCACTGAGTTACTAGCTCTCCTGAAATGGGACCTGTTCAGACAGTGACAATTCAGGATTGCATTTAAACGCTCATCTTTCCTCCCATTTGTCTTCAGTTGCATCCCAACAATTTTTCTTTATCTATCTTGGGCAAAAAATTGTGCTTTTGTAATGGAGTGGATTTTATTGAAAGTCTGGAAATTCCCCCAGACTTTCATATTTGGTGAACTGAAAAACACAGATTTTTATATTCTCTGAAATATCATTGCCTAGTTTTGAAGAAAATAAATAGGAGTTTTTAATTAAACAAATGGCTGTTTGTACAGGGAAATATTGAATTTGCATGCACTTTGATCAAATAATGAATTCCATTCAGGCATATTTATGTATCTTGTAATTTGCGTGGTTTTCTCAGCTGCCACAAAATCACTATCATAAACACAGAGAAGTCAAAATAAAATGGGCAGACACAATCCTGGTATAATTCCACTAACTGAAATGTATTTTTGCTGTTGCTTAAAGTAACCCTAAATCTGTGCAACTGGCTTTAAGTATAATCTGTCTGAATCTAAATCAGTCATAGAATTAAACAGAATTTAGCTGTCATCAAATGGTAGAGATAAGTCTTTAATTTTATCTTTAATTATGCGCTTTTTTTTTCCCCTTCCAAATGAAGTAATTTGTGACTAAAAGCTTAACCTTTTAAAAAATGTTCTTTTTTATGAACTGGAAAGAAACAGCTTCTGCATGTTCTTTCATCAAAAAGTCTCTGCATGTTAAAAAGAACTACGTCTCAGCACTGAGGCTTAGGGCAACTTCAGCAACCTCTTTGGCTGCACTCACAGGAAAATAGATGTATTGCATGATATATTACCAGCTCACGATAGTAGCCATGCAAGTAGGATTTTGTAATGACCATGTTAATAGCTATGGGAAACTTCTGACACGCTCCACATAAACAAGAAATCCTCAGAAACCTGGGCAGACTCGAAGCAGCTGATTGCTTATGGAGTTAATAAAACCTGCCCATCCAGAGTGCGTTACAGGAAATCACAGTCACAGTTCCTATAAAGCAAATGTGCATATTTATGTGAAGATGAACTCCAGAGCAACTAAAGCTGTATGTAGCTCCTTTTATTCCAGAAATAGTTTATTGCCACAGAGCAGACTACTTCCTTTTTCTTTTAAATTTTTTACACATTTCATTAATGTGCCTATATCGGTGTCACCTTTTTATTCAAATACATCTGTAAAACTGAGTTAGGCAAGTTGTCTACAGATTTTATCAACCAGGAGAAAACATGCCATATTTCAACTAATATCCATGGAAGTGCATAATGTGTTCCACATTAATTAACCGGGTATTTTTTGTTAGTTACTACTTTAAAGACAAAATTGGTCTTTATTTTTCTCTAAACCTGGAGAGAAAGTGTGCATTTGTATTGCGGTAAAATAATACATTTCTTTTTTCACTGTGGTCTTGTAATGTATATTCTGGCACATCTATTGCCACAGTTGAATTCTTCATAAATGGATATTATGCAATTCAATTTCTACTGGAGGCTATGCTATTGAATCGTAACAATCCTATGACATCAAAGAAGGTACACCTCACTCATAACTTAATTAGAATCTAAGTATATTTACTTAAAATTGCAGCCACTTCCGCCTTACTTGATAGCATGTTTCTAGCATTAAGTGGCTATTAGATAAAAAATAAAATCATAGTCCTGAGCTCAGAACTCCTCCTTCTCCAGCAAGTAGCCTAGCCATGAGCCTTTCACTCTAGCCCCAAAACTGAAGCCTTTTTTCAGGCTGTCATGGTTTAACCCCTGCTGGCAACTAAGCCCCACGCAGCCGCTTGCTGACCCTACCCTGGTGTATGAGGAAGAGAATCAGAAGAGTAAAAGTGAGAAAACTCGTGGGTTGGGATAAAGACAGTTCAATAGGTAGAGCAAAAGCCATGCACGCAAGCAAAGCAAAACAAGGAATGAATTCACTGCTTCCTATGGGCAGGCAGGTGTTCAGCCATCTCCAGGAAAGCAGAGCTCCATCATGCGTAATGGTTACTTGGGAAGACAAATGCCATCACTCTGAATGTGCTGCCTGCTGCTTTATATACTGAGCTTGATGTCGTATGGTGCAGAATATTCCTTTGGTCAGTAGGGGTCAGCTGTCTCAGCTGTGTCTCCCTCCAGCTTCTCGTGCCCTCCCAACCTGCTCGCTGGTGAGGTGGTGTAAGGAGCAGAAAAAGCCTTGACTCTGTAAGCACTGCTTAGCAATAGCTAAAACATCCCTGTATTAGCAACACTATTTTCAGCACAATTCCAATACAGCCCCATATGAGCTGCTATGAAGAAAATTAACTTTATCCCAGCCAAAAGCAGGACACAGGCTGTGGCAGTTTCATCAGTAGACTAGATAGCAATGCCATCTAGATAGTCTTTCACTCAGCAGCAGGGCCAGTTGCAAGACAGTTGTAAACATAAACCCCTTGGTAGAAGATTGTAGCTATATAAAGGTATAAACACTAGCAGAGCATTATAGCAAACACTGTCACCATTCCCAGTTTAGAAGAAAAGCGTCTGCTTTCAGAAGGGACCTTCATGCTTTAAGTCCCAAGTAAAACATGTCCTTTTAGTAACGAGCGAGGTACCTAAGCCCACAAGAGGAACAGCTATGGCATCCTCTTGTCTCCGATGCTGAGTCTTCAGGTTTCCTTGTAGAATACCTGGCGGCTCACAACATGCAAGCACATGTTTTATCGTCTCTTAAATGTTTCCTCCTAACTCCAGTCTGTAACAAGACACCTAACTATACAGTGTATGTACCAAAAAGGAGCCAAAATCTTGGGTTTTGAAGACTTCTGTTAGTCTGAAACTATTTTCATGAACTGAAGAAGTCAGGGATACCAAACGCACACTTTTCACATCCTAAAGTGATTTCTGTGTGTCTGCATAACGTGGAGGTGCAATAAGGTCAATTTATACTCATCATTGAAAACTGATCAGCTTTTAAGAGCACTCAACTATCCCTCCAAAACACTATATCATTCTTATTTTCATAGTATTTGATTCCCCACAGAAGACATACTGTGCATTATACTTTTTCATTCTCACCTTATCTCTCCTTCAATAAAAAATTATTTTTTGAGGCAAAGTATGATATTAAAACTCAGATATGTAGGTTTATTTCCAGAAGACATTCGATTCCTCATCTGTGAATTGAGGATAATGTTGTTTTTTCTACTTTCTAAGAATCTTGTGAAAATAAGTCCACTGTGGATAGAAAGGCATTCAGATATTATGCAGATGAGTGTTGTGGAAGGAATTAAATATTTTCTGTTCTAAAAGAATCGAATCAATGCCAAGCAGTGGCGGTGTGAAATGATTGAAATCAAGCTCTGGTTCAAAACAGGTGTTTTTCATTCCCACAGTTCATTGAATCTGACTCTGATTTTGATGTCAGATAATAAATACACTGTCATTTGTTTAGCTGAACCGAATCAAATCATTATTATGAAGTGCTAAGTGATCTGCACGGGAACATTTGCTAATGTTATTTGGCACACATAAAATAAAAATAGTGATAAAAATTACTCATAAAAATAACTTCCAGTACAGAAAAGATACTAATCACGTTGGTTACCAAAAAGCAGCAGGAGCACATGAAACAGTTTACGTGGCTTTTCAGATCCTACTAATCTCTCTTTTATTCTAAAGGTATTCAGTTGATACTTTAAACTTTTGCTGAAAGCTTTCATTACATTTTAATGATGTTAGCCTTTAAGCAAGTTGTTTTAAATCCCCTTGGTTAAGAAAGGCTTCAAATCAAATTCAATCTTCAATGCTGCTTTTTTGAGCTATGCCCCACTTTCTGTTCTTGAAGATGAGGAAATGTTTTTAATCTTTTGTAAAGTGCACTGAGGAATGATCTAATTTGGTGGTGGTTTCATACAGAGGGGCTCTATTTGTTGCCATTTAATGACTTTATTCTGTGTGCACCTTCATTTGTACATTGCAGGAACAATTGGATGTAAAGAAAATGATTAATTTTTACCAACCTTAGAGGTTGTCTGTATTAGAATGACTTTATCAACTTTTTAAAATTGTGCCTTTAGGGTTTTTTGGAGGACAGTACTTTCATGGGGAACTGCTATTGAGTCAACCACCCGACCCAAGCTTGAAGCACAAATGTTGAAAGCAGATCTGGAGAAAAGGATAATTGTTCATTATTTTTGCATGTTTTAATTTAGGCCACAATCCAAAAAATATTGAAGTCAATCAGAAACCACTTTGGCTCCGCTGGGCTTTTTCAGCAAGCTTTGCGTGGAGAAGGGATCATTCTATTTCAAATGGAAACTGAAATCATATAATTGAACTAATAACTGAAATTGAAGAAATTGAAATTCAGTAGGCTCTACAAAGATTTTATACCAAGTGTTGTCAGTGACTATGCCTTAACCACTTTTTTTCAGAGGCATGAAGGCTCCTGAGAGTTTATACTAATTTAATTATTAAACCATGACTTCCTACTTACGGGAGTAGCAGAGATGCTGCATCAGTGGTAGCACCTTCTCACGCAAATGGAGGCAGGGACACAGGGGTGCAGGCAAGTCGTGGAGGAGCAGGGCAGGTTGCCCCCACGAGGATCTGCCAGCGCTGTGCTGCACTGCCGTCAGCCCCGGCACAACGCATCCATGCAGGTGTGTTGTGCCGGGGCTGACGGCGGTGCAGCACAGCGCTGGCACCCCTCACTCCCCTCACCCTGAATTTCATACCTGTACTCCATTGTGTGATATCTGAGGGGGGTCGACCTCATTGGCCTCTCCAACTACCTGAAATGAGGTTGCAGAGAGGTGGTGTTGGCCTCTTCTCCCAAGGAAATAATGGCAGGACCAGAGGAAATGGTCTAAAGTTGCGACAAGGGAGGATTAGATTAGATATTAGGAAGAATTACTTTACTGAGAGAGTGGTCAGGCACTGGAACAGCCTGCCCAGGGAGGTAGTGGAGTCGCCATCCCTGGAGGTATTTAAGAAAAGTGTAGACATGGCACTTCAGGGCATGCTCTAGTGCCCCCGAGACTGTTGGTTTGTGTCTGTTTGTGGGTGGGTGTGGTGTGTGGTATTTTGTGGGTTGTGGTGGTTTTTTTTCCTTTTTTTTTTTTTTTGTGGTTGGACTCGGTGATCTCAAAGGTCCCTTCCGACCATGAAGATTCTGTGATTCTGTGATATGCCTAAAAGAAACTGAGCAAAAACTCAATTGCAAACTCCCAAGTATCAGTTCTGTGATTTGTACTCCAGAAGGAAACCCTCTTAAACGTGAAGAGGAAAGAGGGTAGCAACTTTCCTCCTGTGTATGCCTGTAACAACTGCCAGGTAGTCCCACATTTACTCCTTGACAACTTCCACATGTGCAGGGACATAACATAGGCTTGACAGTTTTCTTCCCTTTTATTTTTTCCTTTTGTTGTTGGAAGAGGTGTGGATCAGACCGAAAGGATTTTCATCAGCTCCAGGCAAGAGCATTGGTGCCCTTCCCTCTAACTTGTTACAACATTGTAACACTTTGACACTCCATCATTGTGCAAATTATCTAGCTTTCCTTTTCAAAAATCTAATGGTTTCAATACTTGGGAATCTTTGCTTCCCAGCCAAATACATAAATGATGACAAGACAACTTGCAACATACAACAGTGAAACATCCCGGTTCTTGTTGCCATATTTTGATGTGAATTTGAGAGTTTGTTTACTTTTAAAAAAATGGGTACAAATGTAATACAGCAAACTCTTAAGAAGGTGTTAACTAAAATTCATGAAAATTAAATAAGATGGTGTTTTATGCCTCTACTGTCAAGTCTGTGCGATTTGGTTATTCAAGGTAGTTGGGTTGTATCAACTAGTTGTATATTATTAATTTGTGGGTTTCTCTTCAGGTATTTTATATCCTCTCAATTTCTGCCATCTGCCAATAAATTACAGCTAAAGTGATTGGCCAGCAAATCCAAGCATTGTATCTTTTCTATAGCTTGCTCTCTGTCTATAGATTGTTTACAAGGCTGTGAATTTGTGTGGTGGATAATATCTATTTTCCTGGGCTGTTTATCACGTTACCTTAAAAATGTGGAGATGAGCTGGGAGGCTGGAGCCAGAGGAAGGTGGCTGCTTTTCTGGAGGAGTTCCGCGAGCCTGCTCCCTGCTTAATGCTGTTAATTGTCAAGGAGCTGTAGGTACCAAAAACCTGTATTTTCATTCCAGACCCAACGGAACGCTGGATTCTGCATCTTTTGATTTTGGTTACTGTTCAGGGCCATGAATTCAACTCTTGCATCTGATTTTTCACCTCCCTTAAAAATTGAGGGATGTCTGAATGTACTATGCTCTGTTCCTTATTTCCTTCCCTCTGCACTTACTACTAAGCGATTCATCATAGTTTATCCACTCTTGGTATGCGTTTTTCATTTGAATAGCACATGTTAAAAGATTTTCAAACATGATTGATTTGGATGTTACTGACATAATTGCTGGCTTCTATTAGATGAGCAATGTATTATTTTAATAAACGTAACCCTCTATGCTCATAACAGACTTTCTTTGGGATGTACAATACAGAGTTCATAGTTTTGAATGCAAATGTGTTCTCAAGGCAAGTAAATGAAGATGTACCTGGCTGGAGAGTCTTAGGATGTTGAAACAAGGAAAATTAAAAATTAGGGCAATTTCCTTTAAGGGAGAAAGACAAGTAATGTCTTTTTAACGTCACGCTTTTAACTTCATTCATTTAATCAGTTTTCTTTTAAATCACTTTGAGGCAAAAGCTGCCTCTGCCACTTTTGAAGGCATTGAGGTAAGAAGAAGGTTGCCATAGATGAACCTGGTTGTGATGCATCTTTTCTGCACGGGGCGTATCTCTGCTCGGTGCCACCCAGCCCGGCAGGGAGCCTGGCAGAGGGTTGTGCTGGCAGCTCAGCCTGCTGCTATTCACACAGGGCCTGCCCCGGTGAACCTGCCTGCTGGCATAGTTCCGCTGCATCCTCTTTGATGGCTCCCTTTCATCCTAAAATTCTTTTTATTCCAACTATAGTATGGGAGTTTGATTAAATCTTTTTATACTTACTTGCATTTAGAATCAGACTTTCAGCTCAGGACATTTAATGCAGTATAGGCTTTGGCCAAACATCTGTAATTTTAAAAAGGATTTTCAAGAAATGGCTTATCCATTCACTCAGGTTGAGGGAAAGGTCATGTCACATATGTATTCCTGAGACAGAAAATATTTTGTGTTACAGAGAGGACACATCAGCGCTGTAATTACCTTGCTTTGGTAAAAAGAGGGAGTCAGAAAATATTGAGAGTGGTAGAAACAACCAGTGAATATTGTTTTCTTTAAATGGGGGTGTATATGGACTAGAGCTAGTCTGGGGTATCAGAACTATTGCTATCAAGCAGGAAATTGCACTATTATCACTAAACTGAAAGGTCAGCTCTGTTGGAAGTGTCAATTACTGGTAATGTATGAGGTGGGTTTTCTAGCCTAATTGGGAAATATTTTTAAAAGACAGTAGAAATCATGTAAGTTGTGAACTTTGTCTTCCTCTAGGCAAATTACTGCGGTCAATTCCTAAGGGAGATGGGGAAAATGCTTCTAAAAAAGTGTGATAGATGTCTTTTGGGCATCAGAGCCTTGTTAATGGTCTCCTGCCTTTTTCCTGGGTTTATTGTACCAATATAAAGTTTAGAAATGCTGATGCAGGAATTTCTACAGACTTCAGGAAATAATCTTTGTACAATGCTTTGCCACACTGTGGGCTTCCACAGGTCGGTGCTATATTTCACCCTGTAATTTTTACATGAGTAAATGGAGAGCAAAGAGAAAGTGTTATCAATGGCTTTACTTGGAGAAGATTGCAGTGCATCTACCATGGACTCTTTACATCCTTACCCATATGAGGATAATAAATAATAAATCGTACATGCTCAGGGTGTTAGATTGCCTAGAGCAGCTTCTAGTTTTTCCCTGCCTCTTGACTCATGGATCTGTGATGCATTAAGAGCAATTATTCTGTCTTTGCTTGCTTTAACCTGGTAAGTTCCTCTGGCCACAAGGATTGTCAGAGAGTCACAAAAATCAACAACCCAAGATACACTTTTTGCTAATGAACTACTACACGTGGACTAACAGCCCAAGCTACAGCACAATTGTCTTTCTGTGATAGTGTTACCAGAACAAACTCACCTTGTCCATATTGGTTTGGGGTATTTCCCCAACGCAAAAGTCTTTTCCTCATTTCTACTTGCCACCACGGTGCACCACTCTGAAAGCTTTCTCTTCAGCTCATGATGCAAAAATAGCATGGTCTGTGAAGTGCTGCTAGTATTTTAAGCTCACTTCTGTGAGACTGTGTCCAAGGTCTGACTGCCTTTGCTCGCTGCTTGTGCCTCCTGCATTCGTACAGGCTCCTTGATCAACCCTGTGCAGCTGAGGACACGAGGTGCTCAGATAACAAAAAGGACAAAGTATATTTCTCATGGTCAGAATTTGGAGGCACAGTTTGATTTAGTACTTCTTAATTTTTGCTGTAAATCATATTACTCTCATTGTAAAATTGTTCCAATCACTTTCTTATTTTGTGTCTCTTCACAGAGCGATGAGGTTTTAACAGTCATCAAGGCAAAAGCGCAGTGGCCTGCCTGGCAACCTCTGAATGTGTAAGTAAGTAGGGAATAGTATGTCTCAATAGCCTTGTGTTCAGCGTAGGCTAATGGACTGCTCTAAACTCATTGTCTTATATAATCATTTGCTCTTGTAAAGAAACAATCTAAAAATATTTTGAAAGATGAGTTTTTAATCTTTTTTTTTTTGGTGGTGTTTTTTTTTTTTTTGCCAACAATTGCTTCCCTCATTCTTTCCTCTTTAGCACCTCTTCATTTTTTACGTTCTTTGGTTCACTAACTGTTACAGGAGGATATCCCGTGGAGTTTGTGCCTTCACTGAACAATGATGTTTATTCAATGCTTGCTCAAAAATATATCATACTATTCTACATGTACTATTTTTTAGCATCCTGTGTCACGCACTGTGACAACGCAGTGTCAAAACAGCAATCCACCAACAAAAAACTCCTAAAGGAATAATTCTTTAAAATGCTTAGCTGAAACACTCTATAATAGCATCATGATCCTGATGGTAGTATAACCATGGTTGTTTTACCAAGTGAGACAGCTAAATAGCTTCCCAGGATCCTAATTCAGGGATCTCTGGCACTCAGCAGAAAAGAGGACAAAACTCTTCTTTCAGGACACTCTTGAATGTACTGGTTGTCTTGGTGAGGGGGAGGAAGATGGTTGGGGGGTTAGAGTGGTCATTCCTGTATAACTTGTCTGTGCTTGGCCCAAAGTTCATACTAATTATCCAGGCCCAAATAAATGAGACTTACAAGAAGCAATTAAAGATAAGAAGCCAGTATAAGGGGTCACCCCATTAGCTGAGAGTCAAATTAAGTCCTTGGAGAAGCAGGACAATTAGTCTTCTGCAATATTGTGGGGAGCAGGTAGTCCTGTTTCCTCTGTAAAAAGTATAAGGAAAGCAGTTAGTGGAACACTGTGTCTGGTTTTGTCATCTGTATTTCAGAAAGTATGTGAAAATTTGGAGGTTAGTCAGAAAAAAGCTGCAAAAGAGCTCAGTTTTTAGAAAACATCCCATACCGTAAGAGGCTTAGAAACTCTTAAGCAGCTTAGGACTCAAGCTATTCAGTTTATCCCCTCCCCGCCTGCAAAAAAAAAAAAAAAAGGTTAGAAGGTGAGAACAGCTTAAGTAGTGAAAAGATTTCTGATAGCTGATCCCTTTTTAATCTAGAAAAAAAACACCCCCATGAAATCCCTCGTAGCATGGATGCTAAGGAAATTCATGACAAGGAAATTCTCACTAAAGGTATGGGAAAAGGGTTTAACGGTGTGACTAACCTTCAGAGCAGCTTACCTGAACATGAGATAGATTTTCCCTCACTTGAATATATATTTAAACCTGAGACAGCGTTGTAGGCTCTGTACAGGAATTGTGGGTTAGGCTTTTTTTGGCTGGTGTTATGCAAGTGGTCAGTCAAGGTGACAGTAATGGCAATCTTTATTTTTGGTCTTATTCCCCTGAAATTTTCAGTATTTTGAATTGGTAGTGTTTGCCGTGTAGTTGTGGATAGCATTTTTTTCCTTGCTGCCTTCTTTCTGTTCACTCCAAATTCACACTTTAAAGTGGAAACTTTTGTCCACTTCTCTGTTCTACTACAGTCAGGTCTCTGACTGAAACAAGCCATTTATTTTTTTCCTTTCAATTCCAGTTACTTTCCCAAAACAACATATATGTATGATGTTTCTGTGTCAAAGTGAGCAATACTACCAGGAATCGACTGTTCTGGGTGCTTGGAAGGCTTTGGCATTGACAGGAGAGCAGGTCTGTACTTTGTTCACAGAAAGATGGAGAGAGGATCTCCTGCTCCGGAATCTCAATCCATCATCTTTCAAATACACTGAATATATTACATAACAAAAATCAAAGCTAATTAAAGTATGTTGCCCCTGGTCATAATAGCTAGTTCAACACAGCACCACGAAACTTCACAAAAAGGCTGAGCGTGAACAACTTCAGATACTTTATAGGCATATTCTTTCACAGACATGTCTGCAAATGCCTTTGCAACATCCTCCAGATGTTCTTCTGGTCAATTCTTACTTTTTTAATTTGGTAATTCTCACCTTTCCGTAACATAAAAGGAATAAATCTTGGTATTTATGCTTTCAAATGCTGTGCAAGGATTCTCCTAACAAACGTTCCTTCACTTTACAGGTAGTGTTAGATTTTTGGCTTTTTAAATATTTTATCAGATTTTTCCATGATGTCCTTCTTTTTTGATTTTATTTTAAAATATAATCTATGTTTCAAAAGAAGACAAAATTTTCAATAGCCATTAATGGCTGTTGCCATTTGCTGTTATGGATGGTCCTTCTTGGAGTTTAGATCAGAGTTGTGCAAGTATTGGATAATGACTTCTCAGGATAACCATTTGGTCTATTATTATGCATAACACAGCCATCTTACTAATGAAGAATTGGCTAAAAGTCATCAATAACCTTTTTTTTTTGCATGATCATTAGTTGTATATCTAATATATAATACAGTGGGATAGTGGTGCCAAAGTGGTGTAACAAAGTGTCATAATAAGCACAGCATAAAAAACTTCCTGCTTGTGTTTTACAACAATTATAAAATGCATATTACTAGTAAGCCAATTTATGAAGGCATAAAGTGTCAAAAGTTGGCAAATTCAGCCTGCTCACCCTTTGAAGTTTGCCTCATGATTCCATGTAGTCATTTTTATTGCTATCCCTATCCAAGTTACAGTACCAAGTTAGTTACAGCAATTACACTTAAAATCAGAGGGAGGAGGGGAACAATTGCCTCCAGACCTTGTGAGAGGGCTGTGAGAGTATTTGCATGCTGTTGTGGAGAACACGGGATGAGGCCCTGTGGACACCAGGCTGCTACCCCAGGTGAATGCAGTAGCCGAGAGCAACAACCCACAGTTACTGGGGCTGGAATGCAGGGACATGCACAGAGATGGTGGCAGACTGTCACGGGTGGGAGACTTATGGGCTTGGTATTTGCTCATCGCAGGCAACAGCTCAGTCAGACCCATCCCTTTCAGGAGAAACCCAAGAGAAAAGAAACCAGATGGGAGCAGCACGCACCGAGGCTCAGCACAGCCCTGGGCACCACCCTGCTGCCCACGTTGGGTAATGACCAGCCAGGACAGGCTGTCCACCTGCCCCGGGGCTGCTGGGTCCTCTCCCATCTTTCCAAAACAGCAAAGGAGACAGCAGCACCTCTTCTCCTTAAAGAGGCTGTAGCAAGGCATGCTGCTAATTGTTGCCCTCATCTTGAGCAGCTGGTGAGCCCTTGTATTTTTCACTCTGGTCACCTGTAATAATGTGTGAGAGGATGGTCTTGGCCAGGCATCTCTCACGGATTCATCATTGAGCTGATTCATTCATTATTAAATGGCCTTCCTTCTACTCTGTCAATACCGGTCAATAAGGCTGTGACTCCTGAGGCCAGTCGTACCTCATTAAGTAATGTTTAAAGCCCTGTATGGACTAAGGGCATGAAGCTTCTAAGTCTGTGTCTAAATCTGATGGGATGCCGAAAGCCTTTGGTTCGTGACACCTGAGGTAAGTGAAATATAACTGGGAGCTATTCTTCTGCTTAGGGAGAAGAAAATAGAGACTTCTCAGTGGAGATCCAGTGGGCACAAAGTGCTACACCAGGGAGAGGTCTTTGGCTTCGGGCATGAGTTCAGATGCAAGAAATTACAGAAGGGGCTGGGACAAGTTGCCAGCCCTAAGTAGGGATGGTTATAATGACACGAAGTAATTTTCTCAAATGCTTTCTGTTAAGTACAATTAAGGCTAATACACTTTAACATATTGTCATCTCTGAGTACAGTACAATGCTGTTGAACCTATATCCTGCCATAGACTTCATATTTTACTGTCTTTTATCATTCCTCTCCTCAGTTCCTGTATATGCCTACTCTTTGTCACTGTTTTTCTTTTATCTTCCTATTACTCACCTTCATTATCCTCCATTCAGTTTCTTATTCAGGGCACCAGCATCCAGAAAAACTGTCCTGAGCTGTTGCATGCAGGAGCCAGTTCTGGGTGATCTTTGTGAATTAGTTTTATGGCTGCCCAACCGAGAAAGCAATGTTGGTAGCAGGAGGAGTGCCAGACCAAGTAAAAAAACATTTTGCTGTTGCTTATGTTTGTATTACCAAGTTGTGTGTCTGAAATTCTGACTTTAAAGTACTTGCAGGGAATACATTCTTCCTTGAATGTAATGGTATCAGTATACAGCATGCTGTCAAATGAAAGTAGTTTTTCTTATCTTACTTGTATAAACAAGAGCCCAGCTCATTGCTCCCTTCCTTTCAGCTGTGTTTCAGGCAGAATCAAATTTTACTTTCATATTCAGCTGCAAATCATTGGTCTTTTGCAGTATGGAGGATAAAATACAGCAAATACAGACAGTACAACTGGTATCCAAATCTGCATACCTGGCACCTGTAAAATAATCAAGTCATGACAGAATAATTTGGGGATAAAGCAGTCAAGACTTTTAAAGATAGTATGCATCAAATTCCACAGGAGCTACTACCTTTAAAAGTCCCAGTTTGAATTCCCTTACTCCAAATATATCCTCTATTTTTTTTTCTCCTTTTTTTGGGCTGTATTCATTATGCCTTTATTTCAAATCCAGACATCTCTGTTGTGACAACCCCCTTTATAATTCAGTAAGTACTTTTATCTAAATAAGAGCATCCCAGGATAATCCATCAGAAGAAAATAAGCACAAATCCTGATCAATTAGTCCCACTCTATAATGTGAGTTACAGAGTCAGTTACGAGAAGAAAAATGGGACCCTTTGGGGAGGTGTGGGGAGAGTCAGTTGTCGGGCATGGAAGAAGCTGTCAATCCCACGTCTTGGCGTGAGCTGGATTTTCTTTAAACATGGTGAAATCCAAGCCATGTAGTGGTGTTAGGGCACTTGCTGTTTTTACAGCTGCCTGTTTTTTCACAGTTACTATGTCCTCTGTGATTCCTCACCATCAGGGAAAGGCATTATCATACGTGTATCTTTCCTTTGCATAACAGCATGTTCGTTGTGATGGTTGGCGGGGAGTAGGAGAAAGCAAATTCTTCAGGTGTTTATCTCTGATGTTTCCAAAATGGCAGGACCTCCAAAGCAAGATACTGTGTCAGAACAAGGAATATTGCTTCACCAATATAGTTCTCAGCTCTCTCAAAAAAAGAGAGGAATTGAAAATGGATAGTTGGATAGGTGTCACACGTTAATAGACAGCTCTCTGGGTTTCTGACATTTCAAAAGTCCAGTATAAATATATGTCTCTTTCTTAATATCGGCAAAGGCAGAAGTATTTGAATGGCAAATCTTGTGTCTAATCACTTTTTTGTAGTTCCTGTAAACCAGGAAAACAGTCAGCCCTGTTCAACACTGTGGAATATGGACTTCCATGTACACATACCCTAACACTGATAATGCAAACATGGATCAGATATAGGATGGAAATTATTCTCCAGTATGTCATGCATTCCATTATTAAACACTGAGACCTTATAAATTGTTAAATACCTGTTCAGATAGTGTGTTTTTCCAGGTATTTTTGTGTGTTCATTCTGGCTTTTCCTGATACATAAAAAGGCAATATTGATTTGAAAAAAAAAAAAAAAAAAAATTGAAAAAGTAGCCTTAACTTTCCATTATAAAACCTGTCAGATTCTACAAAACTTGCAAGAAGACCCTGCCTTCCTGCATAAATTAGCTGCCTATTTCCCATTCCTTTCCTGGCGAGTTTCAGTCTGCAGTCCTAGTTAGGAGAAAGATCATGTTTGGATAGGGGTCTTAGCAGTGTGATTGTAATTATTACTAAGCACATCATGTGTATTCAAATTATTATTTTTTTGCTTGTTTAATTATTTTAGGTTTAATAAGTCAACCTATTGACAATGTATTTCCGTGCAAAAATTCAAGACATTTTATCCATGAAAATAGCATAGTGAGAGTACCTGACATTAAAAGATTAGGTTTTCCTGAAATATTCACAAGCATTACTTTTCATACTCCTCTCTCATTTATTTTTCTTTTATGCAAAACCACCACTGCTTTCCAACCTTTTTACCTCCTCAATCCATTCTTAGTTAGAACCAATGCACATCGAAGTGACAGACGTTTTTCTTTATTATAATTCTGAACTATTTGAAGTTTGGAAAATTATCCTCTCCTTCCTTTTGTCTCTTCTGTTTCCATTTCATCTCCCCATGCTGTTTGCGTAAGTACTCATGGTCCTGTGGTTTTCCTCTGCCACTTGACTGTGCACAGAGCTTACTCTTTTTCTCGTGCATTTAAGCAGCTCTTCCCCTTTTATTTAGAGATTACCTGAAAACACTCCAGTAAGCCCTCAACTGTGAAGCTTAGCAGAAAGGGAGGCCTATTCCTTTATACTTCAAATGGATAGAACTATTTATACCAAACAGTTGATAAATTAGTATGGTTACCCCATCATCCCCTACAAATTATCCCATCAGTCCCCTTCCATTTCAAGTTTTACACATCCTTGATATCATTGTCTGACTACAAAGATATTAGGGCTGTTATTCCTGGCTTGCAAGGAGGATATCAGAAAACGCAGCAGGATACTCCTAAGTATCGTTTTCAGCATCAAGACAGATAACGTGACTAAACTGCTCCAGAAATCAAACAAAGCATATTCTATGGAAAGGGGATGGGAAGTGCAAAAATGCTCTGATCCAAAAGTATGTTTGAGTTGATGGATCATACTAGCTGGAGAAAAAAATGCTAACATATTCTTTTGCATTTTCCTTTGTTCTTGAGTGAAAGCTTTTTCAATCTTTGCTTTTTTCCAGAATTATTCTGCCACAATTTGAGCAAAAAATGTTTATTGTATGTTTTGATCCTGCTACGCTCAATGAATCTTCATTACAGCATTTGGGAATCAAAAGCCAAGCCACAGATGAGTAGGGTATTTAATCTGTTTGGGGTTTTAGCATTTGTTTGTTTCTTGGTTTACTCCTTTTTTCTTAAATTTTTTAAACTTTTTGCTTTTTTTACTTTACCATAATCTTCTGCTATCCTTGTGCCCACAAAAATTCTGTTCTTTAAAGTAGAAGAGTCAGAAATGGAACTCTTTACCGTCTTCTAAAATGTAATGAAAGATATCTCTCACCTCGTCTTATGCTTCATTGTTAAAGATCCCATTTGATCATGTCTGATATTCTACTCTTTACAACTCACACAGCCTTAATGTGTTTTTGTCTCACTGATAAATATCCTTGTGTAAAAGTACCCAAGGTTAGGTATAGAGTTGCATACTTGAAAGAAGTCTTCAGCAGTGAAAACAGCTTTAATAATAACAATTTGTGACTACATTAATGTTAACTGTATTATCTGATCAGTTCCATCAGATGGCAGAGAGCTGAAACGTAGACATTATCCATGTAAACATGATGTGCTGCTGAACCTCTCTGTCAGCCTTCTCACATGTTGCAAGTTTTGTGATGTTCAAAGAGAGATACTAATTTACAAAAGAACATTGGAAAGCATTTTGGGAACCATTTGCTGTAAACACCTAATTCTAAAACTTTCAGTTCCTGAAGTGTTTACATACCTAAATAGCTATTAGTAACATTACTAAACACATAAAAATACAACCAACTTTCTGTTTTCCCAAGGCTACCTGCATTTTCACAAGGGTGAGGGGACGTCTGTTAGGCAATAGATCGCCACAAAATCGTATTAACTTCCATTATTTAGTTGTTCCCCTGCCTGTTTTATCACTGACGGCCTGATCTGACAGAAATCTTCGAGTAGACTTTTTAAGTTAGTCACACACCCACATGGTTAGTGAAATAAAGGGTATCCCCCAATATGGAGAAGACTCCCCTGGAACTTGGAAGTTATAGGTTTAATTCTTTCCTCCTGATGAGATTTGAATGGTAACACCTGTCTCTGGATGTAAAATTCAAAACAGCAGCCTATATGGTGAGAACCCTTTATTTACTATCACATATCTTGTTCTCCCAGCTTAAGCCTTGCTATTTTGCATGGAATAATTAAATATTTATTAGACAGAGAAAGAAAGCAATTACTAGGATTTTCCCCTGAAGAAAAGTCAGGAGAGACAGAAGAGTTCTCTGAGGGAGATTAATCGCTAAAATGTTTGGTAAACAGTGAGTTAATCAGCTTTGTAAGATGGGAAAGAGGTATGTGTGGAAAAAGTACAGATCAGTTGCATGTTCTCATTAATTAGGAATCACTCTGTCTTTATTTTGTGCCACTTATGCAATGACGACAGCTTTTTCAGGTCCCCAGCTGCCTTGGAACTGGTGGACTGTTCCTGGCTAACAAAAATATTTTGTCCTATTTCCAGGTTTTTAGCATTTTTTTTTTTAATACCTTTGCATTACTTAAAATAGAATGCATGAATTAGGTAATTTTTGAAAAGAAAACACTGAGATTTGTCTCCTTTTTTGATAGCTATTTACTGAATTCAACTTAAGAAACAGTGCTTCTGTTCACCAAAAAATGCACTTTTAAAGTAAATGCTAATTTGCATAGATCTAGGTAAAATTGATTTTCCATTACTTGTTTAATTTCTCTGTGCTGGAAATAGGGCAAAATTACATACATTTGCATTACATTTATATTAAATGGAGTAGTTTTTTAGAATGAAGATTTCAAGTTGACATTTCGTTGTGTTGTCCTGTAAAATCTTTGTGGGGGTTTATGGAATCTTTTGTTCTCCTCCTTGTTCAAAGTAAACTTTGCTTAGGATCAGATTTTAATTTTATTTGTTTCAGGGACTGAAAAATATTTTAATTCTTTTCCTAATAAAAGAGCATGTTTTCAAGTGTTACAGTGGTGAACATCAAAGGCATTATAGAATCATAGAATGGTTCGGGTTGGAAGGGACCTTAAAGATCACCGAGTTCCAACCCCCTTGCCATGGGCAGGGACACCTCCCACTAGACCAGGTTGCTTGAAGCCCCCTCCAGCCTGGCTTGAACGCCTCCAGGGATGGGGCATCCACAACTTCTCTGGGTAGCCTCTGCCAGTGCCTCACACCCTTATAGTGAAAAATTTCTTCCTAATATCTAATCTAAATCTCCCCTCTTTCAGTTTGAAGCCACTACCCCTCATCCTATCACAACATGCCCTTGTAAAAAGTCCATCTCTAGCTTTTTTGTAGGTCCCCTTCAGATATTAGATGCTATAATTGCACCTTAATTGACCTTCCTACAGAAATGCTTTCACTTTCTGTAGGGAGACATGACTTAAGGAGAGCCAATAGTGTTTAACTGTTTAGGAAATCCACAAAACCGAAATATGGTCCATTTAGCTGTGTCATTAGAAAAATAGCCCACCTGATTGCAGAGACATTATCCAGGGGATGCTCCCTGCCAGCAAGATTGTCTCGTTCCCTTGCTGCCACCAGCTGGTTCAGCATGGACGTGTCTATGCACCACACCTCAACACAAACCCTCACTCGGTCTTTTCCTCTGGAGCCAGATGTTTGCTGTGTGTAACTCAGAATCCCAATGTCAGAACCAAATGCTGCTCTCTACTAAATCTATATTAATCAGCATTGAGAAGGGAAGATTCAAATCAATGCACCTTTCAGCTTTGATAACAGAGAGGCTTTAGATAAAAAATAATGAAATGCCCAGAGCCCTAGAGATCAGAGGCCTGACAACATCTATAAGTTAATTCTGTGAATTAGTCTTCCTGAAGCATCTTAGTAAGAGTTGATAGAATTATTCACAAGTATCACCCTAAACTCCTCACACTAAAGAAAATTAGTAGGAACTTTTCAATGAATTTTAATCAACTTCAGTAGAGAAGTTGGGGTTTTGAATTTTGCAGTCATTCCAGTTCCTATCCATCCACTTAAAATATTTCATATGAAATGAAAGTGTACCTTTAGTTCTTTTAGAATATTATGTAGTCACAAAAGTTTTGTTTTGCGTGATGTCTAGGTGAACAAATTCTGAGATTAGTTGCTCACTTTCAGTTATGTGACTCTCTTCCTGTCCCATTAAGAATGCTGAAATGCTTTCCTGTCCTACAGTGCACTGCCCATCTATTAAAATTTATAAAATTATACACCAGAAATGAATAAATGATTCAGTTGATTAATTAATCAAGTCCTCAGAATACTTACCTGAGAATTTTTAAAAAGACATGTTTGAACATGCATACTTGTATTTGGGGTTAACTAGCATTCCAAATGGCAAAATACAGACCGAACTTCAATTAACCAGCTGTAATGGGCATAGTTTAAATTTTATTTGTTGTTTTCTCCAAAGTGATAAGAAAAGCTCTTATCATAGTCTTTTAATCATCTATCTACTGTATATCATTAACATTTGATTATACAAATTGCTTATAAACACTGTTCCACCTAATGATTTGAAAAATAAATCATGCATGTATAATTTCACCTAGTGTGACTAAGAGTCAGCAGAGGGTTATATAGAAATAAGGAAGCTTATTATTTATTGCTACTTTTTATATTCCTTATAATGCTCATTTTTCTTGCATACTTCTTAGACATTTTCTCCTAATTGGTTGAATGCTGCATTTATCTTTCACTTCCTCTGTACTTTCAAGAAAGTAAGGTTCAAGTATTTTCTTGCTTTATAAGTTTATATATCCTTCCATAGCTGCATTTAACCCATTGAACACCTTATGCTGTGCATGTGGTTGCATTACCTTTAAGTCTCTTTTAATGGAGAACAACGAGTGTGGTTAACTCTTGTTATAAAAGTGTTCTATCAAGTCAAGCAGCTGTTAAATCTTTTGATGAGTAAAGGGTGAAGACAAGTAAAGGGCTGGGATATTATTTTAATTAAAAGAAAATTTTGTAGGTCACATGGGCAACTATTTGTTATACTGTGCGTGTAACCTGGTGACTTCAGAGTGCTTGTGATACACTGGAAGTTTGGTGGCTCTGCGTTTAGTGAGCTGGGGTGTGAAAGGACCACACAGAGGAGTTCACAGTCCTGTTCTAAAAAACAAAAACAAAACAAAACAAACAAAAAAAAAAACCAACAAAACAAAACAAAAAAACCCCATGCTATTTTGGAGACCAGTAACATTTCAATGTTACAATAGATTTTTGAAAGACATTTTCTTTCCTTTAATACAGCAGCAGAATTGTGAATAGTATGGTCCTTGCAGAATATGTTACATATTGGATCATTATATAGAATGCATTATAAAATTAATAGCAGTACTACTGCAGAAGAAGCAAAATAATACTGTAAGGCTCCACAGGGACACGATCTTTACTCAAAAGGTTCAATATTCCTTCAACTTTAGATTATTTTCTTAAAAAAAATCAATTAATATCTATACTACAGGCAAATTCTTCTGTCAATGTGCATGATAATGCCATTAATGTTAGTTGGTTTACTCCAAAGCTAAGGTGTAAATAATTTAATTGGCGTGTAACTATTCATTTAGCATATGGGACAATTTCATACATTTGACTTTCCTCATGTGAGTAGTTATGTAAATATCATTTGTGAGAGTACACTCTCTCTCCACTAGCATGAACAGTTCAAAAAGAATAACAGATTAAAAATGAAACTTAAGTAACTATCCTGCCAGGACTGTCAAATTGTTGCCTGAAGCAAACATTAATGACCATTTTAGGGATTCTTGGGAGAAAAAATAGCTCATGTTGTTAACTGCAGCTAATAGCTTATAATATCAACAGCTCTTTGACCACAGTAGCGTGAACGTTACTTGGCTAACACATGGTTGGGGAGTCAGCCTTAAAAACCAAGCCAGTCATTGCCATTATAACAGCAACATCACTGTACCCATAGTGCACTAAATTCACATCATAATTTTCAACCAGTAACAGCTGAATCCAGGAAAATAAAACTTCCAGCAAAGAAAGAATTAAATTTGTACAATCCTGTCTCATTGATTACAAGTCATCATGAACAACTGAAAATAAAAGGATATAAAATTGCTAGTAGCTAAAGCATGAAAAACTGAAACAAGGAAAAGGCTGATGTTACAAATTTATCTGAGTTACAAATTCATTCTCAGTGATTTGCCATTGTAATGAAGTGGGATGAGTGAAATGTGGTTATATTTGACATCTCCCTAAAAGAAAATGTATGAGTTTTTTGCTGAAGAATTATGATGTGCTTTTCTCTTGACAGATGAGTTGATTTAAATTTTGAGATGCTTGAAAGTATTTTCTAAATACCTAAGTGGCTCTCTCCAAGTACAGATAAGCTTTCATAAGAATAAAAGTTGTAATGTTGTATTGTGTGTGGTCCATATTTTACCTTAAGTAGGTGGTCTGGGAATATTTTCAAAAGATTTTGTGTGAGGTATGTCTTGTCTAAACTTAAAAACCTACTTTGATTCTATGGTGAAAGCATTACAATCTCCATAGTGTATGTATTTATAACCATGAAGACTCTTATAATGAGTAGCTACCTCAGCTATCTACATCCCTGAGAAATACACTGCAAGAGGAGCAGATCCGCAGAGTGAAACAGTGCTGAGGAACTGACACGTTTTGGGGATGGGAGATGGCTTTGGGTGGCCGCCGCACTGGTCACATGGAGCGTGGCTGCCTGCGGGCAGCGGAAGCACAGGATAGAAGCTATTGGTAGATTGATCGGAAAGAAATCAGGTCTGCACTCCGAGATTGCTCTGGGATATGAACCAAAGCACAGTGGGAAATTCACCTCAAAAGTGCACCTCTGATCTCAGCTAAAACACCCATAGTTTGTCTCTCTGTGCTCGTTTGGGATGCTGCGCAGTGTCATTACACACGTTACAATTCAGTGCTGGCACAGAATAGTAGAAAGTGATTTCAGGATTTGCCTGAACAGAGGAAAATAGCATGCTCAATCATTTTCTTGTCTGAGTGAATTTGACCAATGGATTCATTTTTTTAACAAGCACAAAATGTGGGAAACGTAATGTATCAGTTATAGTTCACCTTGTAGGATACTGATTAGAATAACTTGTTTTCCATTGGTTTAATTTCGCTGCATGTTAGCTATTCAGGCTGAAATTTTCATGCCAAGTGAGAGGAAATTAGAACGTTTTACTTATGTTTAAAATGTTATAATAGCTGTTTAACTATGAAGGTCTTGTATTGCCATCTTTTGGAAAAATGACTGGATAATCAATGAGTTGAAAAACTCATCCACGTCTGACCAAGTTTAATGAATGTACAGAGATCTCAGTATTCCTATGATCACTTGTTAACATCTGGTAGCTCGTTATTTCTTCAGAAACTGACCCTATTTGAGATGCCACTTAAAGCATAAACAGATGAACAAAATTTTTCCGAAAGCTGTAATGGAAGCCAGTGAAATGCAGTGAGAACAGAATCAGAATGCAGAGTTCAGCCTGATGGGGGAAACATTTTTGGAGTGAAGCCTTATGGAATGCAAAACCATTTGTAATAGTTGAAAGTGAGATATTTTTGTGAAACTGCAGGATGAAGTGGAGGAAAGCAGTACATATGAACTGGCATTTGCACACTATGTCACGGCCAACAGTATCACTCTTACGAGAAGTAATCAGGACCTAAGTTTAAATTACACATAGCCAGATGTAGATGTGAAACACTTATTCTTTAGTGGTTCCACAATAAGTGATATTTTTCTTTCATTAATTACAAGTGAAAAAAATTATATTGAAGTCCCAAAACTAAGAAATGGTCAAATTCCAACCTATTTTCTTAGAAACTAACTTCTTTAAAGTAAAAGCTTTTATAGGAAATTTAGCAAAGGCAAAAAGAAGGCAGTTCTCAGAGGAAAAATACATTACCTATAGAATAAGTGAAAGCACATCAATTAAAGTAAAGATCTTGTTCAGATTTATGTACTCAATTTTTTGGATGAGATCTCTTGTTCTGTACAGAAGAAATGCTTTCTCACAGAGTATTTGTTGTGTGGTGACGATGAAAATGCTTTGTCTTTAAAATTAAACTAGGGTTTCATGGTCAACTACTCACTAGGGAACAGGATTGTAATTTTAATAATTAATATTTCTGGGTCAACTTTAAAAAAATCTATTTAGTTATAAGCTGCAGTAGTAAGAATAAATTCCTACAGAACTTTCTAGGTAGTCTATGGTGTCTATTACTGCAAAGAGATATAGCCATAAAAAAAAAAGAAAATACCATGTAGCTTTGTGTTTTTCAAGTATAATCTTTTACTAGCATGGATGTACTATTTGAGCCTTATAGTTAAAAGTTATATTAAGTAGTCCGATGACATGTATCCCAGAAATATAACATGATGATAGCCTGCAAAGATTTCTGTTGCTTCCCACTGCCCCCAAATACAGTGTTCTATAAAGTATATATTTTATTCTTGCATGGCAACATTTTATTTTGATAGGGCCATTACAGCATGTGTGTCTATATGTTTTATTTCTGTAAATCCCTGGCGTTTTTTTTCCCCACAAATCCTTATCTCTCTTGTTATCTCCCACTGTCACATTGTGCTGTCTATCCTAAAATGGGCTAAAAGCCAGTATCTGTCAATCCAGATGTAAATGAAGTTTCCTTCCACAAAATGACAGTATCGTACTAGGAAACATTTTCAAAGTTTGCAGATTTTGTGTACAAAATGAGAGGAATGAAAAGGCCTGACAGATTTGCTTGTTTCTATGGCAACATGATGCGTCTAGCTCAGCTATTTTCTCCTTTTATGATTTTATAGATAGCTGGGATTAATCCAGTGAAGTTTAATATTTTCAAAAATAGAAGAATTCTAGCCCCCAGTCTAATCAGAAATAGTAATGCATAAGTGTATCTGATACACAAAAAACATTATATAGGGAAAAAGTCAGTTGTGGCTTTTGATAACATGAAGGCAAATACGTAAATCCCTCTGGAGCTGGAAAACAATTCTGAGTGCTCCAGCTTTGCATTTGTCTAATGGGTAAACTATATTTTAGTTCAGAAAAATTCCTGTGGTATATCCTTCCTTCTTGTGGTGTATGATTCCTCCACACTGTTGATACTCTGACTTAATGGCCACCATTTTCCTTAAAACACAAGGCAATCCCTGCTTGTATGACTTGAAGTACTTTGGAAGTTTCATAGAAGTGTCAACAAACTCCTGACAGCTGTATGCAGGAGTAATTTATGTTGAGTGAGCAGTTTATGCATCAGCAGAGCTAATCAAAACACTTTTGTTAAAAGGCTTTGACATCAAAATGAAAGCTTTTACATGATAATTGGATCTAAATGGTAAATCTATGGTTTCACATTAAAAAGAAAATATTCCTAGTGGTTTAAAAATTTTTTTTAAATATAAATTCTAAATTTTATCCAAAAGCCAGAAATATTTGTTTCACCAAAACCAAAAGAACTACTTGAAGTAAATCTCAGGGAAAAAAAAAAAAATTAAATATCTTTATAAAATAATTGTCATTTTTACTGGTTTTTATAATTCATTTTGAATTATAAATTTGAGGATGTAAATTTGAGGATGAGAGTAATTGAGCTCAAAATACATGTATATATTTGGATAATTAATATAAGATAAAAGCTTTAATCATATGAATTTCCATTTTATTACTATTTTAGGAACTTACCAAGAATGAGTAAACCGAACACCATACGCTGCCCTCGCAACTTGGTTACTCTATTTTAATGGCTCTACAGAGCTCCATGTAAATGCAACAAGAACATAGTCTCCTATTTTTCACAGAAAACAGGATTCAATAATGCTGGGTTGTATACTAGCAGCAAAAGCCTGCAAATTTCTCTCTCTCCTAGCATGAAGTCACTTACTATTATAACATATTGTGTTTACCTGAGTCTTTGCATTTATAGTTATATACGTTTATTGAGTGTTGACTAAAAAAACCTAATCACAAAACTACATCATTCTTATAGAAAGAATTAACGTATTAAGTGTTATGTGTATTATTGAGACTTAGGGAAACTTCATTGTTTGACAGATGGTCTGACACCCACATTAAGAAATTCATAATTCGATCTCAAAAAAGTAAGGAAGAACATATGTGTTTGTTGGAAAAGAAAAAAAAATTGTATCGATCATTTTTTGTCAGAGCAAGCACATATGGCAGTTCCATTTTCTATCACTTACCATTTACTTTCTGTTTAAAATTCAAATGTCACTAGGCAAGGAAAAAAAGTCGAGTATTAAAACATAGAAAAGATTTAACTAAGAACAATCACTGCAAGAACTTTATACTAATTGTTCATGGAAATTAATGGCCATCCAATTAAATCAAACTTACTCATCCCATTTTATTCTTGCTTTTGTTTTCTTTACATGTTCCTCCCATTGGTAGTTACTGTTTTATGATTATTTCCCAACCATCTGTTGTCTTTCCTTGAGCCAAAATAATTTCCCTTTATAATTTCATGAGTAATCGTGTATGCATTATTTTCACGCAATTATATGTCTACTTACTAATCCTAACTCCTCATTCCTGTGCAAATACTGAGTAACTTTAAAAAATTGCCATTTAAATTTCTATTGAACAGAAATCTGTATGCAAAATTTCAAACTTCCAATTGTTATCTCCATTGTTATTAATGTAATGATAATTAAACATTTACTCTAATTCACATCTCCAGACACCAAAAGGCATATGTAGTTTAGACAGATATAGATGCTGAATGAAATGGAATGTCTATTGTATTAAAAAATGTGGTGAGATGTTGGACATCTTCAGAGATTACATTGGGACCAGGGAAATGTAAAATGAAATTCTGAGCTTTTAACACTTGCAAAATAAATGGGTTTGAAATGTATAACAATACTATTTAAAAATATTTGAAAGGAATTTTAAGGAATATCTATATTTTGTAGATATTCCAGTAAATAGCCTCGTAGTAATTTTTGTTAAAAGGCAATATTTGCTGTAATCTAACACTCAGCATAAAACTGATAGCAAACCACCATTCATTGCTAAAACAGTCTCATAAATAATTCTGTGCTGTTTATCTGATACCGTTAATAGGAGAGGAAAGGATCAGAAATCTGGCTGTGATGGCTCTTACGCTGTGTTGAAGAACTGATCTCTCAACACTGTTTCTTGAGACAAACAGGGCATGGTCAGGGCTTGGTAGATTAGCCAGGCGAACTGGAGATATAAAGCAACACCTCTTACAACATCCCATAGGATTTTCATTGTAAATATAGCTGTAATTGCTCTCGGCAGACAATTTGTAGACCCAAAGCTCCTAGGAAGTGAAGAAGAGAGAAGTTTCCTGAAGTTGTACAGTTGGAGCCCTTTGGCTTTGTAGTCAGCCTGGCCTGGATAAAAATGCAGTAATGCCATAAATTGCAAAAGGATTCCTGAAACATATTTTAATTGTAAATGCACAGTAAGTGATCTAAGTGACATGAAGTTATTCTAAACAGGACCGAGTGTTGCCAGCACCATGTGGTATAACCACACCTAACTGGTTTGTGACAACCTGCAAAGAACACCAAAAAAAATCAGCAGTTTTCAGAAACTGCAATCCTAACTTGAGATATCTGAGAATTTTTTTCAGCGAGGAGAGCCTGTTCTCTCCAGAGCCATTCTGAAGGTATTAAATCATATAGTTGGTATACTAATGAATAATATTATCTAAAGTAGCAATCCAGGTATGTTTAGATGACAGTATGAAAACGTCTGAAAGATATGCTGCACAAAGTCACTTCCTTTTGTAATGCTTTTCAAAAGTACTCAGATTAATGATATTTTAGAACAGCATTTGTTCTGATTAGTGGTTGTAATGTCAGTGGTAATGATGTAGCCCCTTAGTTGTGTGTGCAATTACATATCCCTCTCTTTTAGCTGGTTTTCTCATTTTAAAACATACAGCAAAGTAAGAGGTAGTCATGCAGGCCTTTTAGTGTCCAAAAGGTAAATGGATAAAATTTGTTGTGTCTTTCTTTTTTCTTTCATTATGAAACAAAATAGCCAAACTCTGTCACCTCGTCTAATTTGGTGTTCAGAGGCAAAAACAGCTTGGCACTGAAGTGCTTTTCAACTTTTCATATGGATGTCAGGCAAATTTCATTGACTTAGTGTTCATTTTATTGTAGGTGGTGGTTTTTTAACTCTGGCTCTTTTGGGACATGCACTTGTTTAAATTATTCATTACGTTAAATGCTTGCCTGCCCTGAATTTAAGCAGAACTTAAGAAGGATCCTCCCCCTCCTTCTGTGCAACTCTGAAATTCTGTTTTTATGTTCAGGTGTTGATATCTCCTCATAAAACTTTGTTGTCCATGTAACGGTTCTAATTCTTTTGCATCACTTCCTAAATGGTTTTCTTAATAATACATCAGTTAAATATGCATCTAATTTGTTCTATTAGTTGCAGACTTCTAGGAGAGTAGTATTTTCTATTCAGTTTTAGATCTTCATTTTCTTCATTTCTTTTCTTTGATGCTAGTGCACTTTCCAGGATGTTAAGATTTTAAAGTTTATGTACTAAAGCAGATGTTGTGTAGGTGCTGCTGGTAGGCAGGAGGTGCAGAGCTGGAAGTTCAAGGGTGTGAAATATGTTTGCATGCTCATGTTATTTGTATCAATAGTGAAAAGTTCTAAAGATGAATAAGAAGTAGATTGTTCATCCTAGACAGTGTATATGTGATGTAGTGTAAGCCTCAAAAAAAAAGAAGGATGTCCCTTTTGCTGACTAGAGGTATAATAGGCAATTCATTTACTATTTCCCTAAAATATGCAGTTTTCATTATCTATGTAATCTGCTAAATTCTCAGCTTAAAAAAATAGTGTTTTTATATCATCAGCACGACCCAGAACTGATGCTACACAAGGGGCAATGTGGGTCACTACCTACTCAGCTCAACTAGCTCAACTACCTACCTCCTCCAGTAGTCATCAGACTTGGACTGGGGTCTCTTGCGTGTACACTTTTGTCTTCTTATCTGAAAAGGCTACTACATTATCTTCAGCACAAGTGAGATCAGATCCTGGTATACTCAAATGAATCTGGTATCCTGACTCTAGTAGTAGGCTTAGGACAATTACAACTTAATACAGCTCTGTGAAGAAACCTGGAAAGGTATATGCTATTTCTAACTACCATGCGCTCCATGTAGTTATTAAACCCATGGAATCAATCAGATATTTTCCCCCCAGTGTAAAATATATGACTACCTGAATTAGAATTTTATTTCAAACAGCTACTATAATAATTAGTATTTTATGCTCTCCTGTTCTCTCTAATATGCCAACTTAATCACAACATTACTTTTTACCCACAACTGAAGTCAGAACTCTGATAACTATGAAGCACTGCACAAAGTCAATATTTCTGAAGATGTTTCAGGCTATTGGCTTTTCCTCCACTGCTGCATAACAAGCATCTAATGCACTGTTTTAATTTATTTGAAAAAAATTATTTGCATTTGTGCTGCCACAGCTAGAATCACTTCTAGTGGCCAGTCTAGTGAGTTTAGCAGCTAGCAAGAGATTCTCTGCAGTACATGGCACTTTGCAGTGGAAAAACAGGTGCTCTTCATGGTCAAATCTGTCCTTACATAATAGGCTTTTGTGTTGCTGGAAAATGCTTTATGCATGGGTGAAGCAAATTGCTTTCTTATATGAATATAGTACACATGGCATCCAGTAGTAAAATTCACAGTGATTCCAACCATACAGTCTCAACCCTATCAGTTATTTTATTTGTTGAGCTAGTTAGTTAGTATCATAGAGACAAAGAGTCCATGCTCGAGCTGCCTTTTTCTACTTCTTCTCCTTTCATACTGATCAAATATTAAACCAAAAGGTAACCTCAAAGTTTTAGTCTGAAAAATATTATTTTTACTATTTCTATCCAGTAACTCTCCACAACCACCTTACCTATGTGTGCTCTGTTACCTTTTATGGGGATAGCAGTAGAACACAACAGTATTGATTCAACCCTCAAAAATATGTCTTGCAGCAAGTTGAGTTTTCTGTTGGCTTGTCAAAGACTTTCTTAACCCCCCTCCCAACTCTCAGCAGTGATAGCGACTAGATTGTCACTTAGGGAAAAAAACTTGTAAAGCAAAATCATGTTTCTGCTCTTTCAACCTTAAAAAACCCCCCAAACCTCCAAAAAAACCAGAACAAAACAACAGTGGGGAAAAGAGCATTTTCTTATGCTTCCCAGTGTATGGCATCCCTATAGCTAGAGATCCAAATCATGCTGGAAAAAAAGAAAATAGAATGAAAAAGAAAATGGAAAACATTAGGATGCAGGATACTATCTAGTACCTTGCTTCACTCTGTACTACGTGACAGGAATTGTCAGCAGCCGGATTGGGCTCACAGTGGAAAAGTACTGTCTGCTTCAGCCGAAAGCAGGATTCCCCAGCCCTATGGGGCTCTCAAGCTTGTCACCCAGACCTTACCTAATGTTTAGGATTTGCTTTGCAACTTGTATTCACCACTGTTTTTATGCATGCACATGTGTAGTGGAAGGAAAACACATAGTTGTCTCTGACAGGAAATTCACATCAGTTACAAACTTTAGGCTTTTCCTGGGAGCATTACCAAACGTGCTCAACCTGTCACAGAAGAACAATTTCTTAAAGTTTAAAAGCCTTAAAATGGGACTATATACTTGTATTGCAAGCAGAGATAAAGAAGATAATCTACATTCCTATTTTATCAAGCATGTTAAAAATACAGTTATGAAAAAGGTCAGGTTTAGGGTGCACTTGAATACATTTTTACACTAATTTCCTTCAGGAAGATCCATAGGCCAATCTTAGGACACTTAAGCCAGATGTGTTGTTGAAGTATCCGTTGAAGGATTTAGCTTCCTGCCAGCTTCATAAATTCATCATTCATGTGGATACTGGAAACATTTGAAATTTATCATTTTATTAAAAAAAAAATAAAATACCAAAGATCTCTGTTGTATAAGGCCAATCAGTGCTTATCCCTATGCCTAGGTAGTAGTTATTGACTATGCCTTAGATCAGCCCATTTCCTTAATTACAGCAACTCAGGAAGGACTCTGAGTGTTAGTTAGTTACTTAGACATCTTACATTTGAAACAGCATGCTAACTACTCAAAATCATTGGCTTTGGGCTGTTTTGGTTTTTTCCTAATGTGCTGAGAAGTGCAGCACATCAGAAAAAATTTTGAAATGAGAAAAATTTCTGAGAAGTTTTTCTAATGAGCCAGAAATATTACACAAACGAAATACCACAGTTTCACAGGGACACAAGCATTTATAGGAAGAATAAACTCCTTACGACTAGAGAGGAACAGTGTATGTGCATTATATATACGCAGCTACCTAACCCAAAATAGGAAGATGAATAACACTGTAAAAAAAACTTACATTAAAAATAAGCATAATGTTTAGGTGCTCATAAAGCAGTATGTTTTGGCATAAAAATTGAAAAAAACAAACCAACTTGATTCTGTATTGATCCAAGTCCTGTAACTGAAGAAAACTTGGGTTGATATCAGACCAGTACTTGGTAGAGCAGAATTGCCAAAATCATATTTTAAATCACTCATATTTTAAATCACTCATATTTGTTGTTGCTTGTGAGAAGGATACCATGAAGAGGTCCAGCTTTTCATCTGTGAAGAGAAACCTCCAGTTCAGGTTTTTATTTTCCGTTCTGTTTTCCATTTGTATAGGAATGCCATAGTTGTTCACGAGCGTCATAGAGCACTACGTGATTCAGCATGATTTCTTCCTAAGGGAACGGCTGACAAAGGCTGGATGAACAGAGACGTTTTCACAAACTCTGGCAGACACCTGCAAAAGTCTTGGCTGAACTCTCTAGAGCTGGCAGCGGCCATTAATCTCTCACATACATGAGCACTATAACTCTATTAATGAGTGCTTTTTCACACACATACAGTAGCACTTCCAAGCACTTTTGGTATTGGAATTTGTATTATCTTGAGGGGCAGAGGTTGGTGTCAAAAATATCCCAGCAATCAAAATCTCAGGGTATTTCTCTGCTATTTTACTTCAAGTTTTTTTAAGTGTCGTGACAGATTTTTTTTTTATTATTATTATTATACAACTAAAATATTAGCATGCTCTTGCAGCTCTTTATTGCTACATCTCTCTCACCCATTAAACTGTAAGTCTCCTTGAATGATATCAGAGCAGTTTCTCAGATGGTACATGGAGGCAAAAACTATGAAGTGCTGAAGCCTTGTCCTGCATCTCCATCTCCACATACCAGACAGTGTCATGCCAGTGTTCACTATTTCACAATTTGAAGCAGCAGTTACATTGCCTTCTAACAGCAAACTCAAATTCGTTTGTTAATATCTTCCTATGGCCAATTTGCAGGAGAGCTGCTCCCTCTGCTGAGTTCTCTGTCGACCGTCACCGCCACCTGATGTCCTTCCTCACCATGCTCGGCCCCAGCCCGGACTGGAATGTGGGCCTGTCTGCTGAAGACCTCTGTACCAAGGATTGCGGCTGGGTTCAGAAAGTCGTTCAGGATTTAATACCCTGGGATGCTGGCACAGACAGTGGCGTTACCTATGAGGTATGTGGACTATTTGTAATGTATTTAAAATGTAAAGTTCACCTTAAAGCAGTGATGAATGAAAGCTATTGGGTCCATGGTAACACCATATATGCCTTAATGCTACTCCAGTAAAAATTTTGCTTATAATGGATTAAAAGTCATTTGGACAGATGCTAGCTACAGTTACTGTTAGTCATTATGTCTGAATTTCCTGAACATTATTAATAATGGAATAATATTACATTCACCTGGGATATTATTATATTCACCTCTTGAATAAGTGGAGGACTTGGTTTGCTCAAATCTAAGTGTTAAGGTGTCCAAGCCCTTTGATACACATCTGTGTGCCATCAGCAGCCACATCAACTTGAGTTTTCTACTGTTTCAACTCAATGCCAACTATTCTGCTTGGCACAGAAAACTTAACTATTCCTTACAGCAGGGATTGAAACTTTGGACTCCTCATGAATACGAGACTCTAAAATCATCCATTTTCTCTGTCTCCATCACTCCCTCAGTCTAGGAAGAGATTCACATCATCCTCAGGTAAAGTCCTGTTTTTGACCAAATGAGTTATGTCAAATTACTGAATGGGTTAGGTCTCCATAGGTGACAAGTATACCTACACTATGTGTCTATACAGACCATATAGACAGCTGAAATTAGGTAAGACTAGTTACATCCTCAAATACAACATATATTACACATATTCCATGTACCGTGCACATTTTCAGATGACAGAAGTTGGTTGTTTTTTTCATTCAGACCAGTCTCTTTTGAAGCTAAGGAATTTCTCTAGTTATAGTGCAGTTCTGGAGGCATATTGAATTTTTTTTTTATTAATGTAGTTATCTAACCACACAACAAGGCATATATCTTATTGTGAACCCAGCTTCAGGGTTGAATCCTGTAGTGTTAGAGAAGTGCTTCCTTATAAAAAAAAAAACAACCAAGCAACCCCTTACCATTAAGTACGAATGTACCGAGTTCATCCTATATTCTAATTTCCCAATATAGCATTTCTTAGAAGTTTTAATTTTGGCAGATGAATTGTACTATTAACAATAATTATTAGTTTCCTTTTTAACATTTTTTTTCTTTTTGATTGCAGTCTCCTAACAAACCTACAGTGCCTCAAGAGAAGATCAGACCACTGACAAGCTTAGATCATCCTCAAAGTCCATTTTATGATCCAGAAGGAGGATCTATCAAGCTGGTAGCCAGAGTTGTCATTGAGAGAATTGCACGCAAGGTATAATATATATATATATAAAAACATATCTAAAATTCTCAGCAAGCAAAAAACTCCACTTCATAAATCAAAAAAATCCTTCCTCTCCTCCCAAAATCTACCCACAACAAATATAATGGCAGAAAAGAACTAAAACTGTCTTATTATTTCTCCTACTTCTGGTAATTACTGCATCAGGAGATTCAGTAATTGGGGATTTTTTTTTAAGTATACAAAGGAATTAGAAGAGAAAAAAGTGCTGCAGATGCAACAGTGCCTCACAGTATACTGTTTTAGCCCCTCTCACTGCATACACATATGAGTTTCCTGTATCCAATCTCCACAATAATTTCTTTGCAGGGGGAGCAATGCAATATCGTACCCGATAACATAGATGATATTGTGGCAGATCTAGCACCAGAGGAAAAAGAAGAAGGTACATTTTAAATTAGTTTGTGATGTACTAATTTATATTTGTTTCCATTCTCCACTGTCATTTCTAGATAAAGTACAAAACTGACTTAGAAGCAAAAGCAAAAAAGTGATTTAGGTTTTCATCTTTTCTGGTATCTACTATTAGCCTTCCCCTACACAGCAAAGAAATTGCATGCATACCTGGAAGATGACAATAAAAATAAAAAGCAGTAAGAGAAGCCTTTGGGGGGTTCAAATAATTTTATTTTTTTTTTTAAAATTAAAGTTGGCAATTAGTCATTTTTTTTCCTTTGGGTTAAAAATGGAGAAGATAGAGTGCAGGATGAAAGAATTTATCCTATTAGCATCTAAAGTAGTCACCAGCCAAGTAAAGAGAAGCAAATGGAGGACAATCTATTTTTAATGTTCACTGCCTTTTCTTTTTAGATGATACCCCTGAGACATGTATATATTCCAACTGGTCCCCGTGGTCAGCCTGCAGCTCTTCCACCTGTGAAAAGGGCAAGAGGATGAGGCAGAGAATGCTTAAAGCTCAGCTGGACCTCAGTGTGCCCTGCCCAGATACCCAAGATTTTCAGCCATGCATGGGTCCAGGCTGCAGTGATGAAGGTAATCAAGAGGAAAGAGTGGAGGAGAAAAACACCTTGTAGTGTTTATTTTTCCTTTAAAGTTCTTAAAGCTGTTGGTTGCTGTGTGATTTGGGTTACGGCAAACAGAGGAATAATTGCTGAAGAACACAAATGGAAACTCTCTCTGGTCAATTCTGCAGTTCATTTGGGTTGGTGCATGCAGTACGCAGAAGTATAAAGGAAAGGAGTAAGGTAAGCAACAGAGGAGAGGAGAGAATGTTAGAGGCAGCATAAAGTGATACTGCACACAAATAAGCAGCTACAGATTTATCAGCAATTCTGTTGATATTAGCAATTGAAATGGTTCTCTGTATTTTAGATGGTTCCACTTGTATGATGTCTGACTGGATTACATGGTCCCCCTGTAGTGTTTCCTGTGGAATGGGAACGCGATCTAGAGAGAGATATGTAAAACAATTCCCTGAAGATGGCTCTATGTGCAAAGTGCCTACTGAAGAGACCGAGAAATGTATTGTAAATGAGGAATGTTGTAAGTATTTTATTTAGCTTTGTAAAATCCAGCCAATAGCAGAAGCACTGCCCAAACCATTTTTTTATATGAGCTCTACTAGCAAACCATTTTCTCCCTCCATTTTGAATAGCCCCAAGCAGCTGCCTTGTCACGGAATGGGGAGAGTGGGATGAATGCAGTGCCAGCTGTGGCACAGGGATGAAGAGACGGCACAGAATGATCAAGATGACTCCTGCTGATGGATCCATGTGCAAGGCAGAAACTACAGAGGCTGAGAAATGCATGATGCCAGAATGCCGTAAGTGTCCATGAGCTTCTCTCCTCAGCTACAAAGAGCGGCATCATTTCTAACACATTGCTCCATCACACAAAGAATATAGCTACACCAGAAGCACTGTTGCTTTTTCTTCTTCTCCTTAGAATTAGATCCCTTAGGGAACGTGCATTAAATACCACGTTCACCATCAAAAGTATCCGTAAAATTATTCAGTGGTATCCTATTACTATAATACCCACACAGTGATGTGTATGTTAGCAAGCCATACCTAAGCAACTCTAATTTATGGAATATGAGGTATATTTAATTATCAGGCTACAATAAAATAGTGTCCTCTCCTTTTAGCTCATGAACAGTTCAGAAATTGAGGTGCTCCTTTTGTGCAGTCAGCCAGTCTCACCCTTACTGTGACTTAATATTGTTTTTAATTTCTTAAGAAATGTTAAGATTTTCATCAAATAATGAAATAATTAAGTTTAAGAAGATTTTTGGTAGATAAAATGTGGAAGTATCACATTTTAGACTATATTAATTTGACCTCCGGTTCTGTCCACTGCAACGATCGAGGTTTTTTCACAGGAGTTTTGATTGAAGCATACCTTCTTAAACTGTTTATTCCCCTGAAGCACTGGGACTCTGCAGATATGAATAAGATTTAGAAAAAGATAGCAAAGTAAAGGTATTAAAACCAAGCAAACCTTTCAATTTAATATATTGTTTTCAGAGCATCGGCAATATTGTTCAGCTTGTGATTCATTTTGTCCGAAGTGACAACAAAATATAATTGGTTGATGACAGATAAAACATTTTCCACCTGTATTATTTTCAAAATGTATACCTTTGTAATTTATATATAATGAGAATTCATTACTTTTTTATTTTCTTATTAGATACTATCCCCTGCCTACTCTCTCCTTGGTCTGAATGGAGTGATTGCAGTGTAACATGTGGGAAGGGAATGCGAACCCGGCAAAGGATGCTGAAATCTGCTGCTGAGCTTGGAGACTGCAATGAGGAGTTGGAACAAGCAGAAAAATGCATGCTGCCCGAATGCCGTAAGTGTGGGAAACTCTCTGGAAAGAGGAGGTTAATTATGTGTGTCACAGTCTATGGGTCAAAACTCTGTCACCAATTTTTAGCATCGCTTCTTAGATAGGAATATTATCAACTGTGGATTTTTTATTTTATTTTAGTATTATTATCATTATGCAGTTTCAGCTATTGAGAGCTGGAATATGACCATGTCTTAATTTCGGCTTGCCTTACTTAACCCTACGCCGATGACCAATGTTGCTTTGGGTATACAGTTTCTGCATATTTAACACACTACAACTTTGGGCAGCAGTTTGTACACTTCCCAATAGTAAATAAGTCAGAATTAAAAACCCTGTTTTTGACTCAAATGCGGAATGTGTGCTAGGAAGGAAGGAGTGAAGGATTAAAATCACCTGTGTTATTCTTTTAGCTCACAGAAAGAGCACAAAAGAGGATCTCTCCATTTTTGATACATCTCTGAACTGTATCGTAGCTGTTTTACTGATCTATGTCTCTTTGCAATCTGGAATATCATATCAGCCAGTGCATGGTACGGAGACAGCTGCATTGATTTTTTTTTTACCTTACTCCACTAAAATCTCCCACTTCTTGGGTGGTGCAAATTGCAGTCTTTTTGAAGCATGATAGCCTAAGGCACTGCTGAATGAATAAGATATGATAGCTTTTAGTGTCCTGTTGCCAGCTGGTTTATGAGCCTTTATAACTAATTACATTATTTTTCACAGAAAGTATTGGTTAAAAAGGCTTTTACACTGTATTTGCTAATTCAGCTTTTCTTGAATAATGTGAAATACATTTTGATTATTATTCACTGGGGCTATAATTTTTAAGTAGTGCTGAAAAATGGAAACTTTTAAGGAATAATGGTATTACTGAATCTTGCTTATTGCATAACACTACCAGTAAAGCAAGGCTTAGATCTCAGGGGTATCAGATTCTTCGTAAATATAACTCAATTTTTAACAGCTTTTCATTTTAAAACAGACATATGGGTGTACAGAATGGAAAACTGAAGAAGGCACAGAAGAATATTTATATGTTCTTTGTAATTTTAGTGATCTGCCAGCACCACTCTCGAAAAAGAAATTGAGGAAGGTGTCAAATAATAGTTTTGCTAGAAATGGACTCCAAATATTTTGATGTGTAGCCTTACCAAATTTATGGAAAAGACTGAAGGCTTAAGTTGCATTCATGTATTTTGGATGTAAAAATTCATTAGGCACATCTGTGTGTTTCTTACTGACCTTGTGTTTAAATCTCACAGCTTTCGTGTAATATTTCTCATTCTTTGCAGCCATCGACTGTGAACTAACAGAGTGGTCCCAGTGGTCCGAATGCAATACTTCATGTGGAAAGGGCCATATGATCAGGACAAGAATGATTAAAATAGAACCACAGTTTGGAGGAACAGCATGCCCAGAAACTGTCCAACGTACAAAATGTCGAGTAAGGAAGTGCCTGAGAGGCCCAGGTATGGAAAAGAGGCGCTGGAAAGAGGCCCGGGAAAAAAGGAGAAGTGAACAAGCAAAAAAAAATATAGATAGTGAGCAATATACAGGTGAGTGTGAAACCATTATTTAGTACGCTTATGTATATTTGTCTTTTCTGCATGACGGGACCTTGTGAGCAGCTCCAATTCATGCTGCAAGAATTACTTTCAGCATTTCAGTCTACGTAAAGTTTTAGCAATGAAGTAAAGCATAGCCACTTCTGGTGTTTGCCTGTCACCAAAAATGAGTGACTTAAGTTTAGGATATGGACAGATATGAGCCTTTCTCCATTGTGCCCTATCACCGAAAATATTTTAGCTTCTTCACTACAAAGTGTGGAATGTGAAAAAAATTAGATTTTAGACCTGGAAAACGACTGATTGCAATTTCTGCAGACCTGGGTGACAATCTTTGCATCCAATTACCTTTGCACTTTGAAAGTATTTGTTCCTGGAAACAACGCTGAATTTCAAAACTTAATTGATTTCCACCTCAATAATTTGATTCAGACTCAGTCTCCTCCGAGAGATCTGCTCGGACTGCATTTCAATAAGGGACAGTATTATCAAGCACTGATGCCTCAAATAAATAAAACATAATATCTTGTGGTATAGTTTACATTATCTGGATAGGAATTACAGCTAAATTGTGATTCACACTTGTCTGACATTTAAAAGTTTCTTAATTTTATGTGTGTTTTATAATGTAGACAGTGAATTTCTTTTTTAATACATTTTTTTCAGTTTGACAAATGCACCTTAATTATACTTAACTGGAGTTTCCTAACTCCTACTGTAATAAACTAGGCAATAAAATGTCTTAGTTTCAAATGATATATGGGTGCACACATGCATAGTGGTACACATATTGAGATATGTAAGTTAGACTGAAATAGTAAAAACTTAATCAAATGACTTATTTTTGCAGTTTGTAGGCTGAAACCATGGACTGCTTGGACAGAATGTTCTACGCTCTGTGGAGGTGGAATTCAGGAACGCTACATGATGGTAAAGAAGAGGTCCAAAAGTACTCAGTTTACTAGTTGCAGAGACAAAAAGGAGCTAAGAGCATGTAATGTTCATCCTTGTTAACGCAAGGCTTCGAAGTGATGCACTCTGAGCTAAATGGAAAGTCAACCTTGGTTTGGTTTTTAAAACAAAAAAAAATATAAAGTGTATAATAGTTTTCATTTTTGCAGTGTGATTTGCTTTTTAGTCTTGCTGGTGCAAGAAATATATTTTATAAATATTTCCTCACAGATTTATGCTGAGAGTAAATCTTTGGTACTCCAGCCAGCCCTTAATGCATAAAAATAGTAAGTCATTATGAGTCATTTAACTAAAATACAGACATATCTGTGGACATGGAATAGCCATATAGAAATACTACTTGTAAAGACATGGGATGCATGCATATTAACATAACTAAGTTAAAGTGACATGTTTCATCTGTGGGGGGATTTCTCTCTCGATTTGATTTTGAAAATCCAAAGCAGTGCCTACAAGATTACACAACTATGCCAAGGAGTTATTTCAGTAATGCTGGTTCAATAATATTAAAGGTGCATGTTTATCTTTTTACACTACTGGGTTAAGCTGATAGTTATAATAATTATCCTATATACTTTTTCTCACATGGATACTATGGTCCATGCAAAATGGTCTTTGTTTCTTTAAAACTTAAAAAATGAAATAATTTGTGCCGCTCAATAGTGATGTCTGCCCACTACATAGTCAGAGTCAATACAGCACACAAAGAAAACATGTGAATGTCATAATATATTTAGATGCCAAATTCTTACATTGGGTCTATCCATGGCCTCTCGAAATGGATACTAAGAACTTGCAGAAATTGGTCCGAACACAGAGGGACACAACAGCTGTGTCACAGAAAGACTTCCACATAAGCGACACTAAAAAATTAGATTCAGTTTTGTGAGGATGTTAATCACAGGTGAAGAGAGAAAGAGGTTTGTAATATAATAAACGTGGTAGAGAAAAGGTGAGCCAGGTTCTCATGCAGCCCTTATAACAAAGGGAAGGGGGCCTCTGAAATGAAAGAACAACAGCCTCTTAAAAATATTAATTATGGATTGACAAGAATATATTTTTACAGCAGTGTTGTTTCTGGTTTGTTTTTTTTTTTACCCAGAGTATAGGAGGATCTAAAAATTACTAAATTTGTGAGAATTACTCATTTGTAGATATACTAGCCAGGATCAATGTCTTCCCTGACCGCCTGAGCAATCAACAAACTGCCAGAGATTAGGAAATAGCTCCTCACCATGCTAATTGCTGTTGCCATTTTGCACCATCTCCTGCAGAGTTTAGCACTCATCCCTACATGTAACCAGGTGTAGGACCAGCGAGACCTTGGGCTTCACTTGCTATTGGAATATAATGCTGTCCTGTAAGTTTAACAATTTAACATTAAAGATGAGAGATGAAGGCGATGATTTATCTTTTGATCCAGGAAAGGCAGTATACACCTATGTCTCTACATAAGTAATAACAATGCGCTGAAAATAAAGACTGTTGATGATAACTCTTAAAACAAGCTTGAGAGAAATGAATGGAGAAAAATTTATTTTCTAGTCTCTTTAAACCAGCCTTAAGTAATTCACTCACTTCCTTAACACTTGGTCAACAATCCTGAGAACCTGACACCCAGGTTTTAAGTGTCCACATGTGATGTGAACCACAACGCACGGAGGCTGTTCGCCTTCCCCACTGCTACCCTGGGAATCCTCTCATTACCTCCCTGTACCTGAACGGGCTAGACCAGCTGGTTGCATTACACTGTAGGGCTTTTCATCACCATTTCTCCACTGAACACTGCAAGGGCAGCTCAGGACTTCCACAGCTGTTACATCCCACCCCCCTCAAAGTATTTGGCAGCTTTTTTAATACCTGGGATGAGGGGAGAGCCAGGGAGATAATGGAACCACCTGCAGTGTTAAGCCTCTCCTGCCCCTGCTAAATGAAATGGGTGCAAGCACATAGTGAACCAAACCAGGAGAAAAAGGAATCCAACAAGGTTTAATGCTACAACCAAACATTTTACATTTTGCACAGCTTGGCTCATTTAATAATATTAATTCAGATAGTTTGCGTCCTTGTGCCTGTTGAAAAATTCTGCAGCTTATGTCTCTATAGCACTGCCATTACAGTGTAGCAGCAAGACTGTCCCTAAGTAATGTATTCATGACCTTACCTTGCACATTATCCTTTTATGACCAAAAAACCACAAAACAACCCAACAAAAAACAGTGCAATGATACGGATACTGAAGGAGTGACCAGCTGAGCATATTTCAGGTGAAGAAACAGATGGTTGCAGAGAAAGGGTGCAGCGATTAATGCCAGGCACTCAGCCAGGGCAGAGCTACAAATGCAATCAAGACCCACACACCACCTACTCTTTGAGCTGCACTTGCTAAGCCTGATATCCCAGCTGAGGCTAATAATTCAAAAAGTTCACTTTGCCTATGAAATGTGTGACAGAGTGGCCTTGGTAGGCTTGGATCTTTGAGACCTTGGGACAGAGGGAGCAGAAGAAGAAAGTTTCTCTTGAATGGAAAAAAAAATGATATCCATTTATGGACTATATTTTATCACATCAACCCTTACCACTTCTTCAGGCTAATCTTGCAAAACCATGCCTGTTTCTGCAAATAATCAATTAAAACCAATGTTAAGTTATTTTCATGTTTGTTCTAGTTCATCAAGCTGTTTTGTCTTTTAATTACTCCCTTTGCCAAAGGTTACATAGTCCAAATACACCTTTAGATATGTAGGAAATGCACAGCATCTTTCTGAATGTGCCCACAAAATTGTCCATTAAAACAACCTGGCATTCCTTTCACTGTGGTTCTTACTAATTTGATTCACCATATACTTTTTATTTCTCTTAGGAAGCTGTTCAGTGTAATTTCCAGTCATTTCTCTTAGGCTCATTAAAGTTATGAATGTTGGAAATATTTTTTTCCCCCACCTTGTTAATACATGAAATGACAACATAGATTGCACTGGGTCAGAAATGTGTGATCATTCCTTTTTAGGTTCAGCTTTTCACACTGTTTTCTGTTGAAACATTTTACAAGTCACTTGTCTATCTTCTAACTTGATACAAAAGAGATATTTAAGCTTGTTACATTTTGTAAAAAAAAAAAACACAAACAAAAACAAATGAAGAAAAAATAAGGTTGATTTTCTATTCAGAAAAAAAAGCTCTGATATACAATATGTAGAAGTATTGCATTGTTACTGTAAAGTTTCTAGTAGTGTAATAGCCACTGATTATCAGTCAATAAAAATGAGAACTGTTATCCCTCTCATCTCCTGGATAATACTGCTGAACTGAAAGCACAGGTGTCACTCCAGTTTTGTAGACCTCAACTATCAGATTTTAGCATTGTGTGTATGGGGTTTTTTTCTAACATACAAACTGTAGAATCTTTACACATAATATAAAAGAAGTTAGGGGGCTTAACAAATGTACAGTAGGACTCTGTGTGTGCAGCATACAATTTAAACAAAGTCTAGTTTGATTGCATTTTTAGGTTTCCTTCATTGTTTTTGTTTGCTGTGGAATTATGAAAAAGCTACCATGAATATTTCTTACCAAAGTCTTGTGTAGATGTTTTGTAGCTGTCTGGCTAACACATTATTATTATTATTATTATTATTATTTTGGAATAAAGACATCTTTACTATGAAATTAGTACTTGTATGAGATTCTATTAAACTAAGATGATTATGTACAACAAAAAATCCACATACTTATCAATATAAGGAGTCAAGTCACCCCCTTGTTTACATTTTACTCCTGTTCAAGCTAATGGGATGTCTGGAGTGAGCTGGATTTTACTAGAGGCTGTCATTCTTTCCACTTGGAAATTATTTGCATTAAGGTTTTTGTCAGTTTGTTGGTCTTTAGAAATCACAGAGTAACTTAGGGTCGTTACTCAAATTACCCTGTATTACCCTCATGCTGCTTTTGTTGCTGCTGTTGTTTTTTAATAAAAGAGAAACTACGTAAAAAAACCCCACATTGTAAAGCCAGGTGATACAAGAAGGGAAAAACTATTAAAAATAAGCTTTCAAAATCTCTGAGATTTTGTGAAACTTTCAACAGATAGTTTACACCACTAGAGGACTATTTAGGTACCCCACATGCGTGAGAACATCACTGGTAATTACACAGAAAAGTACAGCATTTAGGGAAGCCACTCAGCAAAGCTGATGCTGTAGAAATGTGACAATAGGTAACATCTTGCAGCCAGCTAAAAGTGACCAGTGTGTTCATGAAAAAAAAACAACCCTGTTCTAACACTACGGTGTAACAAGGCTGAGGTGGACCTAGAGGTAGTTGCCTGGAGATGACAAGCAAGGAGTTGCTCACCAATAATTGAAGGCAGAGTCTGGTCCAATAAAACGCCATTGGCATTTAGCTTGTTTGCTCTTACTAGAAAAATGCCCAGTGTTTCCAAGCGGCTGTTTCGAGGCAGGCTTGTCGGAGTGTGCAACAGCAGCACAAGGCACCCAGGGGTGCTGCTCACCTGCAAGGAGCTGCCACTGACTGAGCATCTCTGCTGCAGTGGCGCCGGGCTGCTTGAGAAGGGACAGTGCCTCCTGCCAAGCCCCTCCCTGGGGATGCTCTGCCATCGCATCACTGACTTTTTGTAGCCACTTTTAGAAGCGCAAAGGTAGATTAACTCACCTTTCTGTAATCCCTGCTTTAGTTTGTTGCCAAATACTGGTGTTTCAGCAAAAAAAATGCTAATCCTTTTGTCTTCAAGTAAGACCAACAGCACCAAGCCTGCCCGGCTTGAGCAGAGTAGTCACTGCAATGCCAGTACCCGCTTAGCGGGACAAGTCAGCTGGGCACCTTCACACCAATGGACCGAGACAGGCCTTTCTGAAGAACTGTTTACAGTATCTAAGTGAACTCTTTCTCCACTGACAATGTGAAGCTATGTTAATTTATGGATCAATTTAATGTTCCGGCATACCGAATGGCGAGACATCTGGAACAGCAATCATGACCTTATGGCCCATAAAGCTGTATCAGAACAGCTTTGCCTTGGAAAGCGTCACAGAGCACGTAAGTCAGCACGGCGAACATATGGCCTCTTTAAATGCTAGTCATCCAAGTACCGCTTGAGACCTACTTGACAGGATGCCTGCCCTAACTTAGGATGCTCTTCTTCGCATGGCCAACACACCTAAACTGTAACCAGCATGGCAGAAAGATGATGGGTAAAGCAGGTCCTCAACCATGAGTTGCAAATCAATTAACTCTCCTTCTACAGCTCTCAGAGCCACAGATTTCTGGGGTGGGGAAAAAACTAGCAAAAACCTGAAATTATTCACTGCTCAGCTAAAATCTGAAGCCTATCTTTGCAGACTATGTGACAACTATAATTTCCATTTCTGATACAGTTATAAATGCCACAACATATTGTCACTTCGCTATGCTCTTAACTACAAAGCAAACTACAGTGTGTGTACAAATATACATGTGGTATCCAGTGCATACATACACAATTTTTCCATGATTTTTTTTCTACTTAGGAAGCAGCATACTAACTACTAAGGGAGGAAAAAGATTTTACCAGTAAATTGAAGTGTGCTTAAAAAATAATCTCTTGGTACCAAGTTTCAGGCACTTAGTGTTCTTTGCTCTATATGCAAATCCATTTAAGATCTTTATTGCAACGCTTTCAACTTTGGGACTCAGTCACTTCATGCAGTGTTGTGCAAAACAGAGCAGTTACAGGCCACCTGAATGATACCGAGTTTCCAAAAGACAGAACAGTTTGTGTCATAACTGATGGGCACATTAACTGCTCAGTAGGCAATGACATTTTTCACATGTGGTCTAGATAGCTTAATGCGTCTAAAACGCTAACGCTTGTAGCTCTGCAGTCTTCTCATCTTCTTCATAAAAGTCCTAGGGAACATCATTTACTCTGCCATCAATAATAAACTTGCAAACACTGAGACCGGAAAGTCCTCCCTTTCTGCTTACTTACCACATTTACACCAGTGGAGAAACTGGAGCCTCTTGTGACTCCCAATTTGCTTCCTTTTCATTAGCAAATGGCAGGGTATTTTGAAATAGGTCTTTTAAAATATACATCTGGTTCAAAGAAAGATCAAAGGTTGTTTCCAAACACAGTAAACATTTCTCTCCACCCCTCTCACTGCACCATCTGAACCAGCGCTGGCATTGCAGGCAGAGGCCTAAGCACAGCTCAGGCAGACGTCTCTGAGGGCGTCAGGGCATCAGGAGTGCATGGCGGCATTTGGGAACCTGCCTGCTGCCTTTAGAAGGCCAAAAAACCCAGCACGTCCCCTCTGTTGTGCCAGCTACTGCCTTTGTGCACTTTGTGGGCTCAGCCCAGGGCCATCCTAATCACCACAGTCATGATAGTGCCAACTCAACAGCCTCTCGGAGAAGCTTGGATGTGCCAAGAGACAGTGCTCTACAGGGAAAGGTGAAGGGCCCAGTACAACACCTGCCTTCTAGGGCATATCAGAAGTTCCAGGTTTAGGCACAACAGGCAGGACTGTGAATCCCCAGACGTGGTGAACAATCACACTCTTGGTGCTCACCCATTCACACTGGAAGGAACCAAGACCCTTAAACACTCACCCACCCAAGGCCCAAATGCAGAAAGGACTCCAAAGCAGCATGGTGTGCACCAAACTAGCTTTTACCTAAACTGCCTTTTACCTGAAAAAAGAGAGCAAGTGCGCATGCCTATAAAGAAAGAGACTAAACAGGACACAGGACTAAATCACAGGATCTTTCTAACCAATGCTCTCTCTTCCACCTAAAGACCTGGATGATGCTGCAAAAAGCCATTGCCTCCCTGTGCCTGCAGTAGCTGGGGCTGGGAGAGAGAAGGTGGTATGACTGAGTCTATACAGAAAGCACCAGGACCTCAACCACAGTTCCTTTCCCAGTACTGCCTGTAAGACTAGACTGGGCAGGACTAGTGCCAGGGTTAAGGTTAGCAGAATGAAAACATCCCAGAGCTGACTTTCTTGCAGGACCATCCAGCTTTGGGGAGCACCAGTGGCTCATCGCTGCATCTGAACAGCTTAGCACTCAGGCCAGCAGAACCAGGGGTCCCAACAGCATTACCCAGCTTCTGGGGAGGTACAGTGAGGACAATATATAAAAGTAGCCAGTGGTGCATCCACAAAGACTCCTTAAGCAACCCCCACAGAGAGGACTAATGAGGTTAGCGTTAGGATTTATATTTTTGTAGTATCAATATAAGCACTGAGCCAAGGCATCTGGGTCAACTGCTGAAAAAAATTTAGATGACAGATCCCACACTTTACCCATAAACCTTGAGATATTACATATCATTTTCCCACAATACTTTATTAACGTAAGTCATAAGCAAAAAAAAAAAAAATACAAACAAACAAACAAAAAACCAACAAAGCCCAAATAAAAAAAAAAAAAACCACAAAAAACATAAGGTTTTTAATTACAGAAGCCTTAAGCCCACTTGAGCAGTGAGGGAGCCAAACCAGTGTCTAGAAAAGAACTGAAGGGGTCCAGATGGTAATTTTAAAATGTGAAAGTGGTCTGTATCATGAGTTCAAAATACATAAAATGTTATGAATGAGAGAATACAATTTTTTACACCACTTACATAAAAAGATGGAGAAGATGTGCAAATAAAGAAACAGTATTTTCAAGTGCAAAAAAGCAGCTATACTATTTAGAAACCTTAAAACATTCATGCTTTCTCTCAGAAGTCTCCATTAAAGGAAAAGACAAGCATTTTTCATACAGTCTACTTGCAAACTTATAGTTCTGTTTACTTTTCTATGAAGTGTCTCAACTTCTTGTTTCTATCTGTAGTAAATTTCGGAAATTAGCATAAAAATCTGTAAATGGATCATTTCGGGGGGACTCAGCAGTGTACATAAAGGAATACTACTGTCAATGTGCATAAACGTATAGGCTTGAGATGTCTTTACTGGAACCCCAGCTACTAGAGCAATAAAATCACAGCCCACTAGATGGCACTGGAAGCCAACGCAGAGAGCTGTGTGTTAAAAAAAATCATAACACCGACTAAGCAGTAGAGTCTCTGCGCACAGTGTCACCCATTGCAAGGATCTGCACAGGGTGTAATCAGCATTCTTCTCTCTGTGTCTGCCAGCTCAAGACTGCTGACACCAAGGGCCTTATCACTGCAGACATGCCAAGGTACCTCGCAGGGAGGCATGAATATTACTCCAACCTTCTTTAATTAGCTGTAGAAATGCTGCTGGACACAAATTAAATGAGAAGTGGGTGAGGGGGAGGTAGTGAAATGAGCTAACAATGTCTTTTCCGCACATGAAGCCATAGACCCTTGTGGGCTGCTCTCCCAGTGAGGCATCCATACCTTCCCCTAGAGAAAAAGTTTATTTATAAATCTTCAGAAGCAGCTAGATTGTAGAAATCCTACAGACCAGGCAACAAGCACCTGTTACGGTGGCATTATTCTATTCACTACTATTCTGCAAAGATAAGCACTTTTGGGGTGAAAATGGTTTTGAACTGTCAAGAAATCTGAATGGCTTATTAGAGCTTGTGCACAGGAAAGCAGCCCCAGCCTTCACCTGGTTGATTTGAGCGCAAAGGGCAGCTACACCAGACAGTACACCTACCTATGTAAAATCTCCCCTGTGCGCATATAAAGCCTAGCTTACGGGACTGGAAAGCTTTTCTCTTCTTCAAAAGCATTTAGAAATCATTGTCTTTGCAAAAAGCCATCCAAGAAGAATGACTGTGTCACCTGCAATGATCCACACATCATTAACAAATGGCAAAGTACTTTTTACTATTTAACATAAATAATGCAAAAAAAAAAAATCAGTAACACTTATTTCATACAAGTTTTAAGTCATGTCCAAACCCGTGTCCAGCTTCATGCTGCCAGACATCAGCCCCCCCATCCTCCTGTAAGCATGACCTGTAGCAGTAAAGCTGTATTCTGCATCATCTAAAAGACATGGATAACAGAACACCTTTAAGGTTTTGGGTTCGATGGGTTTCAAGAGCAAGGAGGCTTAGGTTCAAAATGCTTTATGTCTTTCTTGGAAAAGCAAATGAAAACATTAGCTTATGCCACTGGTTGCCTATATTACATAAAGGTAGTTTTTTTACTCAGAATCAGAAAAAGGAAAACAACTCTGAAAAATTAATCTTTCGGGGGTGAAACAGAACTTTGAAAACTTCATACGTAAGTACCAATTTAGGAACATTTTCACTGCAGTTGAAATTAAATATTTTAAATGTATTGTTCAATTTCAAATGAGCTAACTATTGTAAAACAGCTTTTTCTCCTATTTCACATTAAAGTACATTCTAAAATTAAAACAGCCTGACACGTCAAGAAAACAGTTGGCCTTAACAGGACATGTGGGGAATAGGTTTACCTTTTTTTGTTTTGCTAGAAGCTGAAGTGCAGCATTTATTCTAAAGCAGTAAATAAAAACATGTCTAGAGCTTGGTATGTCTGAATTCTGTATGTCCATTTAATATATTTAAATACATTCACAATTAATAGTTTGCCTTCGTGAAATAGCTTGCTCTCAGATGCATTTTTTAGAGCTTTTCATTTCTATGGTGACCAAAACCAGACTAGCTTCTCTAACTGTGGACAGCTTGATTATTTTTGTCCTGCTGCAATGATCTTTTTGTTTTCTATTTATAACTAAAAAGAAAAAACTACAGAAAAAGAAAACAGAGCCAATCATACAGAACACACCTCTAACTGAAACAGAGGGTGTTTATTTTTGTGTTTCATTAATTCCAGGAAAATTAATTTCCATGAATCCCTTTAGTTCCTTCAATTAATTGCTTGAAGCTATTTCCAAAAGAAAGACACTTGCAGAAAGAAAACCCATAACCTCTGCATGCAGACCGGGCTGGAGTCCTCCACCGTGTCTGCAGGCGGCAGCATGAGAGCAGCTTTCAAACGCGGTGGCTTCGCTCTTCCCGAGCCACCCAAGCTCCAGCAAGCGGCTCTGCGCAGAGCTGGGCACGGCGATGAAGACGAGCAAGCAGAGCTTCCTGCAAATCAGCACAGCGCTTTTGACTTCAGGAGACCTACCAAGCTAGAGCTGCTGTGAGCTGCTATCAGGCTCACCCGCACAAATCCAGACCAGCCAAGCACCAACAGGCACCAGCGAGTGGGTCAGACGGTGCCTGTAAAAGACAACGGGCCGCTAAAACCCTGGTGGGGCTCTGGGAAGTCAGGTCAGTTCTTCAGGCACCTACTGAACAGAGCTCCAAGGCAGAACAGAGTCTTTGTGCACTCCAAAAAAAATCACCATCTCTTGAGAGCGAGATTTCTCTTTTAATTAAGAAAGTACTTTGGAGCAAAATCCCTAAGGCATAGATCCAAAAAAGAACTTTAACTGTCAAAACGATCAGCGTTGTAATGCTTAAGCTTTAGCCACAGGGCCCACAGAGCACACCCACAACCACAATGTAGGCATCTGAAATCTCTAGCCGAATGTTTTGGAAGAGCCAGGCCCTTTAGAACAGATTCCATAAACAACAGCAGGGAACTGATTGCTCAACCTCCAGTTTTCAAACTGCTCCTTTAGGTCTATTGTCTTCCCTGCGCAAGTCCTGCTGGCATGAAATGATTGTGTTAAAGTAACTGGATGCTTAGTCATATGACTACAGAAAAGCTAGAACTGTGCAAAATCTTAGCTGAGCAAACTTTGCTTGTGAAACAACAAAACCTGTCCTCTCTTCCCTTCCCTCAAATCCCAAAAGACCAGAATGTTACAAAAGCGATAACTAGGTTGCTATGACTACTATAAATTACATCAACATATTCTCCTTAACAATTTCCTTCTTGAAAAATCTAGCTTTAATCATATAAAATATTTTCAATCTTAATCTAAAGTTTTCTATATCATGTCTCTGATTTAAAGTATTCTAGACTTGTTCAGATATTTCAATAATGCATTTAAGAGAACATGTACTGCTTTACCCACGATTAATTTTTACAACCCACCATGCATTGTAGCAGGAACTTCAGATTAGGCAGGTAGGATGTCCTCTTATTGTTCGCGAGAGGAAGACACTCATCTTTCTGTCTTCACAAAAAAACACATATGGATAAAGAAGACAGCTTTATAATGAACCGCAGCGTACACCAACAGGCTCTAATTGCCCTGATGAACCTCCCCTGAGGCCTCCATGTACCCGAGGGTTCACTGGCCAGGGAGCTGCATGCAAGCTCAGCCCTTGCCCGAGCTTTGCTGTGGCTGTGGCTGCTCTTGCACCGTGCTGGCCTAGGAGCCGCCTTGTGGCAACACACTTGTCTGGTGATCTGGACTCGTGGCTGACCTTTTCTACTGTCACCGGACCTGCTCTGCCCTTCTGGTTTGGGCAGTTCAATTGTAACCCAGAAAACCTCATGCCCCGAACACACAACTACTACAAAGCGGCACAGCTGAGAAGAGAGGCACCTCTGCAGGTGGGCTGGTGTGATACACAGCAGACAGATCGGCAGAGAAGCACAATGCCACCACATAGCTATTGCGTGCACGGCGGTGGCCACAGATTCACTTATACCTCAGACTACAGAGCTTTGATGCCCCGCTCCCCCCACGCTTGCTGGGAAGAGAAGATGGACAAGAAACAGAAGTTGGGCTGCAGAGCCAAAACTGCTTTGTGGGAGCAGCTCTCTATGCCTCCATGCTTCATTGGTAAAGAAGGATGGGTAACAATTTCTCCTCCTACTTTTTTGCCTATTTAGACTGGGGAGCAGGCTGGATCAGGCATTGTTCTATAGAGTGTTAATGGTTGGTGTAATGGCTCTTTACATCTTTCTTATTCACTATGTGTTTCTTCAGTGTAGTAATAATATGTCTAAAAACTTGATATCTGCAGAAACGATTCCTCCCTGTAGAAAGGAGAACTGACAATGTGAATTGATCATACTTTCTTCCCAAAATAGGGTTAAGGTTGTGCATGTTTTGAATCCTATTAGTAAATTACATTACACAAGCCAACATCTCTGTTTGCTACAGTGAAATTGCAAATTAACCCCCTTTAGAAGTAGGTCAGCTCACATCACCTAAAAGATCAGTACTGTGTGATCAATCTTAATATCGTTATCAAGTAATCTGTAGATATCTGTTTGGCAGACAATGCACTTTGACTCCATGCCCAGGGCTTCTGCTTTGTGATTAATGATTATGCTATTCCCCATTTGTCCCCTGATAAGTTACACCTGTCCACCACTTAAGCAGACTTCATCTAAAATTCATGAAGGCGTTAAAAATCACTAAAAGGGAAAGAAGAAAAAAAAGAGCAGAAACGCTCTCGGTATTTAAGGGAAAAGTTCCTGAAGGTTCACATTTCAGACTCCCTCTTTGACAGTCACATACTTTCGGAGTGCTTCTGATTTAATGTTTTCCAGATATATTCAATACTGTTTACATGTATGGCTCTGAACATTTGCTTACCATTAAAGAATTTTCCCGTTATGTTATTATCCAACCCACCAACAGAACAGAATCTATTGTCTACAGGTCAGACTAAATTAGCCTGCGGTCCTCCAAGTACCAGCTGGTAAACCCGTGTAATGTGTGGATAGTGGATATTTGTGCAATGCCATTTACTGAAACTATATATTTTTGTTCCATAGTATTTTCTCTAAAGGTTATTGACTGAATCATTGTTGACTGATTTACTGCGATATGTGAACCATCTCTTTTGGCTGCCGCCAGTGCTGCAGTTCTTCTAAACATAGGAGGCCAGCAGAAGGCTTCCTGCCCTTCAAGTGGGATTTATACATGGGTTGGATTTCATTTTGGATTAAATGCAACTGTGAATATCATTATTAACATAATTATGAGTCAGTTCTCTCAGGTTGTTGTTTCATATCATGAAACACTGGATGGCTAAAAAGGCTTAATGGCCTAAAAAACGTGAAAAGTGCCTTCCTCCACTACTTGTTTTTGACTAACCGCTTGTGCCAGTGCAACTATTTGTAGGATTGAACTGTGCTCTGTCTACAAACCCAGCATAAAATGAAAGCAAGCCCTGAGGGGCTGCGTGCTACTGCGCTGGGACAGAGACAAACTGTGAGCGGTACCAATAGTCTTAAACTGAGATTAAACTTAAACACTGAGTTATGGCTCCAACAGACATGTGGTAGAGAGCACCCAAGATGCAGAATAAGAGTTACATAAATGCCAAATATAGCTTATATATTAACAAACACCCATAGCTGTTTGCCTCATCTACTGCAGCATCTGTAATAACAATAGCATTTGAACAATGCAAGGACAGGAGCAGGGTTTTGATCTCGTATTTAAATTCTGAGGCATTATAACATTATGCACAGCTGCATTTTTGCTTCGTTTGTTTTTCCTGACAGAGAATATTTCCTGATAATTTTTTCCAAACAGCTTACTGGCAAAAGCTGATGCCACGTCTTGGCATTTTATAACTGCGGCTAGCTCAGCCACGCAGTCAGCAGAAGAGCCTCCACCCACCCCGCCCTTAAAAAAAACCTTTTAAAATAAAGAACTGGACTGTTCAGAACTGGAAAAATATTTCCTCCAAAATCTTACCAAGAAAATATTGGGTGGATGCTTTCAAGGTAATTTCGGTGTTTTCTCGGGCAGAACTTGGGAATATGTTCATAAACTAGTTCAGTACATTTCCTGCATGAGTCTATGGCAGTCAAACCGCCCAGTGACTTCAAGATTTCAGTGCGTCAAAGAAAAATAGATCTGAAGAGCATTTCTTCGAGCTTCTTTGCTCTTCCAGAAACTCCTCAGTACCCTCTTGCATTCTTTGTTTTTAATATTTGAAGAAATATTAATCGATCTCTCTGGGAGCCCTGTAAAACTGAATGCATCTCTAGCTGCAATAAAGTCAGCAGAAATTGTATAAAAACATAATATTCACATGGCTGGTACTTAACTCTTCAACAAATACATAATTCTTTATATCTCCAAGTAACACATTTCCTGCAGCCAAGAGATGACTGAAATGATTTGACTGAATTTCACAACTTTGCAGATAATAACTGAGAACAGCAGGCAAAATTGCAGCAAAAAAGCAAACATCTTTCCTCCCCTCCTCAACAGGATTCTCTTTCAGCAGCTTGCTTCATAGAATAAACAATGTTCCCAGTACAAAAAGCAGCATGAATCTTGTGATCTTAAATTAAGGTGTGAAGGTTTTGTTTTGGTTATTTTAAATCCACATCGTAAACCACGATTTTTTTTAATGAAACACAAGTGCCCCATGTAAAGTTCTCCTCGCAGTGTTGAATGGACTTGCCTTGTATGTGCTAGAAAAGATGGTATCTAAATGCAGAGGTACCTTCCTCTGCCAGAGGGCTGAGCCTGCAAGCTTTATTCGCAAGCATCTGATCGTAAATTGTACAGAAATACAATCCCCATCCCTTCCCCTCACCTTAAGAGGTTCTTCTCATCAGAACTGACCAAGTTCTCTTGTAGAAGGGTGGGAAAGACATTGCACATTATACTGGCATAAACGAAAATGCAGCATATGCAAGAGGGCAAAACACAGCCGAGGAGGTTCAGCTTCCCGTTCTGCTCTCCCCAGGATGGAGGGAAAGGGCTGGGACTACATACGGCCAGATGGAGGAAGAAGCTTCCATGGAACAGCTTAGCAAATGCTCCGCCACCTGAGAGCGAGACTTCCTCATCTCAGCCCTCTCGACATGCCTCCCAGCCATGTGCTGAGCCCAGGATTTGAACCATCTGTGCTAGATCTCCACAGTAATAATCTAATGTTTTAGTTGGCCATAAAGTTGGAAAGAAACAATAAAAGAGATAAAATGTAACAAAAGCCAAAGAAATGACAAGAAAAAAAAACGGCTGGAGAAAATAGAACAAATGCATAATAAATATAATTGTTAACATCTCACGTGCCAGTAATTTGACAGGCAAAACCAAGGATGACTCAGATATTTTTCAAGTTTTTAAAAACTGAGCTGTTATTCACAAATCTCACTTGATTTTATTTTTCTAGAGAACCTTTGTTTTGTTATGTTGGGTACACACTTCATACAGTCACAGTTTTATTTTGCACACAAACAGAAAAACAAAAGTGCTAAGACTTGCTGATCTCACAGAGGGCTAACTGTTTTAAAGGCAACAATTCCCATAATCTGCTTCTATACCATGAGTCGTTTTAGTGGCTACAAAAAAGAAATAGGAGGAAAAAATTAGGTCCCATTCAAGTTTTAGTTTAAACACTGCTTCTTAGTTACTGCCAAAATACTATCAATATGTATTTAGCTAGAGTACATGAATGCCAGTAACATTCCATGCAAATACAAGAAGGGTTCGGGTATTCTCCTTACTATCCCAAGGGGTCATTATTATTTTTTCAGGTATGCTACCAATGCTATCTGCCTTTCCTAGGCCCATTATTTTATGTAACAGCTCAAAAACTTAGAGTCTTACAATGCTTAGCACTAACTCTATGCTTCTACAGTAGACAGGAACCCCCTCAGGTCAATAAACATTATAATTGTTCGTATTTGTTGAATCAGGTGCTCTGCTTTTTTCTGTATGAGAGACAGATCCAGCTGCATCTATACAGTATTTTACCATTATAATATCAGTGCCCTCAGAAATTATGAATACCTTGAAATGCTACGCTTAGATGGCTTTCCACCTCAGAAGTGTCTGCTTTTAGGATGTGTTGAATAATGCCTTTTGTATGCATTGAACTTCATCTCCCATGTAGGCCACCAACTTTTAGAAGTCATAGTCATACAAGCCACAAAGAGCCAACCCGTATCTTTCTGTAGCTAGCAATGGTAGAAGCTGCTTTTGTTGACTTATTTGTCAACAAATTTTTTGTTTCAACAGGTTGTTGAAAAACAACCTATTTTTCTGAAAATTGGATTAATGTGTCTCCACTATTATTCATGCAACCAGATCATGCCAAAAACCCCAACCTATTGCTGTTTGCCCCCTTCCACCTGTTTGCCCTTGGAGGTTTCTAGAATCAAACCTGGTCTTAGAAGAGTTGGCAATAAAGTTTAAGAGGTTTGCAATTAAGTCTTTAAACTGATATTCAGATTCTAATCTAGTTAGTGGAATAAACAGCTAGTAGTAAGAAGAGTATTCATAATATACCCTTTAATTTGTAGATAAGGGGGAGCTTTTTTGAGGAAAAGGGGTTATTTCTTTGGATTTTTTCTTCAGAGAGAAGGCAGACCAGAGGAGCATATTGCTGTTCTCTTTTATGTGTATATATTGAATTTTTTTTTTCCCCACCAGACATTTTATTGTCAACATTGCATACTTGATCTTTTTTGTTTGGTAGGGTACAGGCTCCTTGCCTTTAACATCCCAATGAGTTAAAAGAAAGCTTTGGCTTCGATTTATTCATGACATAACTCCGCTGACTCCAGTGGAAAAACAGCAAGTATCCATCTGTTCTACAGTGTTCTTTAAAAAAAGTTGTTAAAATATCATATAGCTTTTTCATGAGATATAAATCAAACTATTGTTCATAAAAAAAACCATGTAGCCAAATTATAAAAGGAGGAATCACATAAAACCTTATGAATCCCAATACAGGCTCTAATTCCTAGGTGGATCAAGTACAGTTTTTTTTTCCTGCAATTTCAGAAATCCTATTTTCATTTGGGTCACTCCAAGGCAACAGAAATACTACTTCTTCTCTGGTTAAACTGTTTATCTTTGTCTCGCTTCCCAGAGCCACAAAGAGCAGGGCAAAACCTGCATCTTCATCATTAAAAAAACCCAGGAAATCTCTGCAACAATATTCTGCTTTTCCCTCAGAATAAAACCAGAAAAGGATCACTTCTTCATGTTAGCTGATACTAAGAATTACATAACTGAGGCACCCCATCCATTTCTGTCTTTTGCCAGTTCTGCTCAGTCTGTATTTCAGTCCTGCATATATTACAATCTCGTTAAACTGTAAGCAAACATGAATATTTTAATATTAAACTACTACAAAATCAATCATTCCAAAAAAATTGTGAAGTGGAAAGAAGAAACTCATCCATCATAGGAAGCACTAGAGAGGCAAGAGTCTGTGGAAGGAGGTGGTGGAGATGTTCTTTTGGGTGATGGAACCACAACCAAAAGGCAGCGTTTCAGGCCTGCCACCCGCTCCTCGAATCGGACCTGGCACGTCTAACATCAGCCTATGCCTACATCAGGCAAAATTTTTAAGCTGTCCCAGGGTGATGTCATGCAATAATCAAACCACTGTAAATATCATAAATGATCGTTAAATGAAACAAAATCAGTCTTTACACAAGACTTTTACCCCATCCAGTGATGTGATCAGAGGGGAAAGGGCTTTAAACGAGGAGAGAATAATCTTGTACTCTTCAAATGCAACACAGGTTTAAGTACAAAGCTTAAGTGTCTTAAAAACAGAACCTCAACTTGTGCTTCTCTAGGAAAAGAGTTGGCAGAAGGAAGAATTGTTTTCACAGAACAGCATCAGCATGGAGACAGTATAATCCTAAAAAAGCGGGGAAGCACTGAAGAAAAAGCTCAGTTCTCTCAAATAAAAGGACATGATCAGGTGTGGTAGGTAAGATATTCTTCCGATGTCTTAAATCCTAGATAAAATCTGGTTCTATATGTATGACTTGCCATATTCAGGCAGAAGTGAATCCATCTACTTTGCTTTCCATTGTCCACAGCAACATTGTCTACTATTGCAAAGAAATCAGATGCTCCAAAGGCAGGGGAAGAGAAAAGAAGGATTATGATAAAAAGAATATATGAACCTACAAAGATTTTATTTTCATATCAATATAAGAGCGTTAATAGATTTCAGAATGTCAAAGCCACAGTACCTATATACAGCCTTTGCCAAAGGACGTACCTTCGCATACACTCCCATATGTTTTGTTCAGTCTGTTATTAAATTAATCAAACATGGCAGCTACTACTAATGGCTTGCTTTAATAATCTGCATCCATCTCCAAGCAGACAGGGTTTGTGTACGCTGCCACAGTTACATATGCTGAGCCCAGCTGTGGGCATGTTCATATTGCCCTCCTATAGAGCTCGCGTTTTTCCTCTGTTGCCACCAGTCGACATCACATATTTATCACCGGTGGGAGCCACAGATGCAGGCAGTGCTAGACTGATGCACTGAGTTGCCAGATTTGGTGCAAAACCAATGGCAGAAATTTCACATTTGCCAAAATCCAAAAAGTGGATTTTGTAGCTTTCAAAAAACACCCAAGTACTTTGTCTTGTTTTCCCAGCTGTTCAAAGGAAGTTGTATTTTCTCTCTAACACTGAAACGGCTCTTCCAGTGCTATAGAAAAGCATGCTTGTAAGATTATTTTCATATTTTCAAGTGCACAGTAATTCTCACATTCTATTAATTTCCCCTCTTTCCAGTGCGATTTGATTTTGGTAGGTGACTCATATATTAGTGGCTTCAGCTTAACCCTTTTGAGCGTGTTCATCATTCTGGTCAAGATCATGAGTTACAGTGCCCTCTAAAAAAACTAAATAACATACTTGAATGAAATATTCATGTTATGTACATATTTTCCACTCAAATATCTTCACCTACTAACTCATGAAAGCCTTTAGTACATGAAAATGACGAGATCAAACATGATGCCTTTCGATACACTTGCTCTCTTCCATCTCAGAAGAACAGTATTAGCTAAAGCCATTCATTTTATCTAAAGGGATCTCTCTAATGCTTCACCTACTAAACAATTTCATTAAATTCTCCATCCCTAGTGGAAATAAGGTGCAATTTCAAACAGCCAGGGATTTCAGCTGCCTTTATCGCTACTGGGATGCAGTAAATCCATATTTATTCACAGTCTAACAAATATCAGATGATCTGTATGTTAAAAGACCTCCCAGGATGTGACTAGCTACTCATGAAGAACAAAATGGCCTTCTCTCACCATTGCTGTTTGTCACAGCATTTGTGAAATATGCTGAGAGATACAGACCAATACAACAATAATTACAGTTGCATAAATGGAAAACAATTTCAAACCAGGCCCCTACCATCACTGGATCCCGAGCCCCAGAACATGCTTTGCAGTTTTTAACAGACCTTGATATCAGAACACTGAAAAAGAGATCAGGCAGCTTTCATCGCACCAAGTAAATTAGGGAATACTTCTCCTGCCAAACTGAGAAAGTGGAGGTGGAAATATCTCTCTGCTGTGGTATGAACATCGATAATTTAGGCATCACCTAAATTTTCAGAGGTTGATTGGCTTTGAAAATGTATGCTGTATTGTCATGTAAGGAAGGTTCAGCAGGTACTAGCTGATGGTTTTGAAGACAAACCATGTTAAATATTATGCCTTCTGTAGAAAACATGAGGCAAAAATAACTCTATCTTCTCTCCAACATTTTAAAATCACGATGTGCTCTGCATTCATCAGAAGTAAAATTTTACTTGACTATGAAGATACTGCATCCTTCAACACATACACCAGTAGGACATAATACGTTCTGGAAAAAAATATTTGTTGGAAATCCAACTGTCCATTTTTCATAAAATGGGTTCAGCAAACATACATATTGGCCTTTGAGTACTACAGGCAAGATTACATATAACAGAGGTATTTTTAGAATCAAGAAAGCCAGTTCACACTCTATGGCCCCTTGTAGCAACAACCACTCATCCAGCCGTTTCATCCAGCTTATTCTCCTGGTGCTTCGCGTGCATGACCTTGGGAGGCAAACTGGGGCTGAAGACTGAGCTCCAGCTTCCAGCAAAGGACATTATCTGACAAGGAGACCTGATGCATACAGAGCAGCTACTCATCAGAGGAGGAAAAAAAGGAATATGCCACCTAGTTGTAATCCCCTGCAGGGTCTAGGGCTGTTAAAATATTCTCATATTATTGCCTCAGGGCCTGTTTGGTTTTTTTTTTTTACTGTTTTGGGGGTTTTTTTCTTTCTTTCTGTAAATCAAACACATGATTTTGTTTCTGCTACCAATCTCATGTATGCAGAAAGTTTTCATGATGCTCACACAAGTGTTTTCATACTGAATATTTAAATGCAGCACAGTATTCGCATCAGTTATTACAGCAAATCATGCCCTCATGAGGATGCACAACACTGTTTACGATCTAGCAAACAAAGTTTCAGTCAAGTGAAGTTCTTTAAAGAATGTAAATACCACCCTCAGAGCAAGTTGTGGTTTTATTCTAATAAGGGCTCTTAGCACTAGGATTTAACTGATTCCTGTATCAGTCAAACTGTCTTCAAGGAAAGCACCCACATCTTCAGCAGCACGCTGAATGAAGCAACCCTTTTTCATCCACCCAAAGACAAAAAAGCTCATTGATTTGAAATGCAATGTGACTGCACACCTGGGCATTAATGACCACTGGAAATCTTTTGAAGGGGCTACAAATAAATGATGTAAAAAAGAGATTAGCAGTGGAAGCTTCTGTACTTTTCCGAGTAGCCAAGTAGAGCTGTAACAATAGAGTAAGGAAATCTTTAGAAAAGCTAGTTAGCTGAAGATACAAAGACTGAAAAATATTTATAATAACTGGGTTCAAGGAAATGAGAACAGCAAGAGAAGTGCTATTCATTTGCGCACACACTTGTTTTTTTGAAACCCTTAATCTGATGGGAAAAATCTGTTTTCAAATAATAGTGTTCACCATGGCTCCTGGGCTGATTTTTAAGATGCTGGTTGGAGGTCAGCATAATACCTGGCACCCTAGCACCCAGAGCTCCAGCCAAAAGACATTCCCACTACACCTTAGAGGAATCAAAGTTTTTATTTTTATGCAGCACATGTGTAATATATCATAATCTAATTTTCTACCTAAAACACTTCTGAAATATTATTTGAAAAATTTCTTCTGTATTTATTATGTCTTGGATCACTCACTCTTTCCTCAAACACATCATCTTGCATAATGAGTTTAAGAATCAAATTCTGACCTCAATATGGGTATATTATTACTCTGCTTAGAACAGAGACCTTTGAGAATAAAAATGACAGGCAAATATAGTGGTTGTACAACTTCTTTCATATCCATGCCTTTCAATCACAAAAATAAAAGAACTTTTCTTTTTCAGATGTTCCTCAGCTGCTGATATCCTGACAAACATGTGAACAGGGCATTTATTGCCTTCAGAACCCATCTTCTGTGAAGGGAATGTGTATCAGAGGTACTACACTGTAAACACACACCTTTGACACAAGGATGACCCCACAATACACATGGTATCTCAAGCCCAATGTATGTATTCCTGATTCTACGTTAGGGAATAACGGCTGCACAAAGCTCTTCTACTCACCAGTATTTTCTCTCTTGCTGCTGAAAGTACAAAGCTTTCAGTCCCACATTCATCCCACCTAGCCCCAGGCACCAAAAATTGCCTACCTCAGCAGTCATAGGCTCTATGAACAGCCAACCAGGAAAGACAGGACCCTCCAGGGCATGATTCAGGTATTCTGATTCATTGCACAAGGCTCTGTAAAAGGCGTCTTAAGTTTGGTTTTCTCAACTGAGTATGTAAAGTTAGCTGGAATAAATCCAGACCTCAGTCTGAGATAACAGGAGACGAACAGACTTGCACCCCACCAGTTAATTCATGTCCTGAAACCCCCAGCTGTAGCTGAAGCTGCCTGGGAAAGAGAAATGATCTGCCAAAGGTCACAGAGCCACCCGAGATGCCCTTTTGTATGAGTCTGTTTGCCTGCCTGCATCCCTCTGCCCAGCTCATCACTCAGTCTCCTCTCTTCTTACATTTAACCTGTTCTTGCCTTTGACTATTTTCTACTTCATTCTATTAGCCATCCCTTTTCATTCCCCATGGTTTCTGTATCAAACTGGATTCAGCTGAAGGCTAAAAGCACCCCAAAAAGATCAGGATCTTGCACTGTAAATCAGGACAACCTTTGTGTTCTTCTGTCTGCCAAGCTGTCTGGTATATTTTCCTGTGCCAGATTTAGTTACATATACAATAATGTATTGTTACATATATTTAATGTAATGCAGTAATAAAACTCCTGTCTCCTACATTAATCTCCCTTTCACTCACTCACTCATTCTTTCTGCTTTGTTTCCTGTTCTTCATTTCAGGAAGGAAACCGTACTTTTTTTAATTCACCTTAGGAAATATAGATTCCACCTGCATAATGTTACCTGCCATGTTTTGACAGATATTTAAGAAGTCTAATTTAGCTTGGTCAAAATTTAATTGTAATTCAAACTTTCACCTGTGCAAGAATACCATATAAACGAAAACTTATCATGGAAATCTTCGGTGCAGTAGGATTCCCACATTTTAAACACTAAATATTTTCTGAGGGGGAAAAAAAAAAGCTTTCTCCTTCATGATGAGAACTCAACAGTAACTGTTAAACCTACACCAGTGAAGCAAAGATCCACTAAACCACTTATGCCTTCTGAGCACTGCTCAAATACCAGTATTTACCTCTGAGGCTGCAACAAAATTGCATGTTTCTGGTCTGGCAGAAAGAGCTTTCCAGAGTCAATATTCATATTGCTGTGGGGAACCACATCTAATCTCTATGTAATCTTTATATATTTTTTTTTATTATTATTATTATTTATAAGACAATATAGTGGGTAAATAACAGCAGCTCCATCTGTGTTCAGTGTTAATGAGAAGCTGATTTCAGAGAGCAGCTATTCATAAATCGGCCTCCTTAAAATGAAAGAATGAAGACAATGGCCTCCCTCCCACCACACCAAGCAGAACAAGATCTACGGAGCCTGTGAAAAGTCCTCTTTGAACGTTTTCCCTAGGTTTAACACACACCTGTGGGCTTAGTGCTACAATTCTCTCCAGTTCATATACATCATTTTTATTGAATAAAATATTATCCCCAAGCAAGATCAGGAGGTTTTTTACTTCTGGCACTGCACAAACACATAGCTGGAAGGAAATGCACTCCTCCAAAAGCTTACTATCTAGACCAACAAGCTAGGAAATGAACTCGAGGGAATAGTGGCACAGTGCAATGTATTTGCACAATGTAAGGATATGAAGTACGTTAATAGCTTTAAATAGGCTTCTTAACTCTTAACAGAAAACAATAATGTTTCTGTAGCCTCAATGACATTAAAATATATTACAGTAATTTTTCCTTAAAGAAAAATTTGAACCTGAACAAATGCACTGACCTAAAATATTTCATGCAGAACATCAAGGTAACAAAGTACCTACAGAAGTATTTATGATACTCTAAAGCCAAGCAGGCTTATCAAAATTTTAAACATTTTCTAGCAATCATTCTAAAAAATCCATAAGCATTTGCATCCATTCCAGCGAGATGAGTCTCATCATTAAAAGTACACACTGACATGGAGATGGCTTTGTCAACCATGCATGTCCTGGACAAAGAAAATAATGCCACTTAAGTTATGTTGGGGGTTTTTGTTTGGTTTGGTTTGGTTTTTTTTTAATGAGATGACCAATCTCTGAGGACTCAGATTGCCTTGTGAACATTAGCAAAACAAATTTCACACCCCAGCTAATGAAGACAAAAGGCAAAGAAGACTTCTCCCACTTTGCTTTTGGGGGACCTGAGAGACAAAAATATTAAGGTCATAACCCCACAAAAATTTAATTCCTGTGCAGTGACCCATAAACTGTCCTTTGACTGTTATCAGAACAGCCTGATGAAAGACGGTGCGCATACGTGTCTGTCTTTATAAGGGTGGCACCTGCAGATGATGTTAGCAAGCATTCATGCGGTTTGTCCAATGGAAAACCTGCTTTTAGTAATGTTCTCAAAAATCCACTAGGTTTTTTTTTACTAAAAACATGATTTCATCTCAGATCTGCCTCCTAGCCCTAATCTGTTGACTAGTCCTGATGGTGATATTAATAATATTCTTTTTCTACAATTGAACATTTTATATTTCAAGAACACTGTAATCATAATTAAAAAAACAAAAACAAAAACAAAAAAACCCACAAGATTGATAGAAAATTAAGACCAGCCTGCTTGGAATGTAAAAAAAGATAAGCATTCATTATTGCAATTTTATATACGGGGAATTATTTATTTGGCAATACAATTGCTCAGTGGTGATGTCATTAATAGTCAAGTGATTATAATAAAACAAATACTCTCATCACAATTGTGGAGATCGACAATAGAACAGCCCTACAGTGAAAAAAAGACGAGCTATAATGTTTGTACTCTCCCCAAATTTCTGTTATAAAATCAGTTTTATAGACTAAATTTTGGTAGCAATTTCTTGTTTTATATGTGTATCGTATGCATCTGTGTTCTCTTTTTATTACTGTTAAAACTAGAAGACAGAGGAGAAATAAAGCTGGCAATTTTGATGCAAATATAAATTCTATATTGAAAGCCAAAATACCTTATCCTCTTTAAAATTATAGCTTCCACATTAAACTAGTGGTGGTCTGTCACCTCTTCGCCTTAGAATAATAAAAATACACGGCAGACACATATCTGCGTAATCATCACAGTTTCCAAAAACATGCACACACTTAAAGACCAGTAAACCGGCAGCAGCATTATTCTCCATACTTAGAGGTACACAAGGGATTTTTTTTCAGGTGTAGGGTCTCAGAGCACAATCCTGCTATCATGAGGCCATTCTTTTGCTTATGCATAAGCACACACTCACACACACGCATACAGACTGTATAGTGCAATGGGCTGAATGTTGTGACTGCAATACCTAGATCCTCCTACTCCTGTACACTCCTCCTCCCACTTTTTAGGTGTTAGCCTATTTGTTTTGGACACTATTTTTTCTTTCTTAGATGTCACAACAAGATAGAAAACCCCACAGCTTCAATACATCTTTCAACTATACCAGATGGTATAATAAAATTAATTACCTATCCCTACAGTCCTCGCTGTTCCTGGATCCTTATACAGATGTAACAGAAATATACTCAGTTCAGATATTCCACAGTTTAATTCTCTACAGATATACTGAAGGAACAGGAATACACTTTTAATTTCCAGTTTACCTCCTAGGCACGATGTTTTTTCTGGAATGATGCTTGCAGAACATAAGACACTTCATTAAAGTTAAAATGAAAGAAATCTGAAACCAACAGCTGTTTTTCTCACAGATACAAGGGATTTCAAAAATACCCAAGCCCAAGAAGTTGAAAGAGCAGGTGGTCTGAGCAAAAGGCAATGACTGGATGTGGAAGATTGATAAAGAAAGATAGAGCTTGCCAGGCTTAGGTACTGTTTCATGCGTCTCTCCTTACCATCTCAGTCACGTTAAATGTTACAGGCACTCTAAGAGTTGTCTGGTGGACAGAGAAATTCATTTTTCAAGCAGTAGACCAGCTGATCTTTATTTAAATTCACTATGTCATTCCACTGCCATATGCCAGGCAACAAAGAACATAGTGTAATAATGAAAATGGAAGCTTCCTATGGAAATTTGAAATATTGTATCATTAGTCTATGGAAACACCAGACCATATGATGGATGTAAAAAATTATTATATAAAAAATTATCTATATTGTTATAAAAATGAAAAGCTTAGCCTAGCTAAGATTTGGAACAAAACTAATTTAGAAAAGCAAATACATTTATGATCATTTAAGATCATTATTGTTTGCTTCTTTTCTTATGGATTAGGGAAACAGTAATCCCATTTTACAAATGGCAAACTTTGAGAAAAAGTATTTCATGACCAAAGAGTAGGACTCCTGAATTCTTGACTCTTAATTAAGCCCATGCCTACTGGGGAAAGGGGAGAAAGAGGCAGTCCCTCTGATAACATGGCAATACTACTGTAAAGTAGCAGGGATATTTTTTGGCTTGATTACTTCTCTTTATGAATAAATATAGCATAATGGTCTTGCAATTTAATAGCTCAGCAGCAATGAAACTTCTGTATGAATAAAAAGGATTTGGATCATGTCTCCAGACTCTTGCTGAATGATAAATGAACCAGCTTCGGCAGGCTGGAACAAGTGGAGGGGAACATATATGCTGAATGATCACCGAGGAAGTGGAAGCTAAAGTCAGATCACTTCAAACAATTTTCTGAAAGGTTTCAGCAAAGGTTATACGGGATTTCAAACACGGAAAGTAAACAGGACAAGAACTAGTATTATTGCTGGCATTTCTAGCGGTTGCTAATTTGGGTGCCTAAATACTGGGAAATGTCTGCATAATTTCACTATTTAAATCCATTGATGGAAGGTGCATTGACATTTCGGGTCAGTCAACTTGCTTTTAGTTCAGAAATAAGTTTTCTTCAAATTCTGCGAAGAGAACTGTGAGAAAAAAAATCAGGAAGAACAGATGATTTGTGATTTTGCCTGCTGTTCAAGCAGGGATTTTTTTCATAATCCATTGAGGAAAAAGAGAAGATAATGGTTGAAGCACACAGCAGTGGCATGGTGCCTAGGTTCTTATCTTTTTCTTCTTCTTTTTTTTTTTTTTTTTGACTTTGAGGAGGTCACCATCTCAGTATATCTCAGATATTCTATCTTCTCATTTGAGGTTTGGGAGGACTTAAGTGGGACATCCAAGCATATGAGAACCCTTGGAATGAGAGCTCCAAAAACCAGAAGAAATCTTACCATTATTTGTAAAGGTGGTAGCTCACAATACAAGAAAACAAAGCTAAACTAAAATCTTCTTAATGATAAGGGGGGAAAAGGGGAATATTATACTAATTTCTTTAAAAAAAAAAAATCAAAACAGTTGCTCATACAGCATAGGGCAAATTTTGCAAAGCTTGGAATTCAACTCTGTCAGTAAGGCGGAGCTTACGCTCTTTCCAGCACATAGTTTAGAAAGGCCATTGATATGATTTTTCTTTGATCAGTGGAGATCGTCAGTCTGTTTATCAAAGCCTGTTAGAAATTTTGCTGATGAGATAATTGTAAAATTAATAGATTCAACAGGAAACTTGATTAAGAACAGCCCACTTGGTTTCAAGAATGGAGACACAATAAACACTTGATTGTCTTGCTGGAACTGGTGCATTTTTGGGGGAGTAATTTGTATAAACAGTGTACACACTGGACCCAGGAAATTCTGTTAGGTTCACACAATGAAATGTCCTTTTAATGAACCCATAAGGGACTGAACTGGGGGAAAAGCACCCAAGAAACAGGGTATTGAGGAAAATAGCATTTGCAGCCTTTTTGCTACCACCCAGATCACTCTGCATATGCATTTACAAAGCTCAACAGATGTGGTTTTTTTTTTTTATTTTGGAAAGGAAAAAAAAAATAAATCTAAAAGTTGAAGTAATCTACAACACTTTCAGTTCTAATTTGTCAGATTATCTTGGTTTAAAGCAGAAAATAAGTCATGGCCCCAAAGTTCTTTTTCATTTAATATCTCTTTTTTGAAGGGTTCTTTCCTTCTGATTAAAGATTTGAATCTTTAAATTGCACTGATTACAAACTGCCAAACAACTTATGGAATCTAACTGAACCATTTTTAAGAACTTCATTAGCGCAGCATGTAGCATGCATACAAACCCTACAGCAGACCAAAAGAGGTGACAAATGCAGTGGGGCAGGGGAGGTTGCCAGTAAAACAGGCGATCTGGCTGCAATGGCACCCGTTTATCCTGCCAATGGCAACACCTTCAGCTAAGAGAGCACTTGTAGCCATGGACTGAGTTCACTTTTAGCTTTAAATCATACAATCTTTTCTTTTATGAGATGAACTCATCCCTATGCCATTGCTCGTGTGGATTGTGCAAGTTGTATTTTGTAAGATGCGTGTCTGACACTGATGCCAGCAAAGATAATAAATCCATCTTTCTACAAACAGCATCTTTGAAGAAATTAAGACAGGCTGTTTCTGCTGGCTGGAGACTTGTCCTAATGCACTGCATAAGCTTTTCCCTTCAGCTGGCTGTTTAGCAGCAGGAGTCTTAATGCAAGGGGAAATCACATTGCGAACAGTCTGACCGCTGCAAGTCTACTTCGCGCATTCATATAAAAAATACAAATTAGCATGTGATTCTTTATATATATACTAGAAGCCAATTGCCTGGAAGAAATCCTGCAGTTACCCACTTTACAATTTGCTGAAGACAAACATTTATTTCCAGTCAGAAACAAAACTAATTTTTTGACAAAGGCGCCTGTGGAATTGCTTAAGTCTGTATGAGGAAAGGCTGTTCTGCGGGGTACCAATGAAAATAAACACACATTTACCGAAGGGACTCTGGTGCACAAGGTATATTTTACTGCTATATAAATTATGGAGTTTCAGTATCTGGGCTTTAGCTATTGTAATAAGCCCAGATAGAATAAAATCTGGCCAGGGACATCAAGGATAACAAGAAAAACTTCTATAAGTATGTCAGGGATAAAAGCAAGACTAGGGAAGATGCGGGCCCTCTCCAGAAGGAAACAGGAGACCTGATCACCCAGGATATGGAGAAGGCTGAGGTACTGAATGACTTTTTCACCTCGGTCTTCACTGGCAAGGGCTCTAACCACACCGCCCAAGTTGCAGCAGGCAAAAACAGGGGCTATGAGAATGAAGAACCCCCCACTGTAGAAGATCAGGTTCAAGACCATCGAAGGAACCTGAAAATGCACAAGTCCATGGGACCTGATGAAATCCATCCATGGGTCCTGAGGGAGCTGGTGGATGAAGTTGCTAAAGCTGCTTTCCATTATATTTGAAAAGTCATGGCAGTCTGGTGAAGCTCCCGCTGACTGGAAAAGGGGAAACATAACCCCCATATTCAAAAAGGGAAAAAAGGAAGACCCAGGGAACTACCAGGCCAGTCAGTCTTGCCTCTGTGCCTGGCAAAATCATGCAGCAGATCCTGCTGGAACCTCTGCTAAGGCATGTGGAAAAGAAGGAGGTGACTGGTGACAGCGAACATGGCGTCACCAAGGGCAAGCCATGCCTGACAAATTTGGTGGCCTTTTAAAATATTGCCACAGCATTGGTAGACAAGGGGAGAGGAACAGATATCATCTACCTGGATTTATGCAAAGCGTTTGACACTGTCCTGCATGACATCCTGGTCTCTGAATTGGAGAGGCATGGATTTGATGGATGGACCACTCGGTGGATAAGGAGCTGGGTAGATGGCTGCACTCAAAGGGTTATGGTCAACGGCTCAACATCCAAGTGGAAACCAGTGACAAGTGGCATTCTTCAAGGGTCAGTACTGGGACCTGTGCTGTTTAACATCTTTGTCAGAAACGCGGACAGTGGGATTGTGTGCAACCTCAGCAAGTTTGCTGATGACATCAAGGTGTGTGGCGTGGTCAATACACTGGAGGGAAGAGATGCCATCCAGAGGGACCTGAACAGGCTTGAGAGGTGGGCCTGTGCGAACCTCATGAAGCTCAACCAAGCCAAATGCAAGGTCCTGTACCTGGGTCATGGCAATCCCAGGCACAAACACAGGCTGGGTAGAGGATGGATTGAGAGCAGCCCTGAGGAGAAGAACTTGTGAGTGCTCGTGGATGAGAAGCTCAACATGAGCCATCAGTGTGTGCTTGCAGCCCAGAAAGCCAACCACATCCTGGGCTGCATCAAAAGAAGCGTGGCCAGCAGGTCAAGGGAGGTGATTCTGCCCCTCTATTCTGCTCTGGTGAGACCCCGCCTGGAGTACTGAGTCCAGTTCTGGAGTCCTCAGCACAGGAAGGACATGGACCTGTTGAAGCAAGGCCAGAGGAGGGCCACGAAAATGATGAGAGGGCTAGAGCACTTTTCCTATGAGGACAGGCTGAGAGAGTCGGGGTTGTTCAGCCTGCAAAAGAGAAGGCTCCGGAGAGACCTTATAACAGCCTTCCAGTACATAAAGGAGGCCTACAGGAAAGATGGGGAGGGACTCTGTATCAGGGAAGTGTAGCGATAGGACAAGGGCTAATGGTTTTAAACTGAAAGAAGGGAGATTTAGATTAGGTAGTAGGAAGAAATTCTTTCCTGTGAGGGTGGTGAGACACTGGCACAGGTTTCCCAGGGAAGCTGTGGATTCCCCATCCATTGAAGTATTCAAGGCCAGGCTGGATGGGGCTTTGAGCAACCTGGTCTAGTGGGAGGTGTCCTGGTTTGGAACTCGATGATCTTTAAGGTCCCTTCCAACCCAAAACATTCTATGGTTCTATGATTCTATAATGCTTTTGATGTTCACCACTATAATGCTTGAAAACCTGGTCTTTTATTAGGAAAAGAATTAAAGTATTTTTCAGTCCCTGAAACAAGCGAAATTAAAATCTGATCCCAAGCAAAGTTTACTTTGAACAAGGAGGAGAAAAAAAGACTCCATAAACTCCCCCAAAGATTCTGTTTCTGCTAGTCTGATTTATACGAAAGGCCACACACCAGCCAGTCACATCCAGCAGAGTGGAAGCAAAACAAAGGCTAAGAACGTACTGGTGAATACACTTCCAGACCTGCAGCAGAGAACCTATAACATAGTCAGGACATTGCATATGCGCAGACACACACAACCTTGCATATCTAGTTTTTGATCAACTAAATTTATTCTGAGTTTACATGATTTGAGCCACACATATAAAATTAAGCAGAAAGCAAGTAAAATAAAAAACCTAAAAAGAACCCACTCAAGCCTATTTCATATCTTGAAATATGACATTCTTACTAATAAATACATTTTTAATGGGACAACTGAAGTAAATACTACCAACCTTTAGCTCTATATATACTGATTTATATACTCCATTATTTACAGTTAATTTTAGTGTAGAGCTACAAGAGAAAATTAGTAGTAACCATGATTTATTATACAGAAGTGAAGAGGAAAAAGGGATTACAGTTTACTGTAACTTTTTCAATCATAGGAGCACAAGCACATTAGAATAACTATACTCCATCCTAGATGGATCCTAAATTCATCTACTCCTGTCTTCTGCCTCCAGCAATGGCCAGCAGTGGGCAAGCAAGAATGGGAATAATGTTCAGGCAAGCAGTCTGTGCTACCTTCTCCAGGATACTCGGCCAGCCTTGCCTATGCAATGAGGAATATAATCATGAGATAACTGTGTTTTCTCCACACTGACAAGGGGAATGTTAGGTTTCAAGATGCTGCAGAATATTATCCCCAGGCTATAACACTTGATGCTTTTTGCATTTCACACATCTAACTGCCTATGCATACACTTAGAGCAGAAGCCCAAAGAGATGTGAACTGTGTGTTGTTAAAACAGGATCCAAACAGCATCCAAACTAGAATCTAATTCTTGGATGGATCTAATTCATCTACTTGCAGGCTGTGTGTCAGCTAAAGACACAAAGGCATTTAAAATAACAAGCTGATCAGCATATCAGACAAGGCTTGTATCAGTCTCAGGGTTGATCTACATAAGGTTTAATATTTTAACAGGGGCCAACGATATCACAGTAAAGCTGAAATTCCCCCCCCCCAAAAAAAAAAAAAAAAAAAACAAACCAAAAACCAAAACAACATCAGTTTCACTAAACCATGAAAAATCCCATCTTTCCCATTTGCTGAATTCTCTTTGGTTTCTTTTTAGTCTAAGACACTGTGGTTGAAGTTTATACTTCACACATCACTTCATCTAAGGGAACCCAAGAGGAAGAGTGAACATCAAGAAGTGTATGCATCTACTCATGTATCTATAAAGCATTGAGTATCAGTGCCCAGAAGCAGCCATACACTATCAAGATGGTCACAAGCAGACTGGGTATTTTTTTAATTTTTTTTTTTGGTCTCCTGCACAATAATCCCACTGAAAGCTCTCCAACAAATTGCAGTCAGGAACTTGGATATACACTAGCAGACAAAAGGCTGGAACCTCAAAAATCAGTGTAAAACAGCAGCTTCTAAACACGCCTGGTCAGCAACAACTGGGCATGGTCCAGCTGCAAACTTGGATCCCGCATTGCCATGGCTTTGAAGAGAACGGAGACCATTACACGGACTTTGAAAGTGTTTATACATTCCTGCCTGCTGAATGAACCAACAGTATATCCAGGGCTGCTGCTGATAATTCTCAGCAGTAAAAGTAGCTGTTAAATCTTGAATTAGTTTGAAGTCAGGCTCGTTAAATTCGGAAATGAGCTACAAAGATGTTTTCAAAAAGGATGAGTGAGTTAGTCAATTTTTAATTACTTATCAAGGATGGGTTTTCAGGATAGGTCTTCACAACTATGCAAAGCAATAAGTATAACACATTTACAGCTGTTTTCATTTTCATTACCAACACCCAGAATTTGAAGGGAGAGATCAAAAAAGGCTTGCTTCAACCAATATTTATATAATATTCTGTCTTCCAGCACAGAGATCGAAAGAAGCACAACATAACATTCTGTTCTTCTTAAAGAAATAATCCATGTATTTACATCCAAGCAAAAATAATGAGACCTTCTGTTCAAGTAATCTTAAAACTTCCTTACACTCCAATCATACGAAAATATGCTTTGATCAAAATCTGGCATTTGTTCTGTAAGTTCAACTGCTGGAAGATTCTGAGGGTTATTACTAGTAACTCTCCTCATTCATTCTCACATTAAATCCATCTGCACTGATCCAAAGAAAGAAAATCAATAGCGACAAAGTGATTTACTGAAATTATCATTCATGCCGGTGTATTTTATGCTACTGAGAGCGTTAGGTTCTAACTCACTTTGGTTCTGGAATTCACACCCCAGGTGGCTGCTGGCACCCGGCAGTGGCTGCTCTCGCTGACCTGCTGCAGTTTCCAAGCACGGGGCACTGCTGCCTGAGGAGGACGTAGCAGAAGCAGCAGTAGACAGAGCAGATGCCCACACCACCATCGGTGAATTTCAGGAGAATATTTCCTTCCCCACCAGCTTTCAGCAATCCCTCCTTTTCTGTCTAGAGTAATCCAGAAATCCTTTACCCAGTGCCTAGCACTAATTTTAAAATGCACAGAAGCTTTTTCTTTTTTCTTTTTTTTTAAGCTAATGTCTGTCAAAATATTGAGCCATAAGCAAAGACTTCTGCCTCATCTCATCACGCGGGGGTGTGCTCCCTCATCTCACCTGTCTCTGTGATCAGGAGACCTTAATACATGCTGGAATGTAAATAAGGCATATCACAGAAACAATTAATTCCAACACTTGGGTTTGGCTTTATCAAGGGTTCCCCCTACACTACAAATCCCATGCTGCATTTTAATCTGACCAAGCGACATCCTTGCATTCACTCAACCCTTTACACAGTTCAGTAACCAAAAGGGTCATCAAACATTGGAACAGGCTGCCCAGGGAAGTAGTGGAATCACCATCCCTGGAGGTATTTAAAAGACAGGCAGACGTGGTGCTCAGGGACATGGTTTAGTGGTGGTTTTGACAGTGTTAGGTTGAGGGTTGGACTCGATCTTAAAGGTCCCTTCCAACCTAGACAAATCCTATAATCACAGTACCACATAGCTCTTGAGTTCCACCACACCACCACCACCAAACCTATAATACCATAACCCACTAGCCCTAGAGTGCTCTGCACAAAGCAGCAGAATATGCCCACCATGGAGTAGCACTGGGTGATTTTTTTCAGCAGATGACAGGGGTTTTTTATTTCCAAAAGAACAGGAAATTAAGATGTTGAGCCTCAAAGAAAGCATGCTAAAATGATAACCTTTTGCTTCAGAATATACTTTTTTCTAAAGTTAGATTAGCTTCAATAACAACTGAGAAAAAAGATTTTCAGTAAACCTAGGAAAGATGTGACATTACACTCTAGCACGGAGAAAGAATGGAGAAGGGAACATTATACATCATTAAATGTTATCATATTACACATTATATTATACATTATTATACTATTAACTATACTATTAGCTACCTGATTACACCTAACTCTGGAGTTTAACCCTGACTTTCACTGGACAGATTCCATCCTTCCCTCACCTTCTCCCTTTTGAACACAAAAATGATTGGCATTCTTCTTCCAGAGCTGGAAATCTGGATATATGTGCTAGTACTCAGCAAAGAGATTGCAGAACATACCAGTACATATAATGTTGTATGCCACATCTGTGAAACATCCCTAAATATTTTAAAATGCATTTCAATCACAGGATGGTTTAGCAAGGCCAAACCCAGTTGATTATTTTTCAATACATATTCCCCCGTACTCGAAAGATTTCAAATTCTGACAACCTATTACTGAGAAGTAGATCCTTTTCTGATACGGAGAACTAAGACTTTGAATTTGGAATATTTTCTGTTACTAAAAGTATTGAGAATTAAAAGTTCCAATTAATTCAATCCCCAGTTTAAGATTTCACATTTTCAAATTTTCTACCATGAACTAGAAATGTGACAAAATTAGTTTAAAGAAAATAAGAAATAGTTAACTAGCAGAATTTCAGCTTTAGGCTTAGTTCCGAATATCACAACAATACCATGGTTTGGAAAATATAATCTATTGATACATTTTTCTCTTATGAAGTTGCATGTCTGAAAAAAAAAATAATCCAGCGATTCATTAAAAAACATATCAATAAATAATTTAAAAGAGATTCTAATGTAACAACTAAGTGCTGACCACATTGCCTCTTTCTACTAGAAATTCTGAGGAAGCTGTCAAAAATCAAATACTCTTTTAAGGGTGAGCTCTGCTACACGGAAAAGTCATCAGGAGCAATCATTTTTACTTTTACTCTAGTTAAGTATCAACACAGCATTTTTATTATAAAGCCTCGAACTTGGAGACTTTAACATTTAATTCTAAAGGCTTCCTAGGAGTTTGAGATTTTTAGGTTCAACTGCTAAGACCAGCATCAGCTTTTAATGCCTTTTAAAGCATCAAGCAGCATAAAGATGCATGAATTAGCCGAACAACTAAAAGTCGCAGTACAAACCCACATTAGCCTCTATGTAATCCTGGAAGGAATGGCCTCCAACAATCAGCTCCCAGTTTGAATTTCAAATTCTCCAAGTATCTAAACTTGTAGTCTCTCCTCATCCCCAACACTGCTTTTTCCTCTTCTGGGGAAACCCAACAGTCCCATAACCGTTTCTTGTGATACACATAAACAGGCATTGGGAGACCACTGAGGCCCAGGACTCCTTCGGTCCAGAATGACACCCTTAGCAAAATACTATAGGATATATTTTTCCTCTTGTGATCTTTTGAATTTGCCTTACCATAACAACACAGCATCAATAACTGTAATAGAAAGTACCTTCCCTGTCCCCTTTCATCCCTCGCTGCACACATTCCTGCAGCAGGTGGTGGATAGAGGATGAATCATCTCCAGATGAACCTGGTGCTATTTCACTTCCTAGGCTAAAGCTCAAACCACTGAGCTGATACATCAAAAGGGATTTCACTTCCTCCACTTTTAGTCAATTTATGAAGAACAGTGCACTCTGGCCAGTTCTTTAAACGGTAGACCAAAGGTACCCATCTTCAGCATATAACACAGAAATACGCACTCCAAGTGCACAGAGGTGAGCTCCTGTGGCTCTGATTTAACGACAATGAGTTAATTTTCATTCCTGTCCTCTCTCAGCTCACTCAAAGTGGGTACCTATAGACTGATCTACACTCTTGCTATCTTAAAATGCTTTTCAGATGTGCCTAACACCTTAATCTCTTTCACTGAGATTTAAGTTCATGCAGTAACTGTCTGCATCCTGAATCTGGGTTCTGGATTTCCTGCTTGTATAGCCAATGTCAAAAAGTTAAGTGTTGTAACACTTAAATTCAAGGTATCCTGGATTTTTATTTTACCTCATTTTGCAGCCAGTTGCTACTCCATGTCATTATTTACATTTTAATATAAAATCATTAAGTACAAAAAAGCCCATCACAGTTAAAAAGAAAGAGTTTATCTATAATAATGTTGAAGTATTTTTTCAAAACATATCCAAGAATCAGTCAATTCTATTTCTAATCCCAAATACACTGAGATATTTAAGTCCTTAACTGTTTAGACACTTCAATCAAAATCAGTGGCACTCAATGATACCAGTGTGTTCACTAAACAGGCCCTTATTATGATTCAGTTTCTTCTCTTCACATGAATATTCAGTATTTGTCATATGCAGGGATTACTGCATATCTCATTATAGCAGAAAGTTGTATATTCAGAATATTTCTGACCTTTGAACACTCACAACTCATTCACAGCAACTTGTTAACGTTCATGAAATTTTAGCATACCTATAGACAGCTTACATATACTCGTTATGTATGTAGGTCCACACACACAGCACACACTTTACAACCACTGCACTCCAGTGATACAGAGCACTTCGGCTATAATGGCATTTGTGCAGAATATATTTATTAAGTTTTGGCTCAGAAGCCTTACTACAGGGAAGAGCAAAGTCATGCCAGGATGTGGCTGGTTTGATGAATAATGAAAGGAGATTTTGTAATACAGAACCTATTATCGCTTCAGCATAAAATGCAAGGAGGAGAAAAGCTAATAACAAAGCAACATAAATTTCTCCTAATGGAGAGACCAGCAGATTCTTCCCCCAAGGGGAGCAGGACTAGGGTTTGTGCAAAATGAGGCAGGACTAACAGCTATTAGTTACTCCAGGTTTATCAGTTGGTGGAAAATTCAGCACAGCCTGCCCTCACTCTGCAGGACGGTGGAAGTAACAGGCAGGAGGGGCAGCACTGGGACCGTGCAGCTGGCTCAGCTCCCAGACCCCAGAAACTCTCTAACCAGGATGCTTGACAATCCTCTGGCAAACTCCATGCTGTAACAAGTGATGACATAGCAGACAACTTCTCATGATTTCATTTTAAAAGCAAATCAATAAATGAAATTACATTATTCTTCTCAAGGATTGAAAATCCCTTTAAGGTTTTTCCATTTTCAGAACACCATGCTGCTAGGCAGAGTTGTAGAAAATACAGGAATTTGCGATGAGAATTAAATGCATGTAAGCTTTTAAACACCCTACTTTATTCAGTATTTACTTCTGCTTTCATAGCCATCTGGTTAAGCTGCTATGCATTTTGTCAATTCTACCTCTTTATTGCTGCCATCAACTTAACTTCTGACAGGGGTGGTGGGGGGTGTGTGATGTAATGCAGTATAGTTGTTTGAACAACTCAGTGTTATCTGGATATCCCTTTGCCATCTATCATCTAGAATTTTATACTGCCTTCCAGAACACTCAAAGGAATAAAAGCTCATCAGGACATAATTTCTTTCCCTGGCAAAACCAGAAAGAGAAGTTCAACCTGTTTTCACTGAAAATCCAAAAAGTATTAGACTACAGAATCATGCTCAGACAGCTGTACGTATGGATGTCTGACTCCGTATATCTTAATTTTCTTTTCCTGAAATCGAAAGCAGTTATTGTGTGGTCACTGTATGTAAGCATGTTGAAACTGAGCCTCATCTCAGCTGAAGCAGACATCATCTCCTTTTGATGCAATACAATACAATCAGCATCTCTGGGAAACAAAAGCTTCGCATCAGGGTTTACAGAGCACAAACAAAAGAGTGGCCCAAGGAGCAGATAATCAGTTTGCGTAGAACTTACTGTACCCGTGTTATCAAGATGGAGAACAGCAGAAGAAATTAGACTGGAGTGAAATTTAATTTTAGTATTGCTCAGTATGTGACCAAAGAGACCACATTGTATTGAGAATTACTACCCTTAGAAGGCTGAACGCCACTGACATGTCTCATCTCAGCACACAAAGAGAGGTTAACTTTGCACATAAACTCAGCAGGTATTTTCAGGTTCAGTTTTACAGGTCTTCCCATCACTAAAGGCAAACAAAGTCCTTGAACTGTTACTGCTCTTACAAAATCCCCCAGGAGAATCTAGTAGCAAATAAAAGGACCTAAAGGATTAAGCACGTTGGAAACAGCCTATGTACTGTAATTTGAAACACTCAAACTGCCATCTCCTGCCATCACCTCTGCGGCAGCGGCTGCTCACGCTGTCGCCGCTGCTGCGCCTGTATCCATCACCATCTCTCCCCCTGTGACATGGTGTCAGCTGTAACAGCAGCAGTGGAAAACGCAGCGATGGTTGCAAAGTCAAGCAGCAATGGAGCAGCAGAGGGGAAGGTGTCAGGAGCGCATGGGGCAGCAGTGGGTGGCGGGAGGGGGGCAGCGGGGTGAGCCGTGGGGAGGAAGGTCTCCTCGACCCTCATCAGGCAAAACCCAGAAGGTATGGAGTAATTACAGGCTGACCCACTCTCGTGATTTTACAGAAACGATGCTTAGCCGTCCTTTGACCAAAGACAAAATGTGGAAAAACGACAGCCTAGAACAAAAGGTTTTTTCCTGTTTTCTGCAAAAAGAAAGCACTTTTCTATCTGAAATGTAATACTTGACTCTGAATTTACATTTCATTTAATTAATCCCTCTTTTCACATTTGAAACTTAATTTTCGGAGTTTAAAAACGAAGCACATCTCAAAAGCAAACAATTTTGCATATTTGACCCACATCTGTGAATCATTTTGGTTCAATAAAAATGGCCTTTGCTTAATTACCTATACATCCTTTGGTTAATGAACTATTTGTCCAGAATCACTCCTCTGGATTGAACTGTGGTCCCAAGATATCTGTTTCTGTGCTATGAAAAACTCTAAAGTACTGTCCTCTGCCTGTCCCTGTAGCATGACATCATAAAATACAAAACTTTACACTAAATTTTCAGGACTGTCTGGAAGTCAATTTTTTTTTTTTTTAAGATTATTATATGATGACATGAAGCATCTATTGTTGCATTAGTCATAAAAGAGCTCAGACTTAATAGATCAAATGTTACTAATCTAGTCTGACATCAGAGAACTGAGGTCTGAAATGTTTTCTCAGTGGAACAAATGTCCGTAATTAACTGCATTGTGTTAAAAGGTCTGAGAATAGCCATTTTATTTCTATGACCTGTCCAGTGTCTGCCTTAAAAGCGCTCCCCTGTAAAGAGACTTCAACAGTTAGTATGGAAAGAGATTTTTATCCCACAGTTACTACTATCTGGAGACATTTGCTTGGAATACATTTAATTAAAACAAAAAAGTCTTAAGAGAAATAACCCCGTTATATTTCTAAACCAATTAATTCAGGCATAATTCTGCTGATACTTTATGGGTGTTCCCTGTTACTCTTTGCTTAATGCAGAAATTGGACTTCCATTTCACTCAGGAGGTGTCACGGGCCAGCAGCCGTTAATCTGAGGAAGGATTGACAAACCACAGGTTGCCATCTCACTATTACAGCAACCTCACTCCCCATGCTCCATATTCTCTATTGCTATCACCAAAGTAATGAAGAATCTGAGATGAAAAGGTGGTAAAAAATTCAGTATCACTGTTATGAATTCCTCTGTTCCAGCTGCTTGCTCCTCACTTCAAATTACAATCCTCTGCATATCCACAATATCGTAACCCATTCCATCAGAAGTGATTAAGATGTTATACAAAAATGAAGGATTACCAAACTGAGAGAATCCTGGCTGGAGTACAGAAAGGAACAGATGAGTAAATCTGATCCTATATGTAAAATAAAGAAGTAAAATACATGTTCAACAAAATAAACTACCAGCTGTGATACAAATTAGTATTCCTCTCTTGATATTCCTGGAGCTATGCTGATTTTTATCAGCTGAGGATCTGCTTCATGGTTTAGCCCTGTCATGTATCAACAGTAATTTCCTTGGAGATAATTAATTGTGTTTAGGTATTCTTTTCTACGTCATGACAACAGTGTCTCCAGCACAGTGCCAGCAACATTCTTCAACATATACACAGCCTCCTCCCTGGTGCTTTCAATTTCAGCCTTATACTATAAACACTCTCACATAAGACAGTGCTGCTTGAATAATGAAACACTTCTAAAACAAAGGTTATTTAGAGCTCTGCTAGTTAATCATCAAGGATCTAACATATTTTCTTTAAATAACTGTTCTTCCTTTTCTAAACAGTTTTACCGTTTATCACACTTACCAAGCAACACATTTTCCAAATTCTTAGACTCCAGCTGCAGCTCTTTCACCTTTCTGTGTCTACTGTTTAATCCTTCCATATAACAAGGCTAAGTGTAAGTGGTTTTTCACAGGCAATGCTCTGAACAGCAAACAAGAGCTTTTCAGCTCTTTCACATGGCTAGCGGTCTTCAGTTTATTAGCAAAAAGTGACTGCACATCTCATTTACCACAAGCGTTGAGCATACACCTTTCTATTTTTCTTCCCAGGTCGACTGGAGAAATAGCAAGCCAGGCAAAGACAGGACACAAGGAACTGTGTGTACTCATGTAGTCTTCTTCAGTGCAACAACAATTTCACTGCAAACTAGCATCACTCAAGTTTATTAAGTTAATTCTCCACAATCCGGCAGATGTGAAGGTTTCCACTCTAAAGTTTTAGCCAAATTTCTTATAGCAAAGTCCAAAATCTCAATATTAAGTCAATACCCCAGGAAGTGCTCATTCTTTATTTTAAAACAGAGATGTTCAAACAATGCCAATCCCTGAGAAGGAAAACTGCTAGGTGAAAAGAAAAGGACTGAAGTGAAAATCTGTAGCAGTTATCGTCCTTTTTGCCAACAGTAAGCAACAGTAGGCAGGTATTTCTTATATACTTACAGCATCATGACTAGTAACATTACTTTAACACAGACATCAACTGGGTCATCAAATCCAATACTCTGCTATTTCAGGCAATCATGTTGTATAAACCAGTTCAGATAGCCTCCTGGTATGCATTTTTCCCCACTAATAACCCCTACATAATCTTCTGGTTTATATAATGCTTAAGACTGTCAAGAAGTGTCAAAAATATGACAGTTGGTGCTTTAATAAGTTGCCTACTGATATTTGTGATGCTGCCATACATGTGTAGCACTACATCACACCAATATAGATGTTACAAGATAATAAACCAAAAGGATTTAGTTAAATCTTTGAGACCAGAATCACCCTGTTTAATTCACATGTTCAATATTCTAATTTTCTAAGTAGCTACTTGCATACACAATCTTCTCAGGAGATCATATTGCTAAAAGTTAGCTTAATTGAACACAGTAACGATACACATGGCTACCTTGCCAGCTGTATACATAATTGCCATAAATGCCATGAAAGAAACAATTTTGGTCACCTACCAGCTAGAATTAATCTATGTAGATTTTTGAAAACCTGCTTCCTTTCCTGCACATCTTAGACCAAATTGTTGCCGGAATCATACAAGTGAAAGAAACACCCCTCCTCCCCCTTATGCATCTCTGTGTCAGAGGTACATAACTGGATGAGAAGGCATACAAAAGAGTGTCTCTATAGTTATACTGGACTCAATTTCAATAGATTCAATGAAAAAAGTAAGAGACAGCACTTGGATTGTTTTTCCCCTGCTTTACAATATACTGACATATGCTCAGCTTTATTGCTTCTGAAAGCATCCTTGCAGCCATTCAATGAGATTTAAAAACCTTCCAGTGACGCAATCCTTATTGCACGTTAGATATTATTGGAGTCTCTCATGCATACTTGGGCCTAGCTTGAACAATGCTAAAATGTGTCTCAAAAACATTACTATGCTGATGGCAAAATTATTCACATTACAACCGTACCAAGATACCCCCCCGAGGGTGAAGCCACACTGAGCTAGACACTGTATGTGCTGATAGCAAGAATTTGTGCCTGGCCCTAGGAGTGTACCATACTCTAATTAACCATGCAGAAGAAACAGAAGAGAAAAATGAAGTTACAAAGACTCACCCAAAGTTCATAGCCAAGCCAGGATTAGAAATCATATCTTTTGAATCATAGGCCAGTACCCTTTGCAAAACCTGGTCCTGCACATGCACTAAGCAATGAGACACAACACAGACACCGTAAAGCTACTTTAAATAGCATCTCAGAGATTCCTCCAGTGCCCGAGGACTCAGTCTTTGTGCTGCATCTGCCACTTTCAACCTTCACTTGCGACAGGTTCTCCAGATGTGAAAAAAACCTAAGATACATGCTTATCTTTTGTCCATCTGGGAGAAGCAGCATGGAGCCTGCCAAATGCTCCCCTGCTTCCCCTTGCTGGCTGTCATGCTTCAGAAACAAAATGGAAAGTGGGGAAAACTGAAGGTCCGCGCTTGCTTTCTTTTTTAAAAAACTAGGACCCAAGGAAGTTAAACCATTTCTAGTGGGGTAAAACCATTCACTCAATTGTATCGTATGACATTTTTATCTATGTTTCTGTTTCTAAGGGCAACTAAACCCCATGATGGAAAAAAATGAATGGGTATCTGCATCCTGTTCATCCCACAGGACACAGGCATTGACTGAAACAAATGCAAAGTAAATGGCCTACATAACATCAGAGAAAGCTGAATCCCACAACAAACTAGCATTAAATCTGCTTCCTTGCTACCTAAACCCAAGAACCTCCTAGAAAGAAATAATGAAAAACATTTAAAGGCATGCTGAATTACAGCCTATTTAGTAGCCTACTGTGCAAGGGACTACCACACGAATAAATATGATGAACCCTATCCTGAAAATACTTTTTTTCCTCTTTTCAGAATGGATTGAGGTAAATAAGGCTATTTTAACTCATTCAGAGCTAAAATGGCCCATCTCAACAGTTCCTTCAGAAATATCTTGCTTTTCTCTATTACCTTCACCTGTAGCATAGCTGCCCTTTTACTCATGCACATTTGCAAGGCAAATTAGGCATGTTGCTGTGGTTAGCAAATGACATAATTCTACAACAATTCTACGACCTCTGTTTCAATCCGCGCTTTGATGAATTGCTAGTTTCTTCACCACTGAGAACACCACTCATATCTTGTGCAGCATGTACATTTCGATGCTGCTTCCTCAAAGTATTTACTTCACTTTTATTTCCCATTTTAAATTGTCTTCAACTCCCTACTCACTCATTTCTCAGCACCTGAACAGACAAATACATCACAGTTCACCAGGATCATCACATAAGTCTTCAACTCACCAACTAGCTCCTCTTGCTCATTCACAGGCTTAAGCCTCAATAACCACCACTTGTTTTATAGTTTCTAAAACAACCTAATATCAAAGGGAGTCATTACATGAAAAAAAAAGTTGTACTTCCTACAAATAATAAACAGGGTTATTCAAAGGTACCCAGATACAAACTCATACCTGGAAGAGGCAGAAAATTAATTGTTGATATATGCGTAGTTGACCTAAGCTACAGGATGACAATTTACACTTGCACAAGATTGGACATTCACCCATTATTTCTCTTGCTTCCACTGTCTGACAATTTTCTCCAGAGCCTGTGCTGCTGGTATCCATGGCAGCTGCGCATCCCACTGGGGGTCTGCCGAAAACACCCTCCACGTGGGGACACAAAGCAAGGAAGTAGAGCGGGTAGAGGAAAAAAATAACAGTTACAGGGATTTGAAGTCAAAAGGGTTGCATTTCTAAATTTAATTAGAAAAGGCATGTTAATTAGAGATTATTGACAGTTAAATAGGTCAGAAGACAAAGATATGTGATAATTAATGTGCCTCTAAAATAAACGCTAAAAGCCAAAACAAAAACAACCCCCCAAACAGTAATTCTCTCAATAATGAGTAAATAGTGAATCATGCATAATTTTTATGCCTTTTTCCCTATGTTCTCCTCACATATAGGCAATTGCATTTTTAAGAGCCAGTGGAGAGGACATTTCAGCACGGGTACCCTGAGGGCAGAGGAGAAAGGAGGATCTCCAAGGGGCTTTTTTCACAGACTCCTTCCTAAATTCTAGCCACTATCATCTTCCCCTGAATATAATTCAGTCAGTCATACAGAGGGAAGAAAACATTTTTTTTTAAATGTCACGTTAAGATTCTGCCAGTGAAGAAAATTTAAAATTCAATGTTTCAGTAGTACCAAAGCAATGTGGGGGGCAGAGGTGGCTAGTAGCACAGGAGCGAAACCTAGTCTGCCTCCACAAAAAACTGTCAGACTTTGAGCGTCATGAACCTGAGGATTTGTTTAGACTAGGAGACTGCTAGTACGTGCAACCAAAACATTTACAAATAGCTTATCTTCTCCCTAAACGGGGAATACCGCAGTACATGCCTGGCCTGTAATCTCTCAGTGGGATTTCTAGTACAAATCGAAGCAAGGCAATTGTCCAACCCTCACTCCAGCACCACCTGAATACCTGTGCTATTTATGCTTGATAATAATAATAATATTTCCCCAAGGCTTGTTCACTAAACCCAAATACTCCTGAACTTCCTGTTGCAGTAAAACCTAGTGGAAGATGTGAAAACATGTGTCTGACAAAATAGCCATATTATGAGGCCATTTTAAACCCTGATTAGTCAACAAAAAGAGACCTATTGATTACAATATACGATGGATCAAGGCCTAAAACAATGCCTTATACAGCTATTTCTGTCAGACGTGTTTATTTGTAAATCTTCCTCTAGAATAAACTGCAACAGGAAAATTAAAGTTCTGTATTCATATACGAGGTACCTGAGGAGTATTATATTCAGCCAACAAAATCCTTGAGAATTACTGAGAACTTGTCACTAACTGAAAACTTTTGAGATAATAAATCTGGGTAGCGCAATTACTGTTACCACTACTAAGAGATAAAGCAGGATTTTCACTGAGAGGATTAATAACAAAACTAAATTATATGCATAAGCATGTTATCAGACTGTTTGGGGAGGTGACTGTCTCTCCATTATCTATTATTTCTATTAATAAACAAAAACAGAGAGAAAACTACACTGTTTGAGAAATGATTCTGATCATTTAGCTACTTTCAAAATGTGAAGAAAAATACCGCTGCGGTGCTTCACATTAACACTAATTAATTTTCTGTAGCAGATCTCAATGGATCTATGGGATCCAGGAGCAAAAGAACCTCATGAGCTGAGACAGACTGTAAACTCTTGTCAATCCTTTTCTTCCACAGAAAGGAAACCTGGCATCTCGATATCCTACAGTCTCACATGCCACTCCGTCTACCCAGGAATGAGATCCAGTGCAGTCCCAAGGACCATGAGTCCTTGAATCATGATCTTCCTTCCAAGGTGCTCATTAGAAAATGTTAATCCTTTCTATGGGTAAGTGGCAAAGTAAAAGTGGAGTCATTACTTCGCTGCTTTCATCAGCTTTACTAGTAATTTTTGCATTCCCTTTCCTCATATTTTATTTTTATCTGTTTTGAATTGCCCATGATTAAAAAAAATTACCTAAATTAAGTCCATTACAGAAAAAAATCCCACCAAAAAATGACAAAACCCTCACTGTGCAGAACTTTTTACTCCCATTGGTAACTCATGGCACGCAGTACTGATTAACCATTAACTACCCATTAGTAACAGAACTCTTTTATCATCTTAAATGGACTAGGTGCTTAAACTTTGGAAAAAGTCATCTTTTGGGAACAGCACCTTTTTGACAGAAAGTTTGGGTTTGGTTTTCTTTGAGGACTCAATGTAATTGGTAATCTATTAAATTACCGCCAGCATTTTATGCTTACAAAATATGAGAAAAAAAAGGTAATTTTTTTCATTATTTCAGAACATAAAATTGTCTAGTACCTCTTTTATCTAAAGCTTTCCCTTCAGTATTTGACCAGGTATGGCTTTGGCCTAGTTGGTGTATAAATCAATCAACAGTAATGTTTCTGCACCTTAGCTAGAAAATAAGAAATTCCACAGTGAAGTCTTTAGCATAAGTGTCAGTATAAAGCAAATTTAAAAATCACCCCCAATCAGATCTGAATGTACAAGCTAAAAAAATAATTTTCTGTGAGCTTTGATGACACTGAAATATTCAATAAACTTTGAACACCAGCAGATAAGAATTTTGTTGAAGCCAATTTAGTTCAATTTCAAACGTTTGGACAAAACACACTGCATTGTATGTGGGTTTTTTCCTACTTGCATTTACACCATAAAAAGTTCAAGTCTCCTAGGCAATTTTTATATTGCATATTAAATTCATAGAAAACTGAGGCTTGAACTCAAATCTCTCACTCATTCAAATAGAAAAAAATTATAAAATCCCAAGCCTTACATGTTAAATCTCCTAGCCTTCCTCTTGAAACTGAAGGATAGCTAAGATCACCTCCTAAGTTTTACACAGGAGGAAAACTACTTCAGGCTGAGAGCATGCTTAGGAAGCTGCTCTTAACTCCTCCTCAAGCTGTTCTCCCGCTCTTTTCCATCACGTGTTTGTGGTGCGTGAGCTCTCCGCTAACCCTTCTTCAACTGCATCGCTAATCTAACAAAAGATAGTTCTCAATAGCTTCCCTTCCCCTTATTATAAGAAAACATGAGGTCCTTGGGACATTCTCAATGGTCTTGCTCACGTCCTGAAAAATTTTGAAAATTCATGATCTATGGCTGTAACAAAACCTGAATGCAAACTGCTATGGTTGAATTCAAGGATCTTTCCTATTTCATTTTCTCAGCCTGGGCTTCCATTTCTGCTTTTTACTGCCTGCAGAATGAGCACAAGCGTAATCAATTAAGCTTGAGTAATTCATGTCTTTAAGCATCTCGAGATTATTATACAAGTGGTACAGAGCTGCATTGGTAGGTTATTGGAATTAAATTTAGCTGAGACTAACTAAAAGGAGATCAGGAATTCGAACAGCAAATGTATGAAAGTATTAAATAAACAAGCCTGCATTTAAATACTAAAAAGCAGCACAGTTAGAGTTATTACAACCAGAGGTAACTGACAAACAATCAGTATTTCACTTGAACATATATTCTGTGGTAGAATGACTGAAATCACAATATCCCATATTATTCTTTAGAGAGAAGTTAAACACTAGGGAAAGATCTCTTTTACATAAGCACTGTTTTGCCTATAAAGTTAGCACAAACACCCTGCTCAAATACATAACCAATTATTTTAATCAGATACTCAAGCAAAACCCCCACAGCCATGTACATTGTGTCCAATGACAGCAATGATAAGTGCTTGTCACAAAATGTTAATTGCATTCCATTAAAAATACTCAAACAGCCTCCATGATTTCAAATATTGTGTGGCATTTCTCTCTAAGTGGTCCAAAGAAATATTTTCCTTTACCTTTCATTTCCATGTGAAGTTCAAAATTGTTCTGGAACTTGATGAAGACAAACACTTTGATGTTTCTTTGCGTTAGGAAAATCTTTACCCAATAAATTACAATTATGTAAATATTAGCCCCCCTGGGGTATAAGTGCCTCTTTGAGGCATAAGATGATTAGAGCAGAAAAATTATTAGATTTGTCCATGACCATGCTATACTTTCCTTCCTCAGGAAATTCTGTTATCAAAGAGTTTAATCCTATTGCCACTGAAGCAAGTGAATTTGGCCACTGACTTAAATGGAAGGAGAATTCATTTCATCCATTCAGGCAGTACCCTAAAAGCCCAGATGATAGTAACATCCCTGGTATGAATATTTAGTTACAGTTTTTAACACTATCCTTTCACAATTGTGAATGCTTTTACTATTAGCATTCCCTTTCTACTGTGTCCCGGTTTGAAGTAAAACCGAACCAATTTTCTGTTCTGTAACTTTACATCCTAGCTAGGCCTCCTCTAACTCTCTGAAATTAACGGCATATTGTGGAGAAAACTGCTCGTTCTCAGAATGATAAGCCCAATGTTTGTGCTCCGTGCCAAGGAATGGTATGCAAGGAGGCCCTTGCTTATACTTATTGCCATAACAACCAAGGTCAGCCCATTTCGTTATTTGCCCCCTTAGAGGGTCGGAAACGGAAAAAATGTAGATGGGTCACATCGGTGGGGAGGTGTGGACAGGAGAGGTGACCCAAACCTGACCAACTGGGGTATTCCATCCCATCTGCCCCATGCTCAGTATAAAGGCTGAGGGATCAAAGGGTCAACCCCCTTCCTGCGATGGCCAATGTCCAGAGAGGACTCTGTCTGTTCATCTGCCTTTGATCCCGATCCGTGTGTTCCTGACTCCAGAGCTGGAATCCAGTTCCCATTCGTCACTGAGTCCAGTCTGGGACTTCCCCAGTGCCTGCCGGTGATGTGACTGTCATCCTGGGAGCTTGATACGGTTTTGTATATATTGTATCTATTTCATTATTTTCTTCTTTATTTTTATTTTAATATTAATTCTTCATTAAAGTAGTTTAGTTCATTCTAAACTTCTGAATCTCCTTTATCTCTTTCTCCTCCTCTCTCCTCTTTTTGGGGGGGGGGGGGGGGGGGGAAGGGGGGGGGGAAGGGCCATCTGTTGGTCCGGTTTTGGTAAATTCGGCCGAAACCACGACATACTGACAAGAAATCTCAAGCTTTTCTGAAAAACTCCTGCAAAATGTTACTAAACCCAGATAACAGCTGGAGAGCAAGCATGCGTGCCCGTAATCACATATCGTGGTTAGTGTAGTGGGATTGTCTGGTGACAGCGCAGCACACAATTACATTGCTTTTAACATTAATGCTTAGTGGATGATGGCTTGATCTGATGCTTGCAAGCTACGACAATGATTACAGGATCTGTACGATACAGGCAGCTGCAGCTGTGTAAGAAGAAGAATGCATATGAAGAAAAGCATGTTGGTTTTTATAACCCTGATTACATCATTAAGTCCTTTCTGTCCCCCTCGCAAAAAGCATAGTTTGTACTCTGCTCCTGGAATCTTTATATTAGGCTTATGAATCCGAGGTAGTAACTAGCAAGTAGTTTCCCCTGTTCCAACCTTTGCTCATATGATTATAAAAGGCTCCAGCAGAGCTTAACCTCCTTTCTGTGGTAGCAGACCAGCTGGTTGTGATTTGGTGTAGCCATTTCCTTGCAAATTTTCTCATTGTCAAAGACCACAAGGCAGACTGAATTCCCAAGGAATGCAAAGGAAGACAGTGCCTCTTAACAGCAAGTAATACAGTAATGGCACAGTGGATTTGAGCGTGTTTGCAGAAATACAAGGTTTTGATGAGGAAAGGATGAAACAAGCATTATCTGAAGATTAAGGCTTTATCCTTAAAGACTGAGGCCAAAGGGAGTATAGTCTCCTAAATAATTTACACATGCATGTTCTGAAACACATTTAGGAGAATGAATTACTGCAGAGATTCATGTAGAAATTTTAAGCACGCTTATGCTTTTGTACACAGAATAAAAAAAGTGGATGGTGTTACATTTTCATATTATTCCTGCTTCGCCAAAGGGTTATGGTACCTTAAGTGTCTAGCACAGAAATAGGACAACATGCCAGATTCCAAAGGTGTTGTGCAGCTTTGCAAGTTTGAAGCATTTTCCAGAGGTGAGATTATATGTTTGAAGTTCTGTCACATGCTTCCAGTTGCTAACTCCTGCTCAAAATATTTGTTATACAGACATGCTTGCATGAAACTAACATCTTTCTTTGGAAGCACAACAATAATTACCAAGAACATTGGGCAGCGTTTGCATATTTTTAACAACCTTATTCTGCAGGCAGTATAGGGGTTGAAAATTAAGATGTTAGTTCCAGATTCTGAACTTCAGGGAAGGCTCTGGGTTAGGGCTCATGAAAGTGCTCAGCAGATGCTTTAGTTGCTTTATTGTACTAAAAATAAATCATGCCAGATGCACTTGATGACTCACAAGCTGAATCCATGAGGTAGTGCATCTACATTGAAGGTGAAGAGAGGCAAAACCTACACCTTGAAGTGAGGACTCTGCTCCAGGTTCTGATATGACACTGACTCCCTCCCGCTGAAGGATCTATAAAACGATAACAAGAAGTTATTTTTAAGGAGCAGTGAACCAGATATTGTGGCTCAGCAGCTTCTTGCTGAGATACTTTATTACTGTAATTCACCTTAGGGCCCAAGATCATTCACACTTCTGTGTTGGAGCATCAAGGTCAACAGTGCCCCTGATACTTTGAGACTGATACCAAACTGAATGGACTAGAAAAATCACGGAATGTTATGGGGGTATTTGATCTTTGTACCATCAGGTGGGGACTCGTACTGGGCTATCCGCTGGGGCACAAGTTTCACATATTTCTATTTTGCATATATTATGTTAAACACTCAAATACCTGTGTATTTGTTATATTTTACATAAAGATGAATTTTGGTTTTCCCCACTTAATGCTATATTCTTATTTTATACAGAACTGGTACTTATGAAGCTTACTTTCTGGAGTTCACCAGTACCCAGATGCAGAGATTAAGCCAGTGGTATCTGCTGATTTTAAGAGCAACTACTGGTTATGTGAACCTAGAATTTACCATTTTCACTGATCTGGAAGTATTACCTAAGTATCTGCAGGAAGTTAGAAATTTTGCCCCAGAAAATCCTTGCAGCAGAGAAGGATCCATGAGCTCTCGAGGGCTGCTGAAGAAGGAAAGCACTGACCGGAACTCTCAGAACCAGGATATTCTCCTGCTGCCACCGACTGGTGGGTCTGGCTCTGCCCCAGCCCACAAACCTACTGAAGTACCTGTTGTAACAGATCCATGCAGTTGAGTACAAAAGAGATTAAATTATCTTTCGAGTTTATTGAATGTGACTCAGTCACTCAGCATTTTGGTTTTTGTTGTTTGTTGTTTTGTTGTTTGTTTTTTTTTTTTTTTTTAAAAAAAGGGTTTTGCAGAGAAGGTACACAAAAGCTCTGCCAAACATGTTTGCTTTATTTTATCCCATAGCCTCCTTCATACGAGAGAAGCTGCAATACTCTGTTCAGTTTGTTTACCTGAAGTTACATGAACTCCATACCATTTTGAAAGTCTAAAAGAGTATAACAAGAAAGTCTTTGGAAGTATCATTAAAAAATTCAAATAAATTTTTGCAGTGGCCTGTGACCACCTTCATTTAATAGGTAATTTCTGGATGACAAATATGTTAAAAAAAAAATTGTCTTGACAGCCTTCTTCAGGTACCTCACCTCTATATGCTGGCAGGCCTGTGACTGTGAAGCAAAGCACTATCCAACATAACGCCTCTAATTCGACCTTGAGAAATGGCTATCCATTCTTAGAAAAGAAATTGTCCTCCTTTATAGAGATTACTGTAGGTACATTTAAACACATTTAGGTACAACATTCAAATAGAGAATCTGTTCAATATTTACTTATTATTTAGTGATAGCGAGGACTAAGATTAAAGGTATAGACTTTGGCCCAAGCAGCCTACCACACTGGATGTTTCAGAGATATACATTACATACACTAAAATAAACTCCAAACTGCTGTTACTGCTGCTAATAAAAATGCTTCTTAGCTCAATTTTTACCATGCTTACTGAGAGTAGTATATTATTCTTTAAGTGATTTCATCTAATTTCAATGTGACCACTGTAGGTCAAGGTATGATTCAACAGGGTTAGGGAAAGGAAAAACCAGCATCTGCTACTTATTTTGAACTAGCATCTCAAAGAGAAACAAAACAAAACAAAGCAGCTTTAGCAAAACAAAATGTTTGAAAGTATGCTTTGATTTTCCCAAATCTGCTTGATGGGATCTGCCAGTGCTTTACACAGTAACTACTCACACCTGGCCTCTATTAACAAACTGCTATTAATTTAAACTTTCTCAGCAATAGTATCACATTTCAGTTGCTTTGGAGACTTTCTAACCAATCTGAATGCTATCTGATCTTAATCAACATTTCTCACCTTTCTTCAAAGGATTGATATTGCACCAACATACAAATCTGCAAATATTGTGGTGGCTGACTGGACTATTACAAAGAAGAAAGAAAAAAAAGCATTTAACCAGAACATATTTCTAACTTGTGTTCTTCATCAAATCAGCATAAAAAAAAAATGTTAGTAATAAAATAAAATTAAAAAAAAAAAGAAAAAAACCAAAGATCTCCATTATTATTCAACTTTTTTGAGAAGTTACCTCCCCACTTATAAGGCTTGGGACCTACTTTCCAAACATCAAGGCAGTTTCTCTGTGACTTTCCTTTCAGCAGCACAGTGTTTCCTCTGCTGGTGATTTTCAGGTAAAGAAAAATTTCAAAATCACAAAAATGAAAATGGGTGGTTTGGAGTCTGTTCTCCCTTTTCCTCTTTACAGACAGCAAGAGAAGTTAGACTTAGAGGATTTTCTCTATACTCAGATACCTGGTATCTTCAAATAAACAGATATTATGCAATCATTGTTACTATAATTCTCACAAACAGAAACCTGAAAAGACAAAAGAGCAGTGTAGGGTAATGGAAGAAATAATACAAGATCCTGCTGTGAGCAGACTAAACTAGATTCCTCAGTGTAGGCATCTGGCTAAAAACATGATAAATTACTACTGTGTGATATATGTTTATTAAAATTGGAAGAGAATGGACAAAATCCAGCACTAAGAGGGCTGTTGTGATGCATGAGTTGAAAGGAGAAATAACTACATTAGAAATGTTCCAGGTCCCTTTCAGCAGTGGAAATTAATGGAATATTGTCAATTAGCCTGAAACACTTAGCATAATGTATTTGGAATTTGCATGATGGATGGTTTATGTAACTCCGTAACAAAGGTCAGCACAAGAAAATTAGTTTCTTCAACTTCAGTAACTATGTTTCTCACAGAAGTAAAATAAAGAAAAAATTAAATCCATACAATAACATTTCCCAGGAATAAAGTTGGGCATTACCTCCTGCATTTGGGCTTTCAAACACTGTCCAGAAGTAAAGCCCTTGCTAAAAACCAAAAGGAAGAACCTGAGCTATGCAGCAAGCACACTGAGCAGTTTCACAGCAGTCAACAAGACTCCTCATAAGCTCAACTTAACACCGGGTGAAAAATTCTGAGAAATGGGTTTTATATTTTGGACCTCTGCACCTGTACCCTGCTATCACACCTCTTCTGATCCATTTAGCTCTGCCACTCTTTGGGCCCTGCACCAGCAAAGCCCTCCAAATGCACAACGTATTTCAATAAGCATTTCACATGCGAGATAGACACATGCTGGAGCACCTGAACGAACTGGAGCCAGGCAGCAGAAAAGGTTTTGGTCTTTTCCATACTCTCCAGGTAATGTCCTCACATTGTAACTACTTTGCATCTGTTTTTCTTTTCTTGAGTGGTTGTAGATGTCAAGAATCTGCACATAAAGTTTCTGCTGAGAAACAGACCAATGATAAGGCAATGCAGCAAGTTGCACTGACATTGAAGCTCAGCAAAGTATCTGTCTCAAGAGCTGGTTCTTGGTAGACCAGGAAAGGAGAAAACTCCCTTTGCTAAAAACAACTTTTCTTCCATAACTGCAATAAGAGCAGACATTGTAGCTTTTCTGCAGGACTAAAGATTGGTTTGTGCAATGAGAAAAATGACTGTGACTTGCAAGATTATTAATAACATCCTGTGACCCAAATACAAATATCTCAAATAGAGGAGTTTTTTGGGGTTTTTTAATTCGAGATACAGGAAACTTTAAAGAAATCCCAAGTCACTGTACCATCTTTAGACTAATTTAATATCAGTGTATTCCCCTGATGCAAATTCAGCCATCTGTCAAATTCCTTATGGAGAAAGTAGTAAAATACATAATACATTTTAAAAGTATAAAATATTCAGCAGCAGGCAAGACATCCCTCTGGTTGCTCATTATTAAGGCACATACTGGTACAGTTATATAGTTGTAACTGTATGTCTTGCCTTCACTTTTTCATAATTTACTTTAGCAAAAGATGAAGTTAAGCAAAATTATACATTCTTGCAGGTACACCTTCTTTGCATTAAATAAAAGTTTTCTTTGAACTTTATGAAAGCCCCTGACAAAGCCCTTGTCAGGTAAAACTTCTCACTGAATGTTAATTCTATGGTGTTTGTCACCAGTATAGCACTCCTCCCTTCTCCATGAAATTAGCGTTATGAAGAGTAAAATGAATGCTGTGTAGTTTCTTCTGTATAGACCTCCCCCACCAAAATCAACCTGTGGCCCAGAAAATATTAGAAAACCGAGAGAGCACCACAGAAGTACCTTCTGTGATACAGTCCAAGATGTTAAAGATCAGCTCCTCCAATTAAAAAAGCCCAACACAACTAATTAAAGGCTCAGATGGCATTGCACATATAAGAATTGCATGCTCAGTTTGTCACTTTTAATCATATAGTTAAGTCATAATCAGGTTACATGGAGCAAGACACCCCACAATCTAGGGTCCCAACTTTTCCCTCAGAGAAGAAGTTGCAGCTAGGGTTTATGCAGTCTTCCTGGAGTTTACAGTAGAGTTGTTAGCTCTATTTTCTCCCTGCTTTGCCTGCAATGAGGCTATTCCTGTGGTGGGTGCAGAAGCTTCCCAGAAACTTTCCTCATGCCTGTCCAGGGCTCATGCAGAAACCACTGCATAGATAAGCAAGAGGAAGAGGAGCTGGAAGCAGTCCAACTAACATGTAAGGGTAAGGGATAAGACCAAGCAGAGACTGGGACTGAGAGAACGTAGGAGATAAATTTCCAAGAGAAGTGAGGAGACTAGCAGAGTTTCAGGTAGAGAGAAGACAAGGGGTCCAAGGAGAAGGCAGATCATTTGAGGTGACATGGGCATACCTTGACAAGGACTCTGCAGTGGTGTGGAAGGAGCAGCTCAGGGAAAGAGGGTAAACACCAAGATCGGATTCGAAGCAAGATAGAATTGAAACAGATAAAAATAAAGGAAGGACTATTTAGTTATCTGTTTATAATTAAAACAGAAGTCATTTCACTTCCAAGCAAGTAACTTCAGAATTATAAATTACTCTGGACTGAAGGCTTGCTTCCTAAGATATTTAGGTCTACTTAAATTCAGTACCAAGGCTATGGTTGCTGAAAAATTTATTTTTTTTTAAATTTCACTTCATAGCAAACATTCACGAAGTACTTCCTTCAAATGGACCTGAAGATGATGAAATTACTGTTTTCTTAGCTACAGTTTTGAATTTCATATTTAATAGTGGCATTTATTAAATATTAATTTGAAAATGCATAATTTATTCCCATGGCTAGTATAGGTGAATAGTTCTGTCACTCATGACCTCTAACTCCAAAACTTATCACCGTTCACACTAATTTAGTCAAGTGAAGATTTAATTTTATAACTCTTTGTTACACCCAAGTTTGCCATCCAATTTGGCGACCATCCACATTAGCAGTCAACAGGGCACCCCTCTGACCACACCCGGAAGCCACCAAGAGCCCAGTGTAGAGCGAAGCATCCTCCTTCCTGCTCAGGCTCCCTCCCATTTATATCTTTGGAGGCTGAATAGAGCGCTAGGAAAGACCTGCGGAAATTCATGGCTGAGAGGCGATAAGAGCAGTTTCTGTAACTGCATTAACCAGAACTGATTTCATGAATGCCCCTAGTCCATTTCTGTGCTGAGGCAGGCTAGGCTGAACCACCTTTGGCAGTGATTTATATTAATCTATTTGACACTGCATTGAAACGGACTGTCAATGATCACTTAGACAGTAACCAGAGCTCAAATGAGACAGTAACTAACAGCCAAGTTGAAAGAATAGTTTTAGTCGAGCCAATTTTTTTTAATCAATTTGCAGTTAACTGAGGTGTAGAAAACTATATGGGACAAAGATTTTAGAAAGAAATTACCAGCAGGTGAATACGTAAGAATTGACTGGCCTAAAGCCACTTATTGAGCTGCAGATGTGCATCAGTGAACCTCAAGTATTAACTTGAGCAATGCAAGAAAAATACCTATAGGCTCCCTAGTCCGTGGCCCTGGCTCAAACCTAGGCCAACATGATCTATACAATGCAGGAAACTCCCTGCTCTGCACAGATATCTAAGTACCTTTGAGGGCTTGAGTCTTAGGTTCTTCTGCACTTCAATACACTTTTTGCAACATGGAGAATAATATTATTTCTTTACATTAGCAGGTGATGCAGGACACTCATATTGGAATAAGCATCAAAGCCTCTGTGAATTAAGAATTTCCACTACACATTTCATAGGGTCAGACACCCTGAACAAATCAAATAGGTAATAAAATTTCATCTTTAGTCCTAGATACATATAAGCATATAACTAAAAAAGCATTCCCAGTAATATTCTTGTAACTGTTGCCTCCTGCTTATGCAGCTCAAATACCAGAGGGCAGCTATCAAATGAGCAGATTAAAATTGTATAATTTCCTCATTTAGTTCCTTTCCTACAACAATCAAGGAAAACACTAGGGAAAAAGCCCAACAGCAGTTTCATTTACAATTCTCAGACTTCAACCTGTAATACTATGGACACATAACAAACTTCAAAAAAGGCCTGCCTAATAATAAATTATTTTGTATTAACCTTTTAAATATTTCTATTTCCCAATTGTAAAGCAATTATAAAAGGTAATTGAGAGTATCTTTGAAAATGTGTTTGAAAAATCTGTAAGCAGTTACATTGACATAAGATTGATGCAATGCCACTGAAATAAATTAAGTTGGACTGGCACAAAATTGGGGAAGAATCACAGTATCAATAGGCAAAAGTTAGCAAGAGGGTATGTCTTATTCAGTAACTATTAAGTATTACCTTAAACTTTTTTCATTCCCATTTTTCAAAATTTTAAAAACATTGTGTGACAAGTGGCAAATGGTCAGCTACAAACGCCTCATGCCCCAGAAGCTGAATAGTTCAATTCCATAACCTGCTCACTTCAGAATTAATGATCAAAGAAAACTATTCATTTGTTCTTAGCTTAAACCTTCACAGAAAAATTCCTGTAACTTCTGCATCAAATCAATGGCCTAGAGTTGGCAAGACTTGCGGGCGATTTAAGAGTCACTTCCTGCATGTTGACATTGGACAACCACGAACTTTCTCCTATAGTATCAACCTTTCTTCTTTAATTTCTGCCTGCAAAATATTTCTTTCAATACTGGATCGAGACAATAATTTAAGTATATCCAGTATTAACTGTAAACTTGCTGAAAAATGCAAATTAATAGACAAGGCGACAAAAAGATTTTGAAAGTTTCTGAACATATTCACTTAATTCCTATTCAGCTCTCTCATAATCATCACAGATCTGCAGTTCTGGCTCACAGATTTTGGCCTGAGCATTGTACGCCTCTTCAGGACAACCTTAACATCATTTCCATTTTACAGGTAGAAAATACTCAATAGAAAAATAGTTTCTATCTCTAAAACTAAAATCCAGGTCAAATCAGCCCCATTCACAAGACAACCAGCCATACAGTGCTTTTGGATCCCTGCCCTGAGAGGTTTCCCTGCCTAAAGAGAAGGAAATATCCTCTCCAATCCCTGGCCTAATTGCTTGTGCTGTTCATCTCTTCTAAGAGATTGCTGCCAGTCCACTGGTCAAAAGCGCCTCTGCCACCCAGGTAGAATACCTGTGTATACTGTTGTATTTATGCCTGTGTAATCATGAAGCTGAAGTCTCCTCATCCCAAGGATGGTGCTCACAGTATGTCTCACACTAATAAGCAAAATTCAAATTAGATCACAGAACAGCCCCAGTGATGCTATAGGACCATGGAAAGAGACAAGCAACTACCTGGCCTGTTTATGACTGAGAGCAGAAGGTGATATTAAGAGTTCAGTATTCACTTCTGTATTGTATGTTACCAAGACACAAAGAGGAAAACTAAACATTTTGCTGTACAGTATGTAGCAAGCAGAAAAGGGTCCACCATCTCTAACATGATCTGGTCACTGCCTTCTACAAAACTTGTAATCTAAGACACGAGGTATGTAATAAGCAAATGTAATGAGTGACAGGGATTAAGGGAATAGATATCAAATTTTAGTTTAGATTATCTGTATGCAAAATTCCTAAACAGAATAATCCTAATGTTGAGTAGTACAACATTTATTTTGAAATAAAAGCAATACTATTTTACTCATGGATAAAAGCAGCTTACTCAGTCTCTGTAACATCTTCTGCAGCAGCCTAAAATGACTGAGGTAAATTCTTGGAAACAGAAATCAGATAGTAGATATGCAATCTGTCCTAAAAAGAGTGAAGCATGTGAACTTCTTTGTACTCCTAAAGAGAGCAAAGCATGTGAATTTTTTGTGGTCTAAGACAATGTAATGTGAAATACTGTAGGAAAAGGAGAACCTCAAGTTTTACACCAGTCTTTTCCACTAATTTATGGATAGACATATTGATGTCACTTTTTCTAGCTCCAATAGGCCACACACAGCACTGTTATAACCCAATTTGCAGCAAAGATAATGGCAGCAGCTTTTCCATACGTGGCTTGGTGATGCGTGATCCAGTCCCTTGGCAGTCAGCAACCCCTCTCTTCCCACCGGTAATGAGAGAACTCTACCTGTGGAAAGTAAATGCTGTGCCTCTCCTACTGATAGGTGCAGAAGATAAGCTTGGCCAGACCAGAGGTCCCATCCAGCCTGGAGTCCATACCCAGCAAAACCCACTCACTGTTTTTGTTCAGGTTCCCAGCAAATTGACAGAGAACTAAATATTGTACCCTTTTTGGGCAAGTAGGCAGAAACCAATCCCCTTTTCTGAACTGCTGCCACTACCCTCCTGTTGCATCCCTCTCTACTCCACAGCTCTTGCTGCCACGCTGGCAGTACCATAGCAGCTCTGTAAGACATGCCTGTGAGAAGAGTATGTGGTATACTGTTTCATGCTGAGTATCACTGACGCTTCAAATCTTGACTCTGTTCCAGTCTTCTGAGATCCTGCCGTAGCCAAGTCACTTAGTAAAGCTTTGCAGTGCTCTCAGGAAAGGGAGAGGAAAACAAGGCAGGATGAGGATGCTCAGGGAAATATGTAAGAAAAGTATGTAACATATTGCAGTGCACTCTCCCAGCACCCTGTGATGTGTAGCTCAGGCAACTTTTGAGACAGAGAACATCTTTGTATTTAGCCCTCAGTAAGTTCCTCTTCCATTAATTTCTTTGATCTTCTCTTGAAAGCTGTGTAAGCTTTCAGAATTTATGTCACCTTATTGCAAAGGCTTCCACAGCCTGATTACATTGGGTGAAGAACACAGAAGTAAAAATGAAGATTAAGTTTCTGCTGTGGGCTAATTTTCTCTGAGTGCTTCTTCTACACCTTGATCATCTATCTGCCTTATTCTCTAGCTTCCTGATTCTGACGTATCTGAAAAAAATGCTTTATTATTCATCTTTATCCTGTCTGCAAGGTGTTTCTCAATTTCTTTTTAATTTTTTTTGCCTGTCTTGTGCTTTTACATTTAACCTGCCAGAGACTATCAGCCTTTGCATATTTCCCATTTGAACACAGATTCACTTGCTTCTTACAATCCCTTATTCTGCTCTTTAACAATGCCACTTTCTTTCTGGTTTTGTTTTCCAAAACTTTTTGATAAGTATGTTAGTTCTGTTTTTCTGGTACGGTGTCCTTGAATGCTCCCCATCCTGCCTGAGAGAAAAACCAAATCTATATCCTATATAGGAGATATCCTCCTATATCTTCTGCCATTATCTTTGCTTTAGGTTTTAAGTGCCAGGATTTTAAATACTTTTTTGTTCATATAAGCCCATCCAATCCGTGTAGGCTTCCACTATACCAGAAACTTCGCTAACCCTAAAGAAATTGTTCCCCTTGTCCTTGTGGACTCTTTCTCCCATACTCTCAGCCACATACGCAGACTTAACCTCTCTGTCTCCTTACCTGTCCTAACTTACAAGTGGAACCAAGGGCTGGAGACTGCAGAAAAGAGCCAGGTACAGTATGAATCTCTCGTTTCAAGCCTCTAGTGGCCTGCAATTGTACTGGATATTGCCATTATCACAGATTAACTACTAATGTCCAGAATCAGCATAACTTCAGTGAGATTTTTAATAAAGTACTGTTATTCCATAGCTTACTCTCTTCCAGTGGAGCACTTGTTCTGCCAAGTGAAGTAAATTACTCAATGGCATGATGTAGGAAGTGCAGCAGATTGAATTTCTTGTTCTCAGTAGGCAATCCTAGAATCATAGAGTAGTTTGGGTTGGAAGGGACCTTTCAAGGTCATCTAGTCCAACCTCCCTGACTAGATCAGGTTGCTCAGAGCCCTGTCCAACCTGACCTTGAATGTTTCCAGGGATGGGGCATCTACAACCTCTCTGGGCAACCTGTTCCAGTATTTCACCACCCTCCCTGTACAAAATTTCTTCCTTATATCTAGTCTGAATCTACCCTCTTCTGGTTTAAAACAATTACTCCTTGTCCTATTGCTAGTGCTAATTAAACTGCTCCAAAACAAGAAACTAACCCAAATTCATCCTGCTGCTTTGAACTGAGCTATTTTTCAAACTCATTTCAAATGTGCTTTCCCTAAACAATCATTACAACTGCAAATCCAGCAAAGGAAGGAATAAAAGTTCAAAATCTCATTTATTTTGATTTAACATGCTAGAAAATCTCTCATTATACTTTGAATGCAAGAGCAGTGATTGGATTAGAAGAGAGGAAATTCTCCCAACTAAATGTGACATTTGATAGATACTAAAATGGCATTTGTTAGGTGGTACTATCAGAGCAAAAAACACAAAAAGGAAAAAATAGGGGAAACTACATTAGTGTCTGTACATATACAAAGTAATTCAATATGTTCTCCTCCCCATCTGCTTTATTACAGCAATGAGCAGCTGAATAGACAGAACTGTGCTTTGGTACTTTTACCCTATTGTATTGTATATTTTATTTATTATGCTGTGTTTTAAAGTTCAGAGCTTGTGAATACTAGTAACTGCAATGCCAGTAACACTTCCTACATAAGTTTTAATCCTGTCAAACACAAACAGATTCTTTACTCATTTATTATAGTTGGACTTCTAAAGCATTATTAAATCTCTCCGAGTCTAGGCACAGCAGTGCTTTTCCCTCCATCCCCTTATTAGTTTCACTACATAGTTTTTTTTTCTATTATCAATGGATTTACATTATTTTATCAAACACAAATGCTATGAACCACCATTACTCCCCGCTGTAAATACCTCAGTGGCCTAGAAGACATGACTGAGAGTCTATGGGGTCCTCTCCTGCCAAAGCTGGCAGCCAAACACCTGGTAGTCATCTAAAACTGCCTACTTTTAGTTAGATGAATTTCTCCCCTTACTGACTTTGTTTTATGGATATCGTCTAGAATAATAGCAATAATGCAGAAATCATTTAAAGCATTTTGAGCTCAAAAGAACTTCTTCAGTGTTCAAAGGAATTTCACTTTCTAAAATTTGCTTAGAGAGCTCTCAAGTAAAGTTAACACAGTATAACGGAAGCACAACTACATCCTTTGACAGAGCCAAAGGTCTCCTCCAGAGCTTACACTGTATTGTCTTCTGGGGTTCTGCACTAAATACAAATTAAAATACTGGAAAAGCAAAGATGAGTGGATCCTTCCTGTATAGCAAAGCGTAGTGCAGAGAAAGAAATGAGGAAATTGTTATCACATACCAGATTAGAACAAAATAGTAATCTGTGATCTATTAACCCAGTTGCCTTGATGACAAGTATTCAGGAAATAACAAACACTCAAGAAATTAGAAAAATCCCATTCCCCCAATAAATAAGTCTAAGACTTTTGAGTCTGCTTTAATTCAGAAATTTTTTTGCCTAATTTTTAATTCACATCCCAAGTAAACAGGCTTGTTTTCATGATGTGTGCTAACAGCAGTCCCCATTAACATAGTCTTTTACAAGCAAAATGCAACTATCTGCTGCCATTCAATATTACTTACTCATTTTACCTCTATGAATAATGAATATAGCTTACCAAATATTGAAGAACTTAAAATGCTTTATTATTCTTAAGAGCTTAGCAACGCACTTAGGAAAAATCAGAGCTTTTTTTAAAAAAAAAAAAATTAAAAAATATGATGGTCCTTTAAGCATATATTTCTATTTAACAGTGCTAATATTGACCCATAAGTCTTTCTTCTAGCAAAGGCGGCCCATGATTATTTAATTACTAATAACTCACAAAACCAAAGTGTGGTTATGTGACAATAAATACCTATGTTTTGCTGAAAAGATGGTTATGAAATAGTGCCTCTTACTATCCATGATTGGTTATTCAGTCATATCTGTATGTATTTTTATTTATTTATAGAAAATATCAATACCTAGTGGAATTCCAGACAAAATGCAAGTACAGGATGGTTAGATTAGATGGATTTTACAAAATAGGTCTAAGGATGATGCATGGAAAAAACAGCCTCTGTTATATGCATGCCAAGCTAAGTGAAGGCAACTGGTTTAGCACAGGGCTACTTGATAGCCTCGTTTTCATTCATTGCTGGATCTGCAGTGGAAAAGTCCCAATGTCCTTTTCAAAGCCTAAACTCAATTTTGCAAGGATTGGCAAATTAAGTATCTGCCATGCATTCACACTCTTGTTTAATTTTGGCAGCTAATCGTTACACACACAAGATGTATTCAGCCAGCCTGACCTTTCCCCAACCTTGGGACTATCATGCAAGGTGGTGCTTCGTTCAAGGAGATAACTATAAGCAAACACAGGGTTAAAACATCCCCAACCTCAAACACTCATGAAAGCACAAGTCCTTTAGAGATCCTTAAAATTATAACAGAATGCCACAATAAAAAGCCCATTTGTGTTGCACACAATGTTCAAATACTCTTGCAATATTTTTTTTTCCACATTCAAAGTGACTTTGCTAGAGTCCAGATACTTGTCCCAGAAGGAACTAATGAGATTTCTCTATCTTATTGAAAGACCAATAGTAAGATTCTTCCTGGACCTTTACCTCCTCACATTTTACGTCTCCAACTTGATGCAATTTTAATCTTAGGTTATATTCACAATTTATACCAGAAACACAGGTTAACATATTCTTCCCCCAAATATTAAGAAAGCTAAGCAGCATGTGAACAAAAGGTTGACCATGTCTGTAAGACATGACTAATATTTCTGAAGATTGCAAATACCTAAGACATAGCTGTGCTATAATGTATCTGCTCCTACCTGCTTCAAATTAATAAAACTGAAGGAACCAGATGTCTTTGAGATTATTACAGTTATTTACTACCAGTAACAATTAGGCCACAGTAGGGAACTTATGGGGAAGGAAAAAACTGTAAAAATAAATTTCAAGTGCATATAAACTAATCATACATTTAAAGTATATTCTATTCCACCAGTATCATGTGGTTGTCATTTGTCATTGCTGTCTGGTTTTTGGGGGGTTTTTTTGTTTGGTTGGTTTTGGTTTTGGTTGTTTTGTTTTGGTTTTTGTTTTTTTTTGTTTGTTTTGGTTTTTTTGTTTTTTTTAGGAAATACACATCTCTGATTAAGAGTTTCAACTAAAAATCTTGGCAAGACACCAAGGCTTAGTCCTTCAAAAGAGTATTCTTTAAAAGCTCAATCCCAGGCTGAAAATGTCACTGCAGAAACCAAAGAGACAAGCATGCAAAGCTCTTAGCAGTTTAGGGAGATTCAGATAACGTACATCATGCATGCAAAACTAAGCGGATTTTTAAAAAGCCCAAAGAAAAGAAAGAAAAGACATGTTGTTTATGAAAGAGAAGCAGTCAGCAGTTGTCAGATTCAGAGCCCACTCAACTATTCTAAGCTTAGAGACTGGTCTTTGCTTTGAAAATCAATGCAAATGGCCAGAGATTCAGTAATCTAATAACAGAGCACACATACATCCTCTAGCAAAATCTTACAGGCACTTTCCACCTGGCACGGCTCCTGCTCTGCATTCGCAGACTGAGACATGGAGTTTTAAAGCAGCACTGTTAGTGGTCCTTTACTAACGTTTCCCAACTGCTCTAGACCCATGTCTCCAGCTAGCAAAGTTAACTAGGCTTCTATACATGATTCAATAGAAACATGCCATCCTCAGATGGTTTTGTCTCTTTGTCCCTTGTTAGCCTCTTGTCAGAGGCTAAGACCATGTTAAGAGACAGGTTTCTTGTATTATAATGGTCATTCTTCAACAGAATTATGCTGCCTGTTACCATTAAAGAAAAAAAGTCACCTGGAGAGTCACAACAGCCTTCTGTAAATACAGAATTTTAAGGATCACAAAACTGTACAGCACTTCCATCAGAAATCTGCTGAAATTGTTTTTAGGCAAGAGATACTTTAGCTAATTTAATTACAGTCTTTATGGGTACAGGAATTGGAATAATCATGTTTCACTTTAACTTTCCATTTTGGGTGTCATTTTGAGAGGGAAAATTGTCTTAGGAAGAATTATTCTTAATCATATTTAAAACAAAAATTAACAAAATAAGCCTTACTGATTCTTGAACTGCCTAAATGAAATTTCTCCCAATGGCCACTATTACCATACATAAAAAGAGCAATAAATAAGGTGTCATTTCTCAGATTCAAATAAAGCCCAGTACCTCAATACAGAAGAACACATCTCTTTCCAACTGTTCTTTGGCATATTGCCACTGCTTATACCTTCACAACAGTCATTAACATGGTAGCTGTTTTTATATTTCTGAATAAAGCAATTTGTACTTCTGAATTTGTACAAACCTTTGGATAGCTTTAAACAAATGAGGCTCTACACAAGCAACAGTATTTGTTACAGTAACAATAATTTCTACTGTCATTTAAACTAATCTGGCTCAGTTGGTACTTTCTATTAAACTGTTACAAAAGGGAATCTTTTTCCCATTTTTTTTTTTCCCTCATAAGGTATAGGCAAATTTATTTCTTAGCTAGATCTCCTAAGGAAATGAGATTTATGCACTGAAACTACATTACTTCAATGCATTGTAAATCCATTTGCAAATTTCAGTTAAGTGCAATGGGGAAGTAAAAATCCTGAGGTAGTGAAAATGCTTATAAACTTCATAGCGCATTCAGGAAGAGAGGCCCTTGCAGTCCCTGCTGATGGCAAGGGATGCTGCAGAATGAACTTACTCTCCCAGAGCTGCAAAATGAGTTTAGTTTTCAGACATGAGTTCTACCTATTAAAGAGTGACTTGTGTTTTTAAACTTTATGACTGCCCCTACAAGCTTTCATCATCAGATGAGTGCTTAAATGACATCGCATGTTTTACCTTTTAGCCAGACATTGAAATACGGCCTTCATTACTAACTCCAGGTATTATGTGGAAACCATTATCAGAAAGCATTCTGGCTGGGTGCCTGAGCAGTACTCACATTTTCCATTCAGTTCTTAGCTGTCAGATTTCTGGTCCTAATCGAATGCAAAGTCTCAAAAATTTCCTTGTAAAGGCTACACTCTAAATGAATGCGAAGGTGAATGTAAATGAACTATCACTTGTACTAAGCTCTCCAGATCAAAATTTTACATGGACCCTCAGAAGCTTAAACTGCTTCCAGCATGCACGCTCTGGATCAGCAGAGGATTTCTGCCTCCAAAGCTCCTTATCCAACCCCATCCACAAACACTAAATGTGTTTCAATTCTATTACAGAGAAAGACTCACCCTTGCATCTTTGCAAATAGACCTAGGTAATACTTGAACAAACAAGTAGCACTGACATTTGATGCAATTTCATCACAAGGAAGAAAATGCACACTCAGTTCAATGAGGTATCCAGGGACCTACCCAATTCCAAAGTCATCCCTGCGAAAAAAATGCCAGTGTATTTCATAATCAGCTGGATATGCTATTCACTAAAGAACTGCTTTGCTTTTTTTTTTTAATATAAAAGGATATAACTGAAACCTTGAGAAGAGTGAACAAATTCTGTCAAAGGCTAACAAAAATCCCTCCCGTTTATCTTCAAACCCCCAGAAGTCAGAAACACACCCTTACATTCAGGTTCACACTATCAACACAATCACAAAATGGGAAAATGAAGCCAAAATTTCATCAGAACGGATGGTAGCAGGTTCTTAAATTTACTTAATTGGAGTACATGCTGATTCATGGATGATTACTGGAGGAGATGCACAGTTCACGTTAGCTTCTCAGGATCTAGACATCTGAATCTAAATGTGATGCTTCTAATTCTGATACCTGCTATCAAACCTCCTCTGCTGTAGTTAGCAGCCCTAATTCAAAGAAGGTAGCAAAGTGACATCTAGCACAGTTCTTTTTCACAAAAGAAAAGGTTGCCCCAAGCCAAAATGTCTTCAGAAACTGAATTTATTAACATCCTTGTTGAGATTTTCAAAGTGTTATTTCCATTTCAACCAGTAAAGAATTGACTTCAGAGAAAACAGTTCTAGCTGCGAGCATAAATAGACCTGTAAGAATCACACTTCTTATAACATTCCCATAGAACATCTAATATTTCAATAGAGACTAAAACTTAACATTTTCAGGAGACCTGTGCTTCAATTCAAAGCTGCCTTCTAGACTGCCTACTAGAACTAGTATCAATATTCAGATGATTAATAATATTCAGAAACATCTGCTGACTTCTATTAATTGCCAAAGAGTGCTCGCAATGTCAGCTCTTCATCTGCAGGTTTTGGTCAAGGTAAATTCAGCCCTACATTGGGCAGATATGCCTCTATTGCCAACTTCATCCTGGGGTAGAGTTGTCCAAACTAATTTGTGTACTTGAGAAGTCTAACACAGCAACAGACACAGACTGAGGTATTAACGTCAAACACTTAAGAAGTTTGTATGTGCAAGCACCAGTTCTAATAGCTAACCAATATTTTAATTAATTAAAAAACCTTTGGGATCATCTCTAAAATAGGACTACAAATGAGAAAGTGCAAATATATTTAATAGATTAACATTAATATGAATTGATTAAAATCAAAGAAATTGCACTATTTTTACAGAGAGGACTTATTAAATAATACAGAAATACTCACCAGCAGCGAAGAGTCAACGGCTTAATATAGGAAAAATAAAAGACCACTGCATCTGAAGCCAAGAACATTTACTGCACGGTTGCTCAGAATACAAAGAAAAAATGGACTTCTGAAAACATTCCTTTAGACTAGCCACTATATTTTTTCCCACTCTTTCTCTCACACAATTAACCTGGGAAACATTAGTGGTTTTCTAAGTCTTGATGGTTTCTTTTTGTACCAATATATTTCTTACTATTGACAGTATGTCAGGCCAGTAATGTATGTCCAAGTGAATAAAGGCTATATTTAGAAGACAAAAAGAACAAACTGACAAGGGGAAAAACTGCAGCTACACAAAACGTATAAGAATATATGCAACACATAACAAAAGAGGTCATCCTTGGCGGAATGAATTGTAAACATGATAGCATTAAGCAAAGAGCTTACAGGAAAGTATAAGCAATGAGGTCACTAGTTCAAGAACCATGCAGACTAAACTGTAAGGTACCCATTTTTCACTTTGCAGTGTTATACACATCACAATCAGGTTTAAATATTTTTCATTCCTTTATTTTAAAGGATAAATTTATGCACCCAGGTTCCTACAGTTCATCTTGATGCCTAGCATGGTACCAATTTCCTTTACTTTCCTTCTCCCCACTTTCAGGTCATTTCTTTAAATGTCCTTAATTTCATTTGGTTTCATTTCTGTTTTATATTCTCTTGAATTTCACCCTAATATCACATCTCTGTATTTATTCTTCTCCCAGACGCCTACATTATCTCCTTTATCATGGAATTTAGCTTTTCATCCTTAAATCTACTGATTTTCTCTCTACTCTAATTCCTTTTTGCTTTCTGTGATTCAGCCTGACCCTTTTATCAGCTATCCCATCACTTTTCTGTCTTTCTTGTCTCTCTAAAATGACTCCTGAGAGACTCTGCAGACCTGCAGAGCTGAAACAGAGATCCCCTGAAGATCATCAGTGTCTGGAGGAGAGAAATTGCCATTCTTGACATCTAAAAAGATCCTGTTTCAAAGCTCTTAGCTTTCACAGAAATTTTACAGTACCAGACTACTCTGTAGTTGTAGTTGCATTTCATACTCTTTCAGGGAATCTCAGGACTTTAAAAACCCTTTCTGACTTGAAAATTTAAGTAACTGGATGATGAGAGGTGAATAATTAACCTCTCACAGCACAAAAGAGAAACACAGGAAGCTGGAAGAAGGAGGAACAACTAAAAGGAACAATGTTTGTCTACCAGTCTCAAAAACCAGACTACATGAACATATGAAAGCCAGTCAACTGGGTCTGAAGATTTTTATAAGTTAACCAGAGGATGGAATTGCTCTGTGTACAGTCATGTGAAATGTGTTCCCAGCTATAATAAACCCAAAGTTCAATAACAAGCCTCAGAAGTACCTTTAAATACAGTTATATATTTGAGATTGCAGTGAATTATGGCTATGTCCAAAGTACAAAGGTAATCTCGTCTGATGACTTAAGATACATATTAAATTATAAATTTACAGATGTCAATGAATATTTTCAGAAAATACATTTAATATCCATCAAATCAGTGTTGCAATTCTGAAGAGACATTATTTTTCAACAGTGAGAACAAAATTACCCTTAATCCCTGCCATAGCTTCAACAACTCAGCTGTTAATCACAGTGTTGTGACATATATTTCTTTATATAAAAGGCTGAAGTAACAAAAGGGAGAAAAATAAATCACAGTTAAACACACAGCTGATCGCAGACCTGATGGTTTTAAATATCCCCACTTCAGGTCTAAACACGACTGCACTTATCAGTTAGCTTTTTCTCCCTCCCACTTCATGCCACATAATAGCCAAGAATTAAATCCTTTCAGTTGAGCACTTAGCCATTCACTGTGTAATCAATACACAACATAAAAGTCAAAGTCACCCATACTAAACTAGAGGCATCAAGATAACATTTATTACAAGACCCAAAATGCCACTTGCCTATTTTCTACTTCAAAAACAGAAAAGCAGACCTGTATTGAACATCGTGAACCCTTGCCAAAAAAACTGAATTTTATTTTAGTAGAAGTAAATTAAAGTAATTAACCTAGAAATACTAAAAATATAATTAAAGTAATTAACTTTTATTTAAAGTACTTAACCTAAAAATACTAAAAATATAATAAAATGCTTACAGTGCCACTACCAGCTGACACACACTGGGAGAGAACATGATCTTTCAGTGGGCCCCAAAGACACAGCTTACGAAGGAACCTGTTTACCTCCAACCAAAGCAAAAGGATATAATAGAGGACCTTACCTGTACAACCTTGCTCTTGGTTTTACATCATGCATTGATACATCAGAAAGAAAAAAGACAATTTCTCTGAAAGATTCAATGACGCTTACACTTCCGTAGTCAGAAACACATTAAGTTTACCCCAAAAGCAAGAGAAACAGCATGAATTTTAATTATGTTCACACACACACGCACCTCTTATTCACCATATTAAACAGCCTTAAAATAAAGTACCATTAAAACTGCTTTCTCTAATCCACTTATCAAAATAAACAATTACTAATACTTCCTTTATCCTATAAGCAGTTCTATATCCTACAAGATGAATAAGCATCCTATTAGTCTCTTCATCCTTCAAAGACTGACACAGACCTTTCACATTATTTCACATTATATCACAATAGAATGAGGAAAATTATTAACATAATATGGTATGTATGAAGTTTTCAATGTTATACTGACTACTGACATTATGCTGCTTTTCATAAAAATATTAATTTTTAAATGAGAAAATGCATGGATTTAATAATACATGATAAATATTTACCATAAATAAACAATTTAGAATCAAGAGTTTCAGAATAATGCCAAGTTAACATAATGAGCAGTATTTTAGGATATTAAATCAACATCTCACCAAGAAAAAAGACAAGGCTTATTTCAGGACTCACTGCGGTAACTTCTATCCTCAGGATCCACACTGTGATTCTGATGTTGTCTCCTTTCAGGCTGCAGTGCGTTTTTAAATATTCTGTGAATTGAGAGAAATGCTTTTCCTTGAATGTGCTTTCAAAAAAATAGTTCATGCTATAAGACAATTTTTTGATCCATGAATAATTAGCCACAATACTCCCAAGGGGTCAAGCCTTGTATATTAACCAGTAAATTACATCTGCTTACTAATATTGATTAAGATCATATGTTGATTTTCCTATTGATTAACTGAAATGATGTATGTTTTTCTCTACATCATTCTACTTCATTCTCTAACCCAACACTTTACTATCTCCACAGTATTAACTTAATTTTTTTCCTTTTAATTTATTTACATATAAAAAATATTCTACATACTGTTGTTATTTTTCTACAAAAATATCTTCTAAGCAAGCAATTACAATCCTTTAGCTTTCATCTATAAGTTTATTAGGTATTAAGACAAATTATCTTGTGATATCTTGTCACAATTTCCCTGTGCAAACAATCAGCATGCTTTCAGCTAAGCATCACTTTTAACATGGACTTTTACTTTACCTAACCCAAGAAAGTGGTTATTAATGTAAACAATTTCCTTGAAGCTTAATGATTACTAAGAGGAAAATCACACTTTTTTTTTTCCTGTTTACAGTAAAACTCCATTAAGTACCATGTTTTCAAGAGGCTTTTAACCTTCAATTGAGATTCATTGTTACCACTGTCAGTTGGATTTTTCAATTCTCTCAAAATCCTCCGTTTACAGTATGCATTACTACAACCTCCAAATACATGCAGTGTGGTCCTCACCAAGTGATCAGATACAACATAGCACAGAGGTCTGCAAAAGCTCCATGTAAAGCTTTCTAATTATTGTACTATCTCCTGAAAATTAATAAAGATACCCGTTCAGCTGAAGGAAGAGGATTTGTTGCTACTGCAAAGGCTGAAGCTACTCTAGACAACAGCAAAGCGACAAGAACAAGTTACACATGGTCTTTCAAGGTTAACATCACAATATCAAGGAGAGAAGGAGTAAATATAACCTCAAATTAAAATCATTACTTTATCTTCTATAATAACACCCAATCTCCATGAACACAAGATTTGAGATGTAGTTTCTAGTTATGAGCTGCTTAGGGTGCCAATCATACCACTGTCAGCACTTTACTCCCTACCAGGAAACTGCAGACTCCTGTACTGAGAATAAGTGTCCCAGTTGTACATGCAACACACCTAATGGCAGACCTCCCTCCTGGAGAAATACGTCCAAATATAACATTGCTGTGACTATTATAAACAGTTAATAACAGAGGCCATTTAGGGTGCTGCATTAAAAAAAAAAATTTAAAAAATCCATCATCTTTTCAGTACAGCAAATATGAAACAGGAAAAATTGAGGTTAGATGCTAGATTGAGGTTAGATGCTAGAAACAATCAACAGTTTATTCATTCATACCAAATTGCCTCCTTAAGTGCAGAGAGTTGGCAGAAAGGAGCCCTGAGACCAAATGCCTCAGCAAGGCAAGCAGGATTTTTTTCCCAAGCATCAGAAGTTTTCTAGTTAGTACTACTTGTTGCTCTTTGTCACCCTTAATCTTCCTAGTTTATTTTAGGGGTTTTTTTCCATTCATTTAAAGTATACATAGACTGTAACTGAACACTAACTATAACTTACAGGACACGCCTGGAACAGAACAACAACTGGAGCCTTCAAAACCAGCAAATTCAAAGCAACCTCAACCCAAGGGAAATCACAGAGGAGTTTTTTTTTCTATGAAAAAAAATCTCAGGATTAAGCTCAAATGTTTTATAGAACGTGTTTAGTCACATAGTGTAGCCACAAGAGGGAAGCTCAACCCGCTTGTTAACTCTTTTTTAACTAGTTTATCAAAGTCCAAACCACTCACAGGCTAGACTGTTCAATTTACAACAAAGTCTCAGATTCATGGCTTAAAATTCAAAATGTTAGTTTAAACCTGTGCCAAAACTGACAGTTCAAAGACACTGGAAAAGAGGGAACATATGTAGGACTAAATGCAAGCTGCACAACCATGAAAGTGAAGATACCAGACCAAATAAAGAGTCCTTCCATAAAGAACTCAAATTACATCCAACCAAATTGCTAGATAGACAGTTTCTGTGATTTAAGGCAAGCAATGCAGCCAGAGAGGGACCTGGCTGAGGCAGAGGAGCCACAGTTATTTAGCTAAGAACACAGCAAGTGCCCTTTGCTTGAGCAAGCGGAACAGGCATGGGACAGAGCCAGCAGCTCTCATGCCTGCACTGACGGCTAATTCAGCAACCAGTTGTAACACAAAGAAATAGAAGCTGTGGTGCAAACACAGGTTCCCACAGACCAAGCTCCACCTGTTGACATTGGTGAACTGGAGGGATAATAATTACACTGTTAGTTGTTTTTACCTTTAAACTACCAGCAACAGCTCTTCTGAGGAAGAGGCACGTTCAGCAATCCCATAGAGCAAACACATTTTACTCCCCTTCCATGGCATTAGGGCTCAACATAACTCTGGGAAATGACACTTGTGGTGAGTACTGCCCACTGGAAAACAAGCAGGTGTCCTCCTGCACCAAAAGTATTCCCCTGAAAACAGGAGTGCTTGTCAAAAGAAAAAAGTGAGTTTGACTGTATCGGACATCTGGAAAGGACTGCATATCCAGTTGATTTTGATACACTGTTCTTTTTTTATAATGCTTCTCAAAATATGGAGATGAGCAAAACCATCTAAAACCTAGTGATTGTAAATAAATGTAGCTTTCCTTGAAAGTTTGCTCCCCATAGATTTCAAGTTTAATAAAAATTTGATCCTGAAAAAATAAAAAAAAAGTTTGTCATTTACAGTCAAAAAAAGTTTTTAAAAATGTTTTTATTTGAGTCTACAATCGGCTATTGTTTTTTTATCATGTAAGGCACAGGGATTTCAGAACCAGAAACACGCCGTCACTTCATGCTAAACTTAATTCACAAATTCCTTCCTTTTTTTCAGAATCACTGTACACAAACTCAGAAATTAAACATGCCTTTTCTAATTTGATCATGTATCTGGATGCCTTTATGAAAAGCTGCACATCCCAAACTGCCATGTGGTGAGGATATATGCAGTGTTTCACTGGTGCTAATTTCTTTCTTCCTTTTGGAATTGTCAGATACCAATTAGATGTCTTTGAGATAGGAGCTGCTTCCCAAAGTTTATATCTGAATGGTCTTCCTTGACTCTCAGTGCAGCCTGGAAAAAGTGACTGGAAATAACTAACCGTTAAAACATAAGTTATTTCATCTGAGTTCTTTCTTGTTCTTGCCTATAGTACTAAACTGCTTATCTAGTACAAAATCATGATGCTGCTTACAATATTTTTTCTATTTCTGTATCTCAATCTCCCAAAGAAAGAAGTGTAACTCTAAAAAAAAAAAAACCCAAACTTAAAACATAGAAGTACAATCTTTATACTATCATAAATACAGAAAGGAGCACTTGCTATCTTTGGGAGTTCCAAGAGATTTCAAACATGTGGTATTACTTTCATCTAAACTAAGTATTTTATAGCATTATCTGTTTTTTCAGTCTCTCAGATATTTTTAAGTTTTGCTTTCCAACTGCCAAACAACATCTGCTCCGCAGATGACTACCTGTTCTTTATTCTTTCTGATGGGTTGGGGTTTTTGTTTGGTTGGTTTGGGTTTGGTTTTTTTTTGTTTGTTTGTTTGTTTTTTACACCAAGGAATACTACTTTCAGAGCGCGGGTAGCATTGTGTAAACATCACTGATTACTGTGCGCCGCTGCAGTATCATATAGTAGCTCCAGCTCTGGAAATCGTGACCAGACATTCCTACTGAAGGATTCCCAAAGGGCTGACCACTGCGGCCTTGCTCAGACAGTCATTAGGACAAGGCATTAGATGAAGCACACAATCTTATGCACAGCATGAAAAGGGAGCTGGCTTCACAGCACACTTCTTACCAGCGAATCTCACTAAGCAGAGCCTTTGCATCACAGAGCAGCTTAATAAGAAGAGGACTATCTTGCACAAACAACTGCTGATGACAACCCTTCCAGACTCAACTAACAGAGAAATTAAAACAGTGCAGTGCAGACTAATGCAAAAAGCTGCATCCCTGTTTCTCTCCCTAAACAAAGGACACAATTTTTAAATAGCCTTTTTTCCAAACCTATCTGGCTGCTGAATGGATGATCAAAATGCAGTACAAATGTGTCTAGTACAAATGCACTAGAGACAGAGCTGCAGAGTTCTGTATAGAAGCCTATGATTAAGAAAGCTAATGGTCTGAGAAGATGATCTGTGGCAGAACTGGTTTGAATTTATTTTGAACTGGCTTTGGAATTCTCAAAGAAGTGTTTTGCATTGGCGGGTAAAAGGCCCTGGCAAGTAATTTTTGATTGCTGATAGATGGCTATCAGAAAGCATATAAAGAGTCCCTGAAATGCTATGGAAAGCCTGCAGACACACAGATTATCACAGCCACCATTTCTTCCAGTTAATGTATCCAACCAACAGCAAAAATCACAGAATAATTTTAATGTTGAAAGGGACCTTTGGAGTTCATCTGATCCAATCTCTTACTTTAAGCATAGGTAACTTTCACACGTTTTCTTCTTTTTCTTTACTCAGCATATAACAAGAAAATATTCAGCATATTGAATGGTGCTGGCACAAGTACACAGGTGCCTAGACAGGGCTGAAGAACTTAGCAAATGAAAACAGTCAATTTTTACAGTTGCAAACTTTATTGGAATTTAATGCATTTTTTTACTTCTTAGAAAGATTAGCTTAATGCACAGGCCTCATTTTTGTCCAAGACAGCAGCTTCTTTCTCTCATGGAAGCACTAACCAACTCCCCCTGGAAGGCATTGTGCTCCACAGGGCCAGCAAGAGCAGAGAACAAAGATCCTGTGGAGATTTCAGAAATCCCGCAATGGGTTTTCTTACCAGGGAGAAAACAAAACAAAACCAAAACCCAGCAACTTAAAGCATCCTTGATTTTAAACTTCCATGGTGCAAATTGTACCACATGGTTAAAACAACAGGATTCAAAGAAAGATTTGTCAGTCAGGACACTAGCACCAGGGAGCAGTATTTTCAGTCCATATCTCAACCATATCTCTCGTAGGATTAAAAACACTGATGTGCATAAGTTAGGTTTCAAACATGGGTTTAAAGGCACAAGATTTTTAAAGCTAAAGAAATGGGTTTGTTTTATATGACATTATTCACAGCAGTTCTAGTCCTTACAATCAGTGCAAAATGAAATATAGGAAGCACCTGATAACTTTACTCACACAGAACATATCATTTGGGAATTCTAAAAATCTAGACTATCAGTAATTTTAAATGCCCAAACAGTACCTTACGGCAGCAAGAGCTGAGCTCCCCTGGCTTCCCTTTTCCTCAGCCACCTCGGAGGGGTGACGTTTCCTACCATTCATTCTCCCTTGATGAGCACATGTCACACGCTACAGGAATTGCATGGTTGCACTTCAGATGACGGGCTCTGACCCAGAAAGAAAGAAGTGGCTGATAAGATAAACTGTATCTCTCCTGAGTTAAATACCAAGACAGCTACAGTGAACTTGTAGCATATCCAGCAAAAACATTATCGTGGTTTTTTTGATGATTTATTTTTGCAAATTATTTCCACAGTAAACAAACACTCTTGATGGACACTTTGTCAACGGTACTGTTGAAAAAGGTTGGGCCAGATACCCTGATCACATTTTCAAACTTCTTAATATTATTTTTTACAGAAAAAGGAAGATGACAGGATTTGCTTGCTGCCCGATTATTACCTCCATCATAATTTTTGCTTATTTGGCTTAGCTTTAAAGTCTTCATTAAGACCTCTTCTATGCAAAAACATTGTCCTCTGAATAATTATAATCATGAGACAGTGTATAAAATCTTTCTTCTAACATCTATCTTTCCCATCCGTATCCTCATAAACAGGCTTTACTTACATTGGAATATTCATGGGGTATAAATAATTTAAAAAGCATGAAAGCCACTAGAGTGTAGGTAGAAAATTTACTCTCCTTTCTAGTTCTTAACTTTCAGTTAACTTTCTTACAACTGTACAATAACTTGAAGCAAAAATCTGTCCTTTGAGAGAAACTGCTAAGCAACGTTTCCAGTTAACAATGTACTCCATCTTTTAAATACACATAGTGTCACAGGATATTAACGTAACAGTCACAAGCTCTGATAACATAACACTGCTGGCTATTAAGAGCAGGAGCCAGGGTAGCTGAAGAAATTCTTGCAAAATTCAGCAAAGGAAAATTTTTGTGCTTAAGCAGATGCTATGTACAGGAAATTTTAAAACAAGCTTACTTCCAGTCTCTCCTCAGTCATTTCTCTCTCCAGCAAACATGGCCTGTTATTCCAAAACATTGTTTTCATTTATCCCTCATCAATTGGGTAGTTTTTCAACAGCCTTTTAACTTTTTCTTTGAGCCTCTACAGATATAATGCATTTAGTAGACAAAGTCTGGAGTTTAAAAAAAAAAATACGAACACAACAGTAAGAAATTAATATTTATGTTCTAAAAGTTCTGGCTCATTATTAGACAGTATTTTCCCCAAAACTGTTGGGTTTTTTTAATAAGTAATCAGCAACCATACATTGCCTTACAAACCATTACTATTGTATCTGCATAATTAATACTTTAAAGCAGCCTTTAAAAAGTACAACTCAAGGTAAATTTACTAACATTTTGTGGCTCATTTAAGTACTAAAGCTTTTAGTGTACTGTAGTGTGGGCATGCTATTTATAGGAACATGAATTGAAATAACACAGCTTTGTTCTTAGCTTAATGGCTATGTCTCCTTTGCTAACTCCAGAATTTTCAAAGCAGCTAGTGAGCACTTAAATGAAGGTTTAGAAGAATTACCATATTTCAAAATTCTCCTTCATATCCTCATTTTGCTTTATGAAGCTTTTATACAGTATTTCAGTTTTATTCTAATTTCTTTAGGTTGCCTTTTTAAGCCACCTATCAAAATACAATGGACCATCTTCAAAATCCCAAGGCCTATGTTCCAGCAGAATGTGTTTGCAATCTAGTAAGATAGATTATCCACAATAAAAATTTTCTGGGAGACTTTAGACATTGACTGTACATCCAGTTTGCAAAATAAATTTTGCAGGACTGCTGGTGAACATTTTTGCCATGTTTGACTCTTCCCAGGCAGAGCTAACACAACAATACCTGCTATTAAATAAGTTTGTCATCTTGAACATCTTTGCCTTTTAGAGCACAGAACATTAAGCTGAAGTAAGCTTGCACTGAAAAAGACATCATCACCAAGACAGTTTTACAAGACGCAGTCAACATTTTAGGTTATTTGTCCTTTCTTGAGCTAATATGTTTGGACATTATAATGCTACAATAGAATCAGTCATCCACATCTATTTTTAAGCTCTCCAGGTTTAGAATCAGATGATCCTTCGGTTACTATAAATCAGACTCCTTTAAACATAGCAACAAGCAAATGTATTACTAATTCATTCTAATAAGACAAATCTGCTTTCAAAGCAGTGACCTCAGCAAATTTAGTAAATGGAAAAGAAGTGTAAAAAAAACAAAACACACAGGAGAGATTTTCAATGGAGTAGTAATTTCTTCCAAATTATTTGGACCAGCCACGAGGCCTTGTCTGACCCACCTCAGCTGACTGAATCCCAAAGGTGTTGAGTTTACCAGACAACAGTGCACATGTCACGTGATCCTGACTATTCTCTTATGACTTGAAGTATCCCAAGATGCCCCAAGTTCAGGATAATACCTAGCTGGAAACCACTCTCAGCTTTCATGCTTCATGCCATGCAAGAAAGAATGACAGCAAATCCCAACTACTCTTGTCAGCAGATTTTTGGGTTGTATTTAAGTTTTAGAGCTAAAATCTTTCAGGCCAGTTTCTACAATCATAGAGTCATAGAACCATCATTTATCATAGAATGGTTCAGGTTGGAAGGGAACTTTAAAGGTCATCTAATCCAACCCCCCTGCAATAAGCAGGGACATCTTCAATTAGATCAGGTTGCTTAGAGCCCCATCCAACCTGACCTTGAATGTTTCCAGGGATGGTGCATCTACCACCTCTCTGGGCAACCTGCAACAAGCCCTGCTAAAATGTTTGTCCCATCTTTCTTATAAGCCTCCTCTAAGTACTGAAAGGCTGCAATAAGGTCTCCCTGGAGCCTTCTCTTTTCCAGGCTGAACAAACCCAGCTCCCTCAGCCTATCCTCATAGGAGAGGTGTTCCATCCCTCTGATCATTTTTGTGGCCTTCCTCTGGACTCATTCCAACAGGTCCATGTCTTTCCTGTACTGAGGACTCCAGAGCTAGAGGCAGTACTCCAGGTGGAGTCTCATCAGAGTGGAACAGAAGAGCAGAACTACCTCCCTCAAACTGCTGGCCATGCTTCTTTTGATGCAGCCCAGAATACAGTTAGCCTTCTGGGCTGTGAGCGCACATTGCCAGCTCATGTCCAGCTTTTTATCCATTAAGTACCCCCAAGTCATTCTCAGCAGGGCTGCTCCCAATCCCTTCATCCCTCAACCTGTATTGATACCAGGAGTTTCCCCAAACCAGGTGCAGGACCTTGCACTTGGCCTTGTTTGAGGTTCACATGGGCCCACTTTTCAAGGTTGTTCAGGTCCCTCTGAATGGCATCCCATCCCTCAGGTGTGTCAGCCACGTCACTGCAAATTTGGTGAGGCTGCACTCAATTCCACTGTCTAGGTCACTGATTAAGATATTAAACTGTATTAGTCACAATACAGACCCCTGAGGAACACCACTTAGCACCAATCTCCATCTGGACACAGAGCCATTGAGCAGTACTCTCTGGATGTGACCATCCAGCCAATTTCTTGTCCACCCATCAAATCCATATCTCTCCAATATAGAGAGAAGGATGTTGTGAGGAACTGTGTCAAAGGCCTTACAGAAATCCAGATAGATGACGTCCATAGCTCTTCCCTTGTCCACTGATGTAGCCACTCCATCATAGAAGGCATGCTGGCTGTCTTGAATCACCTCCGTGTGCCTTCACATGGCTTCTAGGAGGATCTGTTCCGTGATCTTCCCAGGTGCAGAGGTGAAGCTAACAGGTATCTTCCACTAGATCAAGTTGCTCAAAGCCCCAGCTAACCTGAACACTTCCAGGGACGGGACATCCACTACTACTCTGGGCAAACTGCTCCAGTGTCTCACCGCCCTCATGACCAGAGGCAGTTCCCTCAGTTTTCCCCTGTGCGTCCCGGCCTCTCACCATCTCGAAAGCTGGGCCCACAACCCATGCATCAGTGCCTTTCCTGGACTGGTGAAACCAGAAGGGGACAGAGGAGTCCAGATGCAGTCACCAAAGTACCAAATAAGGTAGGAAGAGAGCATTTTTACTATTATTTTCTTCATTTATTGTTTTGGGGATTTTTAAATTGTTTATTGCCCAGTCATGAAAAGAACTCCTCGTAAAGCAGCTAGAAAGGACCTTAACACTGAAGGCTACCACTTCTTCCTCTCAAAACTGCAGTCTTCTGCTTCTCCAAAGGAAAAGCTTTGCCTGTCTAACTTCTTTGCTTGATCTGTTGCTATTCTTCATGCACCATCACAGAGGGTCTGACTTCATCTTCAGCCACCCATAGGGCAATCTCTTCTCATCCTCAGCCTGAAGAAACCCCACCTCCAGGTCCCAGGGATCTCAGTGGCCCTCTGAAGGAAAACTCCTATCATCCCAGCACAGCAGCCTGGTGGAAGTGATATCTGGCTGTTCTGGGAGTCGGAGGGCCTGTGGCCTGAAAGATGGCCTCATGTGGGAGAAGAAGGAGGGTCAAGTGGGCTGAGGGCCCCCTTCCTGGGGATAGCTCCCTTGTGCCCCTCTGCTGCCCCTTGGGCACAGGGGTTGCCCTCCACCTTCCCTTGTGTGCCTGTGTTCCAGCCCCTTCTCAGCCCAAAATTGCATCCAGTACGCATCTTACAAGCACTGAACAGGGGGCGGGAAGGGTGGGAAGAGTGCTGGGTTCACTCTGAATACAACCCAGGATACAGTTGCACAAAAAAACTAGGACATATATTTAGGATCCTACAGTTTTACATTTACGACATTACAAACAGACAAATTGTTGCTAAACCTTCAAAAATACATTATAGCCTGAAAGCTACAGGTTGTAATTAATATTAGCAATTAATACTAATAAAAATACAGAGAAGGAAGTGAATAAAAATCCAACAGACAAAAGATTGAGCAGCATTTTCCTCTTGGGCATAGTCTTTAGTAACAGATTCAGTCAATCATTCTCTGAAATTCTGCCATCAGGACAAACAGAACATGTGTCCAGGAAATTTAGGATGATAGTGTCTTAAAAACAAATAAAAGAGTATTTCCGAAGCAGTCACTTCTCTATCCAGCATTTAACAGATGCCTTTGAGAGAACCAGAATCACGGACTGGAACATGATGCTCTGTGCATTATTTTCTCATCTCCTCTGTTGAAATTCTTGTCTGTGTTAATGTTGGTAGCAGCTTTTATGTTCTTACTAGCATCGCTGATTCAAAGTGGTTTGAAATACAGTTATAGTTTTCAAAATAGTTATCCAATCTAAGTAGGAATTCACACACGCCTCAAAGGATATTTTACTGCCTTAAGACAGAAGTAGCTTAGAACACAATTTATTTTTTTATGCCACTTAGTATTTTCTGACCATAATAACTTCTTTCCCCCAGCTAACTGGCATTTTAGAGAAACATGGGCCCAGTGTCTTCACTAGTGCCAGTGCTAAAAGCAGGCTGCATACAAGCCAAGGAAAGATGTACAGAAAATATGGATTACTAAATTATTCCTAGCCAGATGACATAGCATTGCTCACATGGAAGCATGTTTTGATGGTCCAGTAGGTAGTCACCTCTGAACTCTAAAGACAGACACTGAAGATTCCTGTGCAAGTCAGCCTCAAAGGCAAAGATTTCCTACATCTTCCTTGCACATGCAGCATAGGAAGAGAAAATAGTTCCAGAAGTGTAGGGTGAGAAAGAAACTGACAATCTAGAATAGAAAAAGAAAAGCAGCAGGGTTTTTTTCTTAGCAAGACTCCATTACATACTTCTAATTATATTTGCTTGGAAATAATATAGGTATTTATATTCAGGGTGATAATAAAATTACAAAGGCAGTACACACTGCAAGAAGTGTTTCCATAGCTATTTGAGTGTTCTTTCATAAGATGAATAATTAACATTAGTATTACTGCATTTTTGAAGGCAGGGGGTGCGGAATAATGAATTAACTGTCGACAATACAGAAACGCTGTGCATATTTGCAAGCAACAGTCTTAAAATGGTAGCAATCAAGCAACAGTACCTCACGTGTGCAATTGTTAAGAGTTATGCATTAGCCTATCAAGGAGGAACAACACATGATTTTACTTCTTGCTAAGCCAGATAGTTCAAATTTGTAATGAGAAGTACTGTCATGAGTTATTTACAAGTGGGTCATATAGAATTTCCCTTGCCAAAATTATTCAGCAAATATTATGTAAATAATTTTGAAAAGCATCTGGCTCAGAGCTACCAAGTTTTGTACACGGATCTCATTTCATGCAAATCATCTCATAAACACATCAGTATGTTTCAAAATAAGACATATCAACGGACAAACTGTTCTAACTTTACCAGTTGTGGCAGATGGCAGGATGCTGAATGTCTGGAGCCTGCCAGATAGATTGCTTCATCTAGAGAGGACAGCTTTGGAAGGCGTGGCACAAAGGATGCCGATGACCATTATTTCCCATCCCCTCTTTCCCCCATCCTTTTCTGGTCATATCTTCCACATCCAAATCCAAATTCAGGTCTCGGATTTTCTCCTGAAAAGAGGACATTCAGACCTACCCTGGCAGCCCAGCTGAGACTGGACATAGGAACAGATAAATGCCTCAGCACAGAGGTATAGCTATTTTCATCAGCTACTCTCTGACAAAGACCAAGAAGCACAAGAAACAAGGTAGGTTGTCTTGTGTATCCTGCTTACTTCTGGAAATCTGCTGTTTAGAAGCCTCTTGAACCTCAGATGACCAGGCTACTAGACACTCTGGCTCTGTTGGTTTTTTTCTCCATAAGTGTATCAAATTCTTTTCTGAACTTAGTTTTTCTCTCTATTGCATCCGGCAACAGTAAATCTCACAATTTAATTAACTACTCTAAAGGAAAACCAAAACAAAACGACCTCAAAAGCTCCAAACCTGTGTTGTAACAGTATTGCCCAGGAACTTCTATCAAAGTCCCAGTAAAAGCAGCATTGCCAAAGAGAAAAAAAGATTACAAACAGAAGTTAACATAGAATCACAGAATATTTCAAGTTGGAAGGGACCCAAAAAGATCATCAAGTCCAACTCCCCGCTCCCTGCAGGACTACCTAAAAATAAACCATATGACTAGGAGCATCATCCAGATACTCCCTGAACTCTGACAGGCTTGGTTATGATCCAAATTAATGCTGCAGATCTATATAGTTCAACTTTAGCATAGTCTTGTACCGAAGATAAACGGCACTGGAGGTATTAATTCTAGTCAAACCAGCTCCCATGCAGGAGCAAGGGGAGAACAATCTTTGTCAACTCTGCTCTGGGCACAGCTGATACCTGTTGAGCAGCACTATTCTCCCACAGCTTAACAGAACTCTACTCTTCTCCCAGATGGCCTTAATCACAAAATCAGAAATAGATTATTTGTGCTACTTATTCCCCAACTTAAAGCTTCCAGTTCAATTACTGGTAGCATCATCTCTTCAGTGTCGTAACTCTGACTCATGCTGGATCTCACTATTAGACTTGAACAAGAAAAAAGCTTGCAGAGATCACTTTTCACCATGACACACTTTAAAATGAACATTTTGAGAAATATAACGTACTGACTGTTCCCACTGAGGACTTGCTTGACTCTGGGTGCAAATGTGGACAGCAGGGTCTACATGACTGGACTTGCTGAGGAGGTGGTGAGGAATGGGAGAAAACATGGCTAAGCACGCAGAATAAATTTTGAAGCATTTTGGAAGTTACCCATTTTATCTCACAGAAAAGACACGCTTAACATAGGAGCTCTAGAGAACAAAGAGGAAAGGAGAGTTTGTGTCCTGGAGGAACAACCTCCTCTCAGACCTCTTGGACGGGAAAAGCATTTCAAATTGCAATGAAGTCAAAAGGCTCCATCCAGCCCTTAATAAATTACTTTATATAGAGATAGAAAGTTTGTAGCTAGGGCCAAAAAGTTCTGCTCTTCTTTAATTTTAATAACAATACAATTTCTTGTTCAGATGCACTCAAATTACATATTCTTTTAAAATACATAACAGTAGTGGCCAGCACTACCCTGCTTTATTCAAAAAAATTGATACACTTGGAAACTAAATGTTAAGGACCTTTGCCTTTCTACTCATTCTGTGATTCAGTATGTTGCAGTACTGATTGCAAAGGATATAACTGACAGCAATACAAAGAACTAGAAAACTCAGTTAGCAAAAACTCTAGCATCTGAGTACTTATCTCCCAGTGGAGTTTTACAACTTGTATCCCACACAGCTGCTGCCAACAGCTCCAAAGGGAATTAGGTAAGGAGAAGTTTTTGCAAGGACTTCCTGTCCTTTGAAGCCAGCATAGCTATCATATGCTATTTCTTAAATCCTGCTTTCTGAATGTCTGAGAGCAGCCATTTCTCTTTGGCTCAGAAATTGCCTTAAAGAAAAAAAGAGAGTAATTTCCTTGTAATGGAGAGCAGCACTTTGATGACTCTCAGCTCTTACTACCAATTTACTGCATATTGCATCCAACTACATGCATAGGAAGGTTTCATTTTGATATACAGCACCCCTTACAGTAATGAAGGTCCTTTTTTACTCATCCAAAAAAATAATTACAGGAAATTATCAAAGCCTTTATGATCTTTTCCCTGACACTCCAGCAAAGGCTTGAATATTTGATTCCTTTTCATATCTATGTTTATAAAATATCGGTTTATATGCATACAAGCACGCTACTCGATGTCTTCTGGACATTCCAGGAACACACTACTTAGATTTGGTCTAAGTAAAATCCAAATAACATTTCTTATCTAATAATTTCTGACTAGTCACAATAAATTATAGGAAGTCACAAGCTTACTTCCTCCAGGAGACTGAAGTTATACGGCAAAAATAATAGCAGTTGTTACCATGTTTATTTCAATCTGACAAGTTAAAAGAGGAAGCTAGATGACATGTTAACACACCGGCTGTTTCCCAATATCCTCTTGAACACATCTGTTGTATCTCTTCCCTGCAAAAATACTGATACAAGTAGAATCAGCACTTCCAATGCTTCTTACATTGCAACTTAATCTAACACTTTAGCTATTGCCCAAAAAACCGATTCAAGCAAACAGCCTCAATATCCTTATGCAGCAAACATACCATCCTCGCTTCTCTTTTTAAACCAACAACCAAGGTCAATCTAATGCTTGTAAAAAATTGCAAAAGGCCAGCTTTCGTTTTTAGCCTTAGTGCACTGCACTGAGTATGCTCGACAAATTACTACTTCAGTTTTTATAAAACCAGGACACGTCAACAGGATATGTAACAGTTGGTAAACTATCTTCTCCTGACGCTAGAGCAGCAACAACAAACAAACTGCAAGAATTATGAAACTTGTTGCTTTCTTTGAAAACTCACCCCAATAAAGTTCTGCTTTCCCAATGACCTAACGATATATTACTTATATAAACACATTGTTTAAAAAAAAAAGTTTCAGAACTGGTCATCTTAAAATTTAAGAGACAGTATAGCTCCTAGTGATGCAAACTAAACAACATGTGATAGTTGAAATAATACAAATGTATCTCTTTCAGCCACTATTAAAACTTCATACATATGCCTTCAGACCAGATTAAAAATCCCCATATACTCAGGAGACCTTTAATCTATGAACAGTTTATCAAAGTCACCAAGTTTAACAGAGAGTAAAAACCTTTCCACAGAACACAGGCTTCCCAATCTGCCTTTCCTACATATTTACATCTATTACACAGGAAACACGGGAAGCTCTGCATCAAATTTTACATTTTAATTAACTTCAACTGTATTCACCTCGAGGGTTTTGGAAAGCAAGCTTACTTGCAATCTCCTGGAAAAGCTTTTTTGAGATAGTATTTGCAAAAGCTCTCAAAACTTAAGTGTTAGGCTAATCTAATAAAACATCCAAAGCATTCCAATTAAAAAACAGAAGTTTCATATTGAAAATGCCACCTTGCTGATAAGTAGCTTCATATGAGCTTGAATCATGTAAATAATTCACATTATTATGCAGTAAATAGTTTAAAAGTTTATAAATTCTTAAGAAAACTAAGCTTTTGCTTTTGTTTTCCAGCTTCTCTTCCCAGTTGCCTCTGGGTGGGATAAAAATATTTTAAGCCATGCTTCAGTTAGTTAGTAATGTAACTATGCATACCAAAGAAAAACATATTCATTAAAATATATCTAGCTGTAGAGACCCTCCATGAAGCCAAGATCTATCATAAGTAATAAAATTCTAGCTTCAAATAATTACCTTAAGAAAAGTTAGAGCTACATTATACAAACTTATCATAGAATGGTTAGAGTTGGAAGAGACCTTAAAGATCATTGAGTTCCAAACCTCCCACTAGACCAGGTTGCTCAAAGGCCCATCCAGCCTGGCCTCGAATACTTCAATGGATGGGGAGTCCACAGCTTCCCTGGGAAACCTGTGCCAGTGTCTCACCACCCTCACAGGAAAGAATTTCTTCCTACTACCTAATCTAAATCTACCCTCTTTCAGTTTAAAACCATTAGCCCTCATTTTATCACTACACTTCCCTGATACAGAGTCCCTCCCCATCTTTCCTGTAGGCCTCCTTTATGTACTGGAAGGCTGTTATAAGGTCTCTCCTGAGCCTTCTCTTTTGCAGGCTGAACAACCCCGACTCTCTCAGCCTGTCCTCATAGGAAAAGCACTCCAGCCCTCTCATCATGGCCCTCCTCCGGACTCGTTCCAACAAGTCCACGTCCTTCTTATGCTGCAGGCTCCAGAGCTGGACTCAGTACTCCAGGCAGGGTCTCACCAGAGCAGAAGAGAGGGGCAGAATCACCTCCCTTGACCTGCTGGCCATGCTTCTTTGAATGCAGCCCAGGATGCAGTCGGCTTTCTGGGCTGCAAGCGCACACTGACAGCTTATGTTGATCTTCTCATCCAGCAACACTCCCAAGTTCTCCTCAGGGCTGCTCTCAATCCATTCTCTGCCCAGCCTGTATTTGGTCTTGGGATTGCCCCAACTTATCTTGTGCAGGACTTTGCACTTGGCCTTGAACTTCGTGAGGTTCGCACAGGCCCACCTCTCAAGCCTGTCCAGGTCCCTCTGGATGGCATCCCTTCCTTCCAGCGTGTCAACCACACCACACAGCTTGGTGGTGTTGGCAAACAGCACCAGTTCTGTTGCAATAGGACAAGGCACAATGATTTTAAACTGAAAGAGGGTAGATTCTGACTAGATATGAAGAAGACATTTTTTACTACTAGGGTGTGAAGCAATATTAAGTTTGTAATTTCTATTACAAGCATTAAGCTGTGTTATCCCTTGAACAGAGATTAACTGCTTTTCCCATTAAACTGTTTTTTGCTTTGGTGAGCATTACAAGCTTGTAGTATAGAGTTAGAAAAGCTTTAAATGAACGGGAAGTGCAATATAGACAATGAGTAATGTTTGTAGACATCTTCTGCAATTGTTCATAATGCAGGATTATTTTACCTTCTTGAGAAGGTTCTTCGTCATACTAAAATAGTTAAATTTGTTAAATTACTCCAAAACACTCAGTACCTCCAAACTCCCTTAGACACTCTTAAGGCTCCCTTTTTTTAACTGAGGAAGTTAAGCTAAACACTGACACTATTACCACGACTGCTATCTTATACCTAAATTTCCCCTGTGGTTGTGTTTCTACCAGTCTTGTTTTAATTAAAAATATTCCAAGATTCCCAGACAAACTTTTATGATATTTAGCACAAAACCCAGTAAACCAACAAAGAACACTGCAAACAGCTAAGCTTTAATGTCAGAGCCCCCTAAAAGACCTCCTAGTAACATGAGGCTAAAAGAATAAAAATTAAGAAGTGTTTTAGACAGGCATATATTTTTCTACATTTAGTGCTACACAATTTATTATTCCTCATTGTATTATCAGTCAGGAAAGAGTAGTAACTTTTCACATAAAAGACAACCACTTTGCACAAGTCAGTCATCATGCACATTCCTGTCACTTTCAAAGTTACTATTGATTAACCACAGAAAAATACTGCAGAACATTAAACGCTAATAGAGACTGTTGGCTGTTTCTCCACGGATAACTTAATTTGAAGACCTAGAAACCCCTTAGCAAGCTTTGCATTGACACCAAGTAGTTTACTTCATATTTTCGTTTCAGATTGCAATAAGCTTCCCTTCAGGAATATCAGCCTAGCCCTGAAAGCCAGGCTTCAGACATTGTTTACCAGGACATATGAGCACAAAAGTACCCAAAAGTCAGGTCCTGAGCCGGAAAGTAAGTCACAGAAACAATACATGTGCAAACCATTCCAATGCCACTCCTATCTTGCCACATAACATCTGCCACACAACTCCCCCAAACACCCAACCGCACTTGCAGATCTGCAGACTATTTTCAGTCAAACCATTTCTAGAAGGTTGCTGTCAAACCTACAGCACCCTGCTCAAAGCAGAACCCAACAGTGCAAAACCTAAACTTCCAAAACCATCGTTCAGTGGACAGAATCACAAGATCTTTGATAACAAACTGCAGCTGGTTGACATGGTGATAGGAGAAAAGTCCACTTACCATGAAAACCTGGGAAAGAGAGTCAGAACGCTGCTGGAAGCAGTGCTCCAACTCCATCACCAACAGCCTCCAAGAGCCCAATAAAAACTAGGGCACACAACAAGGAGTGGAAAGGAAATGCACATTTTACCAAGAGGGCAATTCTTCTTCATTTTTAAGTAGCTCAGAAATTTGACAGAATATAGCAGCCTTGGAGACTATGTTTTCCACAAGAGACAATGTGGATTTAATGAATTTGCTATACTAATTACAAAATTGTTAACAGTATTAGAGAAATGATCTGCCAGTTGGACAGCCTGAGCCCACAATAAAATGTAGCATGTGAAGTCAGTTCTAGAGGCACACGGGACAGCATAAACACAGCCACTGTTCTAGAATGGTACAATGCACTCCTAGCAATGAAAGTAGCTATTCCTATAGAAAATTTTTAAAGAAAACACAAAATACATCCCCCTCCACAGAGTTACATGTTAGGCATTAGTTTGTTCAACCAGAGGACTCTCCAACTGTCTCAGCATGCAATTCCTCTGGTCAACATAGAATGGTAGTAGATTTTTGTTCACCTGGAATTTTCACAAGTCAAAATTCATACCAATACATTGCTCTGTTCAGTCTTGGAAATTTACTTGTTCTATTCCACTAAAGCAAACCTTGTGGTTTCTGTCTAAAAGTAAAGGATTTTATAAAGGACATGAAGAGTTAAGAAGCTTAGGTCTTTGCTGTTACCTATGAAACATGTCACAGGTGGCATCTGTAAAGGAATCAAAGGTAGCCCAAATGATGAAATAATGAAATTTTCTGCATAGCAGGAATAATTTTATTATCTTAGAGCAGGCATATTACACTTTATGTATACATACATATTATACTGGAGAACATTCTCATTACACTATCATCTTTCTAATGCCTAAAATCAAGTCATAAGGTCAATAGTTGTGATACAGATCAAACCCAAGGAGGTTCACTGTGGGCGGTCATTTTTCCCTGGTTAAACACTACAATGTACAAGAAATATTCTAGCAAATAAAGACACTTGGAGACAAAAAAAACTCCCAAGACCACATCTGTCTAGTTGCCATTTGTTAGCACAACACCATTAGCAAAAATCACCTGTCACACCATATCTATCTTTTAAAGAGAACAGAGCTCTTCTTTTACATCCACTAAAGTGTTTCTGACCTACAGTTACTAGCCTCTTAGCACCTTCCCATGTTCATTCTCCTTGCAGTGCAGCATTAGTATCTCCATGGGAATAACAACTACCTCGGTGACATATATTAAAAATGAACTCTTTAGCGTTAGCAATCTAAGTTTTATAGAAAGAACATATTCTACAAGGCTTTTATTTAAAATATTTGCATAGAAACAACCTTGCACTGAAGAGAAAGCTGGACAAAAGGCAGAGAAACTCCACAAACTGTTAGGAATACAAGGCAAAGGAAAAACCTTGTAATACTTTGATTTCTAATTAGAATGCAAGACACTTGAGGCAAATAGCATATCTGAGCTGGTCAATTAAGAGGGCTGTTATTGTTCTTCCCCTGTAAGACCCCTTTGCCTTAGCAGAAGACAGAAAATCATTACAAAATGGTTAATGCCTCAGTGTCTAGGTAACTATCCTTTGGGGAAAAAAAAATATATTTATACCAAAATACAGGCAACAGATACAACTAGAGTAATTTTATCTTCTTGTTTCCAAGGAGACAAGTGACCCGTATATGCTTCTCCTAACAAGTGTATCAAAGTCATATCATAGCAAGTAAAGCCATAAAGACTAAAAGAAAGTAGCTCAATACTACGGAGACAATTAAAACTGGAGTTACTCTGAAGCATAACAGCTTGCGTAGCTTGTTTACCAATAGAGTTTCACTACTGGTGTCAGTTCACAAGCTTCCTTTTAACAGAGCATTCACTGTAATAGACATCACCAAACTTTATTTTAAAGAATGGAAAGTACAGGCAAGAAAGACTGCTCCAACATGGAAGAACAGATAGTATACTACAACTAATAAAGGATCGGGGAAGTAATCTAACTTTAGCACACATGGGGCAAAACTTCTTGTGACCCAAAATCCATCCTTTCACAGTCCATCAGCAATTCTTTGAAGCAAATAATTATGTCGTATCAGCAATTCTCTACTTTAGTCTTCCAGAATCTCAGGAGGATTCTTCTTTCTTCCTCAGCCAAGCTCAAGAAACCTACTGGAGCCTACAGTACATATACTCATATTTTCAATACCCTCCTAATCTACAAAAAGCAGATTTGTTTTGGCAAAGCACACAGTTAAAGAGACTCTCTGTTTTCCCCCACTTCACTACTATCACTCACACATTTACAACATACTAGGTAAAAACTGAACTAGCATTTTCTTGGAGAAACTGCTTACCTTCCATTCCCAGGCATCTGCACACATTTTTTTTTTTACTTCCTTCTGTCCCTTATCCTACTTTTTTCTGCTGCCTTTCTTCCACATATAAATTTCAGGCAGAATACTACAGTAATATGGAGACAGTGAGCTGCAGGACTCTGGTGTGCTGCTGTGAGCAAACAGCATGCAAATAGCAAGCCTAGGGTAAGTTAGGACTAATTTCAGCCTTTCCTAATCTATCTCAGCTGACAGTAATACAAAGAAATCAAGAGATCATCAAAACAAATGAAAGCCCTAGATACCAGTTTTACCTTGTAGTTGTGTACTAGATGAATATGTTCTTTGTGGTGTTTCCAAGATTAGCTTTAGAGCACTGTACTACTTGTGTGGTAGGAGAAAGTGGCTTTAAGAGATTCACAACTGTTGATGACAAGTTCCAGTATTCTAAACTTTTATCTGGGCACAGACTAAGCAAAAAAATCATGAAATGTGCCAAGAAAAAGTTTTGTTTCAAGAGACAGAATAAAAAGGTGGAAGAGGCAGTAATTTGGACCTAATTAATAAAGCATTTGAGAACATAAATGTGTGAAAGTGTTTTGAATGAGAGATCATGAGAGACAGAGCCCATGATTCTGAGCAAAATAAGAAGTGAGAGAAGCTGAACAGCAATAAGAGACCTATAGGTCAAATTCACAGATCCATAAAATGAAGCTGACAAACACAGAAAAAAAAACATCAGCAGGTAACGTCAGAATCGGGGGTTGCAGTGCAAAGTGGATTAGCAAAAAGACACAAATAGTAATAAGAAACAGAAAACCAAAACCTAGAAAAATCGAAGACCAGAACTTCTCCAGTAAGGCAAATAACAAATGCAAAAAACCCAAGCGCATTCAATACCTGTTTTGCTTAATCTTCAAAGAAGACTAAGAGATCAGATATCAAGCACAACTGGTAATAAGAGAAAATAGAATAAAGAAAAAATTTAAAAAACAAACAACAATAACCAACACCACAGAAAAACCCAACACACACAACTGTAAAGATATCTTACTGAAAAAGATATCTAGGTATTCTGTTCCCTTTGATCCTGCAGCTGACAAAACATGCACACGAGAAAGTAACAGGAAAAAAAAAAAAGCCCATATTGAAGTGGCCTAGTAAATGCTTACGGTGTCTCTACCATCGAACAGAGCTTTGATCCAGTATGAACTCAACAGCAGAATTGTCACTCAGGTTCTTTAACTCACCACCTAATTGAATCATATACTTCCCACGATTCCTGGCAAGTTTTACAGACAGTTAGATGTAATCAGACTTCTTTCCACAACAGAATTCTACATTTTTACACTCTTTGATTGACCCATGCACACTGCTGTATGCTATTCTACCTCTGGACCAGTCAAGCATGCATTACGCTCTTATTTGCTTAATAATTGTCTCCTTTCTGTTTGTTTGCATACAGGATAGTCTTTCAGTTTGTACAGGACAGGCAAATAGAGTCACTATTCACAGAAATTTATTTTTAGAGGAAAAAATGCTGAAGTTTCCACTTTTTTATTTCCCTATCCTCAAGGCTCTCTGAGAAATTTATATAGCTCATTCATATAGCACCTCCCTGCTACTGTGAGCTCTGTCATTATACAGACAGAAAGGAATATAAAGAAATCTGAAATCAAATGCTGAGTACTCACAGTTCTGTGTTCACTCTTAATTTGCCTTGGAAGCACAGCTTCATCTAATTACAAGGACTTTAACGCTCACAGTTGTATGGTACAATCTGACACAGGTGTACAGCGTTATTACAGAAACAAGATGAGAAACACAGGATTCTTGCACTGATATCTCTTTGACAGGGCACTTTCCAGAAGTCCTGTGCTGATAGGCATTCGGTGATACAGAAGGTTACATGAATAGGCAGATAGACCAAGCTAGATAAGAAGAGATGTGATACATACTGACAAACACATTTTGGGGTACAAGTATTCCAGCAGTCAGCAGAAAGCCCAAGGCAAAATGGTGTTTTATTAAGGTAAATCACATAGCATGGAGCCAGGCTAAGCAAGGTTATCAATCCTTTTTATTTCATAAAAAATAAAAAAAAGACTGCTACATACAGTTTAAAGAAAGGTCAGACTAGTACAAACCTTAGCTATGGAATTCTCACTAAAACTGCTGCTTTTACAAAAGGCTCTTCTCTTTCCTACTGGCAAATAACAAAGCATCTGTCTGTGTTCAAAAGTCCTCAAACTGAAAGCACAGTAACAGATTCAAAACCACAAATATGCCATAAAGCTGTACATCAAAAAGCTGCTGTATAATTTGGCTAAAACTGAGGGATTTCTCTTGACTGTAATCAAAGCTCTTTAGGTCCATGCCCTTTATGATTTACCAATAAACAGGTGAGATATATTTGCAGTCGCATGCCAATCTCAATCCAAGGGAAGTAAAGGACCTTCTTTACTTGTGGTAAACTGTATTTGTTATGTTACCTCTAATTTATCCCAGAATAGCACCGGATCCCTGTAGCAGAAAGTCTTCCAGGGATTCACAGCTGCTGGGTGCAAGTCCTTAGCTTAACATGACTGAATGCCATTGTCTTCAGCCACCAGCCTTTTAAGGCAACAGAATGCTGGCAAGGCCTGAGCACTCAGAACATCTGTAGCACTCCAGGAAATTTAGGTATTGCCAGTCTTCTCTTACACTTATCATCATCCGTTATAGAAAAGAGTTAAAAGTCCACAATACCCATGTGTATGCAGTTAGCCTAGCGTATGCCCGCATTTACTGAAATCTCTTCATAAAACAAATCTAACCGAACAGCAGGTCATTAAAGCATGCTAAGATCTCATTCAGTCTGAAAATTCAAGACCTGAAAACTGACTTCCCGTTACAGAAGTTATGTTAACAAACTGTGTTTATAGATTAATTCTAACCTAGGTTTTCTGCTACCAATCTACTCTGAGAACATTAACCTTCCCAGCTAAATTCTACTATTTACAGCTAGGATATTGCACTTAATTTTGCCCTTTGCAAAATTAGTAATCTTAGTTTTTGCAACATGGAATATATTTTACAAATACACTTTGTCATCAAAAGGGTTAAATATTTTAAAAATTCTACCATTCAAATGGTTGCAGAAAGATACTTGAGCAGCTGCCTAGAAACATCGCTTCTTGAGAAGTATTTTTGAATGCATCAAAGTATGCTGTATTCAATCTATATGAAAAATCACAGTATGTATACAGCTTTTTTTAATAAACTCATCATGTGTCCACTGAGGAAGGCTGTACTACATACACATATGCTGGTTCACTTGGATGAAAGCCAGATTTTCATGGAGATCAGCTGCCATGTAGAGATCATAGCAGGTTGACATATTTTTCAAGAGAGCACAGCACACAAAGTACTCCCTGTGCTCCTCCTAGAGAGAGGCGCTTCTTGGAAAAAATCTAGCCCTAAGGGAGAGGAGCGGAGGGAGGGTTTGAGCTTTTTTCCTTATGCTCTGAAAATGTAATGTAATTGCACAAGGATAGGCTACACACAAAAAATATTTCTTTTTATTGGTCCTATTAGTACATATGATAGCTTTCTGTAAAAGAGATAGTTATCTCTAAGTGTAAAAATGTGTATAAGTATATTGAGTTGTTTATGTAAATACATTATTTCTGCATGCTTTTCAATTAAAATTTTAGTTATGATTGTACTGCTTCGTTATAAAGTCAAATTATTTATTTACCGAAGTAAACACAGCATAGAAAGTAACAGTTATATATTGCTAGGCTAGATAGTCAAGGAAAAGGTTTGAGTTCCAGAAAACATAATAAAGAACTACGTTCAGTGCTCCATACACAACTGTCTCAAGGTTAGGAAAAGGACAGGAGCAGCTGGACTAATTAGCACCAAGGTTATGGATCAGCATAGGAGGGGCTGTAAACCTAGAGTTATTATTGGATTAGTCCTCTATTTTGGACAAAAATTACTTGGCTGCCTATATGGAGAATCAGGTTGGTACCAGTGGGCTATGTTTCTTACTTGGAATAAGTCTCAGACCATACTATAAACAGGGATTGGGAAAGCAATGGCTAAAGACCTAAGATGATGATTGATGCTAGCAATCATAAATGAGAAAAAAGCTATCTTCATGTAGGAATTTGGAGTATGTTTAGTCTAGACTCATTGCTGCAGCTGGACAACTTCCAGAGAACAATATTCCAAAATGGAACTCCAATTCCAGTTCCAACTTGTGTAAGAAATATAGCTTTCTTCCATCTGATTCATTTATGGTGAAAGCACAAGTTAATGATTTATAATTCCAATGGAAAGTATTCATGGATATATTCAGGAATGAATGGAAAAAAAATTTAGCACTAGATCTTTAAAGGAGCTTCTTGCATGGGAAGACAAATAACAGCCCAATGGTTGTGGCTTCAACTGTAGTTAGAGACTGCTCAAGAAAGGAGAGCCTATGAAGCCTTGAGGAGAAGGACTTGGGGGTGTTGGTGGATGAGAGGCTCAACATGAGCCGGCAATGTGCACTGGCAGCCCAGAAAGCCAGCCACATCCTGGGCTGCATCAAGAGAAGTGTGGCCAGCAGGGCCAGGGAGGTGATTCTACCCCTCTACTCTGCGCTCGTGAGACCCCACCTGGAGTACTGTGTCCGGCTTTGGAGTCCTCAACACAGGAAGGACATGGACCTGTTGGAACGGGTCCAGCAGAGGGGCACAAAGATGATCAGAGGGATAGAGCACCTCTCCTATGAGGACAGGCTGAGAGAGCTGGGGTTGTTCAGCCTGGAGAAGAGAAGGCTCCAGGGAGACTTCATAGCAGCCTTCCAATATCTGAAGGGAGCGTACAGGAGAGCCGGAGAGGGACTCTTTGCCAGGAGATGTAGTGACAGGACAAGGGGTAATGGTTTTAAATTGGAAGAGGGGAGATTTAGATTAGATATTAGGAAGAAATTCTTTACTGTAAGGGTGGTGAAACACTGGAACAGGTTGCCCAGGGAAGTTGTGGATGCCCCATCCCTGGAAGTGTTTAAGGCCAGGCTGGATGGGACTTTGAGCAACCTGCTCTAGTGGGAGGTGTCCCTGCCCATGGCAGGGGGGAAGGTCCCTTCCAACTCTAACCATTCTATGATTCTATGATTCTATGATTCTATGATTCTATGATAAGCTGCAGTGGGCATTAGATCACTAAAGATAGACAAGATAAAGATAGACTAAAGATAGACTAAAGATAAACAAGACATCAGGTTAAAGGATAATAAAAATGTATTAATAAGGTTAGAAGCTATACCAGGCATACAATTTATGCCTCATTTTAGCCCTGTAGGTCTTCAAAAATCCAGCACTCATTTTACCCTCTCCCATATCCTGCAAACCAGACTGTATCTTCCTCTCCTGCCTATAGCTGCCTCACTGCAGCCCTAGCAGCCCTTCAAGATTCAGCACTACATTCAGTTCCGAAGATGCTCCCAAAATGAGAGTTGGAGGAAACAGGGCTAAATGAGCTGTCACTCCAGTTAAGGGAAATACTAACTAGCCCTACCACTAGATTTAGAGTTAGCTTTTGGGAAAGTAAAGAAGCAGGAGGGCAATGAATGCTGCAGGCTGAGAGCCTTCAGGGTGATGTGAAGACTGTGGGACAGAGGTGTAAACATGCTGCCACTGGCTGTAAGGTACTTCAAGTCCTACAAAATTGCTGAAAAATGGGATTTAGGTTAAGGATAGAGCTTGAAAAAGGAGAGCATATGCAGCTGAGTGATAAATCTTAACATGCTCACGCGGCTAAAATAAGAACTTGAAGAAACAGGAAGAAATGTAATGTCACTCCTAAAGCAGGTATGGGACTCGTGGGTACAACTTAGGCTGTGACTGGTCAGGAAAAGAGAAACTCTAGGGGTGAAACTAGTTATGGATTGTGAACAATTTAAAATGAAGACACATGGAAGAAACAGTAAAGGAGTTACTACTCCTGCTAAAGCAGGTACAGAGCCTCCGGCAACAATCCAGAGGAGAGGTCAGGCTGGCTTAAAGCTGGGAATGGATAATTGAAAAGACAAAATTAATGGTGACTCTTGAAAAGCTCACAGGGATAAAATGAGGGCTGGAGGAAGCAGAAGGAATTGAGCTATCACTCTTTTAAGACAGATCCCAGTTTATGGTAGGGATAACATTGGATTTAGAGTAGGATTAAATCTTGGGAAATGAGAGCTCAGGTTTCTCGAGTGCAAAGCAAGGCATAGGGCTGGTTTGGTTAGCACTTGTCCAACAGCATAGGCTCTGCCTTCTCAAAGATCAACTAGACTAGGAAAGGTCTAAAAGCCTGGCAGAAACATCTGCAATAGAAGACTGAAACTTCAGAGTCAAGCAATGCTGCACAAGGATATCACAAAAAAATATCAGTGCTTCAAAAAGCAAGTAATCATCAATAGCCTTCAATAAAGTGGTCTTGCTTTTACCATTTAACAGACATCTTAATACATCTTAAGTAATCTAGATGGCAGAAAAAAACATTGGGTTCAGATTTCAAGTACTACCTTTCTATAATTTGTAAGCATCTCTTGAAAGGAGACTTTGTGAGGTTGAAATAGTTACATACTTGTGCTAAGAAGGAAAAAGGACAAGTTTTGCCTTAAAAGGGAGAAAACTCAACTCCATCCTCTCCCACAACAGTTTTTAACCATTTTTCCTTTTAGGCAGAGGACACTGCCAAAAGATGGCTGGCATTAAGATCTGCAAATGGTTATAAAATACATGAGAATTGCCTGAAATCTCAGGATTCTGTGAACTCATGAAGATGACTGATGAATGCATTTGTTCAGGTAGAGTCTGAAGAGTAAATTAGCTTTCATTTGGATAAAATCAGGTTAATGGTTATGGTACATCCCTCATGATTTAGTAAACTTAACAGTAAGAAAACATACTATAAAGATCCAGCTGTTCTCTGAAAATGTGCTTTAGACCTTTTTTTGTGCTTCCTAAAGAGAAAAAAATCACAGCATTTGTAAGACACACCTCAGCAAGACAATTTAAATTAGTATGAGTGGGAAAAAATAGGAACTAAAGAATCTCCTTAAAAAGTGCACATTAAGAAGTATTTCTGAATCCATTAGATTTCCACATGCAGAAGCAGATACACCAATTACAAGTCCCATTCTAAAGTTTCACTCTTTTATCTGATCCCACATAAGGATATTACAGTGTTACGATGTTTAAGTTGTTTCTCTTGGCATTTACAGTTCTGATGATGATCTATCCACCTTTTCCTCCCCCAAGCCTCTACGTACAGGTGCTCACACTGGTTTATATTCCAGTCTACTAGAGTGTAGTTATATACATCTAACTGTTTTTAATTTCATAACAGCTTCTTTCATACTTCCACTGCTCTTAGACTTACGGTACTTCCTCTGCGTTGCTGCACACTCTCTGTTCTTACTGATTTTATCCAGAGTTGGTGCTCAGCATCTTTCAGAACATAATCTTATTTTATAGACATAGACTTTGATACTTCCGTAGGGCTTGTCTGGTTATTGCTGTGTCTCCAAGGATTCCTTGGCTGAGATGCACATACTTCCTTCAGTATTAGGTCTCATGCCCACATTTTGATTATGGCTATCACAGTTCTGCACACACAGTGCTCAAAAAGTCAATGATGTGGCACCACAGAGTCTCTCCTGCCGTAGCTATAATCAGTAGCTAGGTTGGATGTAACTGTGACAATAACTGAAGGAGAAGCAGCTTGTCACCCCCTTCATCCTGTGATACAGAACAACTGCTGAATCTGCTGAACTGGACATTAATGGGAATTAGCCCTTCAGCACCTCCTGAGGGAGAATACAAGTCTTACAGTTTAACTATACTTCCAGTTATCTTAGCTGTGCCCGAAGTAGAAATATTTCATCCCAGATAGCCCAGCCTTTTGAGTTCAGGTCGTCCTGAGTTTAGGAACCTCTCCCACTTTTGCAAATACAACCTTTTTCAAAACAGCTCCAGTACCATTTTTTCTAACCTCTAATTATTAAGCGGGTTTGGACCACTCAGGGGTATATCAAATGGCTCATTCAGATGGCTTTCAAACAACAAATTCCAATGTTAATGGGAGGATTGTTCAGACTTGAGATGGAGAAGCACATTTTTGGGAACAAGAACTACAATGCATAATCTTGCTACCAAATATTCTTTCAGGTAAGTCTGAAATATCATCTGGCTGGGAAAAGAGAAGTCTGTACACTACTCAAAGAAAGTGAGATATATTGGCATTGTTATGTTCACAATATAACTATAAGTAAACTATTTTATGACGGTTCATAGGCAAGCATAAAATGCATGAGTAAGCCTGGAAATCTTACAAAATGTGATCAATGAAAGACAAAATACTGTATCTAAATTCATCTCTGTAAAAGCCACCCATTTCCTGAGGCCATGAAAAGGTATTATGAACAATACAAAGAATGCTAGAAGCAATAAAAAAGGAAGGAAAATGATATTTGAAACTGCTTTGTGTGCAACCATGCACCCTTATTAAAAATTTTTGTCCATGACATAAACAAATATTATCATACTTAAGGTCTTCAGTTTAAAACAAGCAAACAAAAACCTTCAAACTGCACGATATATGTTATGTTTTCTTAGATCTACAAGGTATATGAAAAAGCCACAAATTCCACAAAGAAATTACAGTTTAAGTTAACAAGCAGAACCGAGAGGAACAGTAAGCTTGATGTATCCTGAACTGAAACCTCACTAGTATTTTCTGAAGTAAAACAAGGTGTATTGAAGAGGCCTGCCTGTTATGTTTTACTTCTTCTCCTGACAAAAATAATGAAGGTGTTATTCTCTGCACTTATGGAATTATAAAAATTGGTCTGGCTGGTGTTTTAGAATATTTAATCCATCAGCAAAGGGATTCATCGGCAAAGAAAGCAGGCAGCAGAGTGAATGCTGGAATCTTTTTCTTTAAAAACGCAATTGGCACAAAATTGTCCATTTTACTCAGGAGGACGCAATTACGTTTCAGCTTGCATGTAAAGCTGGCTTCGTGAAATTGAAAACCCTGTGTATGAACAGAAACATAACAGCAGGGAAAAAACAAAGACTAGAGCTGGCGATGGATCATTTCTCCTTCTCCACATGGTTTGAGGGAAAAATAGCTGGACACACTGGGTGAAGCCAATCTGCAGTAAACAAGCTCATATCAGCCCTGCTGACCTAATGGCAGCAAGGAGTTTAGGACTGAAGAGTTCAGACTCCCAGGGAAAGCAGATAATCAACCCTTCATGTCTTTAAGTAAAGATTTTATGAGCTGCACAAGAGAAAAAAAAATAAAAAACAACCCACAAAAAACAGCGACAAAAAAGATAGAGAAAGGGGAAGTCATCTTTGGTCTCAGGGGAGGAAGAAGAATCTTTCTAGTCAACCAAAATTCAGCAGCTGGGACTAGAAGAGAGAAGCCCCACTCACCCCTTCCTCTGCCAAAGCCTTTGAGAGACTGAAATGCAAATTGCCAGGAATGCTTTAACTGAACAAGTTTCTGTAAGGAAATACCAATCTCTGTCTGGTTTATGAATGCTAATAAGAAAAATAAACTTTCTGAGAGAGTGATTTTTTTCTGATAGAAAAAAATTTAAAAAGTAGGTCTGTTCCTTCCTCGCAGTCGGATACAGCAAAACTAGCTGTGAGGAGACTCACTTAGAAGGAGGTATCAGGCATTTGATTCAGAGTGCTCTCTTCCCAAGACGTGTTCCAACTGCCAAAGTCTTTGGCTGAATTAAAACAGTCCCCATTATTATTAACAAGAAAAAAAAAAAAGAAAAAGCTGAAAAAAGCATGTTTTCTGCCCATACTGGAAGAGAAGTCATCATGAAGTTCCTCAAAATTTCAAAAAATTGGAAAGACATTTCTCATCCAACTCAGGTTGTACCATAATAAACCTAAAGAAAGTTTGGATTCAGATACAAAGTATAAGTACAACTTTAAGGTCAGAAACTGCCAGCTTAAGAAGTTACACTCTGATTATGTAAGGCTACAGTAAGTTAATTAACAGTTATTAAGCAATGTTAGTTCCCAACATGAGAGCAGCAAATCCAGTCAGAATGAAGTCTGTTTCTACATTCACACAAATACAGCTTATGTTGTAAGACACAACTGATTGCAAATCTTGACTTGTTAATTATTGAGGTCTTTACTGTATGGTTTTACATACTTTGATCAAATGTTAAAGAGCTGCTGTGACAGACAGACGTGCACCTGGAAAAACCATGGTGCTCACATTTTACCAGAATTTCTCCTTGTTTTATGAGTATCAAGTTGTTGGACAGAAGAAAAGTTCAAAGATCCTTTTCATGAATATCTTAAAAATGTCTAGTTGCTGTCAATAATAAGATTAAATTTCCGTACCATTGATATTTGGCATGTCTGCCAAGAAAAAGCAAAGTTATTTCTAATAACCTCTTTGTTAAGTAGAGAAATTTAAGTCACCTTTGATAGTTCAGTGAGGAGAACTATCAATAAAAAAATGATATCACATACTCTTTAGTTTGCTCATATTTGTACTGTGATAAAGTATATACTGAAAAGTGGGCATATCTGTCTGGTTTAATAATTTTGTATTTTTGAAGTAAAAACAAGATAGAAAGTGTGGTAAGTTAAGAATGTTAAGGACTGTAAAGGTTTCATCTCCAAATCTTTTGGTTCGATGCAACAGTGCAGTGTGGAAATGAATCCCCTAATTATCCATGCTTACTGTACACCAGGACAGTTCAAAGTTACTGTGAATGAAATAAATTTGTTTCTGAGGGAAGTGAAATATGCTGCAACAGGGTCGATAATGCATTCTTCACCTTCCACTTTCTAATATGGGGGAATGGGGCCATCTACTTTCACGCATAATCCATGGGGGACAGGCACACACCTCAACAAAGTTCAGAATAGCTCAGTTACTGACCAAGGAGCTTGCTGGAGTCAGCCCACTCTAAGTACCACTGCAGAGACAGCCCAGGGGAACGCTGGGACCAGTACAGTATTTTACATTTCCCCACTGTTTCCTCCAGACTGAAAGGTTGACCCCATTATCCACCTGGAATACCATTTAGAATCCTCTCCCAAAGACAGACACTCTTCCAGGAGGTTAAAAATAAAAGACATAGTAGAAAAAATAGACAGAACTTCAGTATAACAGCATCTCACTCAGATCACATTCCAAAGAGGCAAGACCAGGAGTCAGTTCTTTGCAGAAAAGATTTTTACTGGCTCACAGAACAACTTAACAGCTCACTTGGAGACACCCTCTGCACTCCACCTTGCTAAAGCAACCTTAACCCTTCTGCTGAAAAGATATTACTCTGTTTAACTGAAAGTATCTTTAGATTGCCTAAAGAAGAATGAACATGGCTCTTAAAGCTAAAAGTAGCAGACATAGGATGGGGAACATTTCTGTGACAGCTTCAATATTTAACAAGAAAATTAATGAACAATGAATTTCAATTTCCTATGTAGTGGTCTACTGTGGATTTTTCTTCCTGGAGTAATTAATAGCAAGAGAAAACCCTTCTCACACAGCAAACTAGGTGCTTACCACCCCTTGTTTCTTAGCAAACAACCCATATGTTTTCCACACACTGATCATTTTTAAGAGTTTATTTTTAACATAAACTTTGGTATAATCTGAAAGATCAACTGCTACCAATTGCCAGTCTTCCCTCGATTTAGGCAACACTATATTTTGGGAGTATGACTCAAGAAAGCATTCACATGAGCAAGTAAAGCAGGTGGCCAGGACCTACCACATAGCATCAGCTTCATAAGAGCATCCTCAGAGAAGAAAAAATAGCTCTTAACTGTTTGGGGAGATGATCAGAGGCTGTTAAGAAAAACTATTCAAAGGTATAGGTTGCAATTATTACAACCAATAAAGCAAACTGCAAAGTTTAATGCCTCAGCATCACAGAGAGATATATTTGAAGAACCACTACTCTTCTGATCAAAGTATTTATCACTGTGTTGCCAATAAGTCTCAAAGAAACTCATTTACACATGGGCCCTCAGTCATAAGTTTATGTCTGCGCCAAATAAACAGCTTACCTGTTTTTCCCTCAAAAGTATCTCATACAGCAGCACAGCTCATTTATTCACCCAATGTTTCAACTGCAATAGAAGAAAGAAATTGTTTGTTAGTCTGCTGGGAAGGGAGATGTCCAAGCTACCTATAAAACTCTTGCTGTCTTATGCAAATTTATGCCAAGCACTGGGTCCTGTGATTCACACAGGAACAAGCAGCCAGCAGCCATTGCACTGAGGTACTGCAAGTTACACTGCGGCCAAACTGTCGTATTCAGCTGGAATTCCTTTATCTCCTTCTTCAAGTGAATTATGCAAAAGAGAAGAAGAAATTGAACAATGTTATTTCTGTCATTTGTTTGCATAGGCTTTGACCAAGTTAACTGTTATAAAAGTTGGGTAGTTTCAGAATAATTTTTTCCATCTTTAGCCAGGGATTTGAGAAAAGGATCCTACCATCTTTACTCAAACAAGACATCCAGGAGCATTGCTGTAGGCACTCCTGATTCAGAGTAGTACTTCGGAAGCATCTAACTTCAGGGACATGGATTGCCCCATTTCCTTAAAATGAGAAGAATTCTGGTGCTTCAAGCAATGTACGTGCATGTGCTTCAACCCTGATTTGAATTAATGCTTGTGGGAAAAGGGATTACACACCCAAACACTGCCCTGAGCCCAGAAGAGCGATGGACATGACACATGTTCCAGAGGTATTACAAAAAGAGTCAAGCCAAGGAAACTTCCTAAAAGAAGAAAACTGGACATATAAGACAAGATCTTTCCTAAAAAACATCATAAGGTCATGTGAAAAGTGAAAAGAGGTTTGTAAGTTCTTACACTTCCACACACACCGTCAGCTCATGGGCCACACACACTTTGAAAATGTTCATTGAACACCAGGGAGAAAGGAAAAGTTTAACAAAGTACTGTCCCTTACTACAAATGGTTACAATTTAATAACCCACACGCTCAAGTTACACACACAGGGGAGAGCAGCAGTATGTTCCCCATCCTGACCGAGACCATTGCACGTTCAGTGATCCACCTATGAGTTAAGGGGAGCATGCCCAGGCTGGTGCTGTGAAGCATGCTGCTGCCCATGCAGCGTGTCTGTCTGGGTGTGCGATGCTCACAGCTCCTCGGTCGCAGGACAGGCTGGACCAGCTCACCACCACAGAGTTGCTGTGGGCATCTCTCACTCGGCACCAGCAACTGCACCACCTGCCTGGCCCTGGCAGCGGAGCAACTGGTTCTCAGGCGAGTGTCCTTTAGGATGAGTCGTTTCCTTGTAAGGACATCTTGTAATAGCTTGGATGACCAAAAGGGAGAGCTTCTCGCCACAGACGGGAGCTACTCTGCGCAACATGCCATGGGAAAATCCATCCAGACTCCATCCATTGCAGCACAAAGGAATGTAATATTTACTATCTATATCTCCCTTCCTATTCTGTCTGACTGAAGTGATTATCTTATTATGCCACTTGTTGTTGCGTATTTTTCACTGACATCCAGAAAGAGCCCTGCACCATCTCACTCCCTTCTCCCTCCAGCGTAGAACACCTCCCTTTCTGAAACACACACACTGATTTCTCTCCTCAGCGTTGTCAGAGCTGTGGCCAACATCATTACCCTTAAAACAGTTAAGAGTGGTTCTCAAGAAGATAAGGTGCTTGCTTGCATTAAATACTATCTATATTGTGGCCAAAAGCCATGTCACTGTTCTGCTTTATATTACTCTTTATTATGAAAGAAGAATATTGAGAAACCTTTTCAAGAACCAGTCAATTATCCCTTACTTCCAACATAAGGGCCTGATCTCAAAGGTCCAACATGCCTGTTGGGACACCATACTTACAACAACATTACTATTGTGTTCACATTTACTCCAAAATTTAGTTAGCATTTAAAAATAATAGGTACAAGTACAGATATTTACTGCCAAAGCTCAAATTCATAAATTCCTCTCCCCTTCTTCTTCCAGATTTTTCTTTTTCAGGTATGTCCAATAAAATACATAAAGAAAGCAGCAAATATATGTTAGAAAATTAAGAACTCAGATGACACTGAAAATAAATCATCATGAAGTTTTCCTGTTAAAAGTAAAGCAACAGGAACAACGTTGGGGAAGAAAATACTGGTCTTAACAGACCTGAAGAGGAATGGGTCAACACTCACCCTCTCTATCCATGTACTTTCTCTACCAGACATGACCTCAGTCCATGTCTGCTCATAAGTGTATTAGCTAGAGACCATGGATCTGAAACAGAACGTGCCAAATGAGGCCACCTGGACTTTCCAGATTCTTGTAATACACAAGTCGAACCTTCTGTCAAGGAAAGACTTCAAGTGAATCCTCACAAAAACTCTAATATTAATTCATTTATTCAATTATTTCAGTTACCGTTTCTACACTTCCTACATCAAGAACACCTAGCAGAAAGCATATTCTTGATGCAATTGATCAACTATTTTTAACCTGTACTGCCTTCTGGATGGACTTTAGCTTATCTGATTATATGCTACAGAGCACATAACCAGCACTAAAGGCAGATCTAAAAAGGAATAAAAATTTCTATCAATCCACAAAGGGACTTGTGGATTTATTTTACTTGCAAGCAGATTCCATCTGATCTATCACTTATTTAAAAATGTTTTCTAAATTTAACCACCTTTCAAAGAAAGCCATGACTACAGAAACACTAGTGACAGCTATAATTTACAAAGCATTAAATTACCAGAAATCCAAAAAAGGTTTTCTCTTGGGTGTTTTTTTTTCTTGTTCAGTTGAAAGTTCTGTAACTTTTTAAGGTTCAAAGATAAAGGACTACATTCTCCTCACTGAAAGTTACTTTCTTAGCATTTTCTTACTAATTCATCAAGCTGTAAACCATAAAGCCACAAAACATTTTTGTTCCTTCTTTTGGTTGGGAAATAGTAACATGTAGCTGTAAGCAGCTGAGTGGAAATATATTAGCAGAGCTTTCCTGCAGTCCACATTATGACTGAGCTCTTATACATTTACTCATATGAACTGTACCACTGAGTGAGACCATCAATAAGACTTAATTATATAAAGGTCCTACTAGACAGTATGATACCAATTTTGAGACTCATTTCTGTCCCAGATGATTCTGCTTCTTGAGCTAGAAAAAAAAAGTGCTTTAGAGATAATAACATTTACTTTATTCAGTGGCTTTAAAGTTTGCCAAGCCTGGTTCAGGTTTTATATACAGTCCTGAATATTAGCTAGACTCCTACCATTTTTTTTTTTTTTTTCTGGACAAGCTACTTTGAGTGACATTTGTCACATCATCTTTCCACCTTGCAGAAAATGGACTCCATTTTTATGCATTTACAAATACTCAAATGATATATTATCTTGTTACTTATCGACCGTAGATGCATAAAGTACAGGACCAACTCCTATCACCCCATTTTCAGGGGATTCTTTTCTAATGTCAAGTTTTAATCTTCCTCAAGGGCTTGGATGCTTCAGCACCTAAAGGGAAGATACTGGAACAGCGTGATGGTTGTCCAGGTTAATGTAGGAACACTTTTTTCAGTATATTCCCTTTTTCTAACAACAGTCCACCAAGCAATGTAAAGGCCAACATTTTTGCTTTTTATCTGAGAATAACTCTAGCTATTATAGAGCAAGATGGTGTTGCGCCTCCAACCTAGCTACAATTAGAGTGCAGTTTAGGGGACACACTTTAGCAGTAAAAGAAAGACATCACAGGTGATGATTTGGTTATTGGACCGTCCTTTACTTGCAAGGTAAAACTAAAGTGTTCATTTGATTGTGTCTGAGTTATCAATTTTCTTCTTTCGCACTATGTCATCGTGTATTTTAAGATTAAAATTTCAGTAAGAAAAGCAGCATCTAATAATAGAGATCAGCTAACAGGCAAACACTAAGGGAAAGCATCATAAATAACACCCCAGAGAAAAGGAAAAAAACCACCAGACCTTAGAAGTCACAAAAGATGGCTTCATACTCAACATGCTTGACTCCATCAGCTCTCATTAGACTCTCTTCAACACTCAGGTCCAGGGTCAAATTCTGGTATAGAATTGCGTAGATATATGCAAAACTGCAGCTAGAAAGGAGTCTGGTGTAGCTATGGGTCCCCTTGGTAGCAGAAAGGTCCTTCGATGGTTCTTCATATGTTTATTTGCAAGATCAGAGAGCTGGCATTAAGGGATGGAAAGCTAGACAAAATTGCAGCATCCAAAGAGGAGACAAAAACCACTGACTGGGGAGACAGGACTTTAAATCCATGTGAGCAGTCAATAACCAAAACCACAGACCACAGGCTTGGAATACAACAAATCTCCTCAAGCTCAATTCACTCTTAAGACTGAATTATTCAGTAATATTTTTTTTTCCCAGTAGTGTTTGCAAAAACTGTCAAGGAAGAGATTTTCAAGTTAGAATTGAAGTCAAATCAGAGGAGAAAACGTATTTTCCTCCCTCATTTTGTAGTTTTGAGGAAGCTTTGTTAAGATAGATGAAAATAGCAGATGACGAGCGTCAGCAGCCAGAGTCCTCTCTATTAACAATGTGAGGGGTATGAAGATCAAGAAAAAAGTGCTTATCTGCTATAAAGAGGTCATGAAAGTGATCCATCATCTGAAATAGCACATATTCATGTTACACTGTTTACAGTCTTCTGGGCAGTATCTTCTACTTCGAGCTTGCATCTCTTCCCTAGGCAGTAAAGCTCTGTCAGATGGCAACATGGGAAAAAAACAAACAAACAAACAAATCCCACTGATGAGCTACAGTAGACTTAAAGTAGCTGTCCTGCTTTTTTCATTCAAACAGCTCAGTCATTGTCTACACCCCTTCAACTCAATTCATAAAATGTAGCTGAGCCCCAGTTGTACCAGAATATCAGCTGTCAGATGTATATTCCTAATCCTCTAATACAGCACGGTTTCTAGTGGTGCTTGATGATATCTAAGAGATTTTGACATACTTTTTTTCTGCTCAGTACCAGATAGACATTTCACTCTTCCTTCAGGACCTGCTGTGAGAAAGCAACCTACCTACCATCATTCAGAAAACTCTGTAATGACATTTTAATAATTCTGACATACAAACAGCTTACAGGCCTCCTGCAGAGGAAAAAACAAAGCTTTGTACTATCCAGTGTTTAACACTGTTTTGACACATTATGTTTTAAAAATCTGAAGAGACATCAATATGCGATTCCACACAAAGAGCCTTAAGATTTTATCAATACCATGATGAAAATACACCACCATCCCTTCTCATGTTCCTTCATCACAGTATTTAATACTGATCTCAAAATCTTTAAATATCTCCATATTATTAGCTGCACCCAAGAACAGCTACTGAAGTTTTATAAGACATTCTCAAAAGGATGATATCACCTTTCCTTTAGTTAACACTAACCTGTTTCCATATGACTTCTAGCAGTCAATGATGAGTAAAAAGCCCAGATGGGGGCATATCTATTTCCTAGCTACCCTCCCCTCAAAAGCATTCCTAAAACCTTCTGTTAAGAGTAACTAATGCATCTCAGGAATGAAGCTGCCCAGAAAAGCACCATCACACACAAACTCAGTAGTGGTTACCCACATTCCTCTCTCTTATATGTTCACCAAAGATTTTTCTACTTTTCAGCAGCATAAAAAGATATATTGTCTAAGAACAGACGCTAAAAAGTATATGCATATATGAGGAAGAATGAGGCAGAAAGTCTGCCACAGCCAATAACAGAATGATTTGATAGATGTATCAGTCTTTGATTCTACAATGGCATTTCCCTTCTCCAGCCTGGACTGGTGCAATGACCTTCTTTAACCACAGCAATGTCCTCCTTGATCTTTGTCTTTTCTTCAGAGTTCACCCACTTTGACTTGTGAAAAAAAAAAACAAACAACAAAGCCTTGTTTGTCATGTTGCATTTACTAAGTTTACTGCTCTACATGTTTCCTTGATTTCCTGAAATACACGTGGCCTCTTTCTTCCCTTCTGTTGAAGCAAAAAGTATTAACATGATGAGCTATATCTACCTATTTGAGGCCAAATATCATTCAAAGAATTATAAATACTCAATACAAATACTTTATAAATTCTTGTTGCAGCATAGCCGTAATAAAAATTCTGATGCAAGTTGCCTTACTTTCTTCCAGAAAGGCATTCGTTTCATGAACGCCTTAGCTTTGAAGATGATTTCATTGCCAAGCAACCCTTGTGTTACTGCCAGAACACTGGGGAAAAGCTTTATTTCAAGAAAAGAAAGAAGAACGTGTCAATTGATGATGACAGAACTGTTGTAGGTCAAACAGTTAAACTTATTCTGCCTCCATGTGTAGCAGGCTTGGGGATTTTTTTCCTGACTTCTGAGTACACTCTATTGTGTGAGGGTAGCTCTGAGCTAAACGGAAAAAAATAGACTTATGGTCAGTACAAGTTGTAACTCTCAAGATAAGGTTAACAGGAGTATCCCACTACATCATGCAATGCCCTTCTAGGACCAAAGTTAATTAGTACGGCATTCACTAGGGACCTCAAACATAACATGGTCCCCTGAACGGTCAAAATCTGCAGCTGACACAAGAGTAAACTCATCACAACTAGGGGTGCCTGCAAGAACAGAAACATGCAATCGATGACAACAAAACGGCGGATATAATGCAGTTTTCACAAATAACCATGGGAAGGAAAAGCTGCATTAGCTTTGAGACACAGCAGATTACATTTACTCTGTTATCTCCAGAAAGAGACATGGGTGTTTGCTTACACAGTGCACTTCATACCTGCTCCGAGCTTTTGAGAATAGATGCCTTTGTTTACTATCAGTGATGTCCAAAAAATGTAGTGGTCTTTCCTCCACCAGACTGAAAAATTTCCAGCCCTCACCATCTGCATTATAAACATCTAAGCACCTTCAAATTCCTGCTGTTTAAAAAATGAACCAAGATATTTTAGTTACAGGAGAAAGATAAAAAAATTAACACTTCATCACCGGGCTGTCCAGAATCTGCTCTGTGGCAAGCTAGAAGCCCAGGCTAGCCATGGGCTTGTGGTCCCACAGGGTAAAAGCCACACTCCAGTAAATGCATTAATATCACTTTGGGGTTGATTTATTTGTCTGTCCTGGACAGAGTACAAGCTACAAAACAGCACAGCCATCTAGGTCAGGGCCAAACTACCAAAATATAGCCAAATAATCTGCCTAAATGAGTCACAATGCACCAATTGTAAAGTAATTCAAAATCTGGTCACACATGGTCGCTGGACTACTTGGACTGCACTTCACTGACATCTCTGTCAGTGGCCTTTGACAGCTCCGCTGTCTTTCCTCCTCTTTATTACATAACACCAGCATTGGCCACGACTTGATTTTGTGTTATAGATGAAAAAGTTTCTACCCCCAGAGAGCTTATGTATATATGAATAATTCACTAGCCCTCTCAAAGCTGTTTTTCCCCAAAATGGATTCTGGTATCTTTGGTTCTACCAAGTTCTTTAAATTTTACCCCTTCTTCACTGAAGTAGGAAGAGCAGCAGTACTTCTAAAGCCTGGTCCTTAGTTTTGGAGAAAGAGCTGTGATCGACAGTACCTCGTCAGAGTTGTCTCTCTTCCCTTCCTCCCTGCATGCTTGGAGAACCAAGCCAATCACATTGGTATTTCCAGCACCAAGATAAATATTTAGGCAGCGTTTATTGAGACTAGTAGGAAGTTTCCTCATGCTTAGATGTGAAAACATAGACTTATGTCATAAATATCTCTGGGCTTCAAAAATAAGACCTCAACAACTATAACAGCTACAGACCATTTTATTATCTATTATTAATTCCTAATAACAACAACCCAGTGTGAAAGAGTTGCCTGTTTACTGATAGAATTATACCTGGCTTATGCAACCATGTTTTACAAACATATTTTTTCTATTAAAAGTGAGGGAAAAAAAGTCATGCCTTTGAGACATAAGCACTAGGAGACAACAAGTTATACCAGTAAACGATTTTTGTTCCTAACATCCACTCCATTCGCAGAACACATCTCAATTTATCTCAGTGATACACTTTTTCCTTAAAAAAGAAAAAAATCTTCTACTAGAAGATGCTGCTGTCTACGCTATTTCGAACCGTTACCACCAGTCTCTAAACAGTAGGCTGATCATCCACACTGGCCTGAACTTTCCAAGCTCAGCATGGCCTCTGATATTTGCTTTAACTATTATAATAGGAAGAGAGAGAAAAAAAAAAATGAAGTTAAATGGAGCAGCCAGTTCTCAGCTTTTCCCCTCCTGACACCCACCAGCCTCCCTGACTGCAAATCCAGAAAGCGAAGCAGCACCTTACAAATCTCCTACTTGTCAGGATAAACATTCTTAATGGCAGACAGCTTCTCAGCCTCCCCCTCCTCCAGGGAAGAAGGCTCTCCTGCTTTCCCCTCATGCTATGGCCTGGTCTCAGCTGCCCGAGAGATTCTTTATCGGTGCTTTAACTCCTTCTAACCCATCGACCAGGCTAAAATATGACCCCCCCCTGAAGAACGCCATTCTTGTCCGGGAGAATAAATTTCTAAGATTTACCCCTCCGCTAGGTTCCCCACAGTGAGGGCACGCATTATTTATAGAGAGCAATTTCAAGACAATTAGCTGAGTGAATGGAATGATTTCTGAGTCGGAGCAGGCAGTGAGACACAAAAAAGCGTACGGTATTTAAACAAACTGTTAGCATTAAACACGGAGCAGCGCAGAGGAGGTCTGGGCCTGGCTAGTGACGGAGAGGAGGAGGACCAGGAGGTGCCCATCAGCACCTGTCTCAGGACCGTCCTTCACCAGACCCTACGCCGCTTCTCAAGTTTTCCTCCCCGCCCGTTTTCAGACCCGGCCGACGATCTCGGCGGCCTGGGGGGGGGGGGGCGCGGTGCAGAAACCGGCCCCCGCTGCCGAGGGGGTCTCCGCGGGCCGGGGGCAGCCCTGCCCTCGGTGGCGGAGGTGGGGGCACGGCCGCCCCCCCTCCCGCTCCCGCCGCGGGGGAGAGCCGCGCCAGCGCGGCTGGGCGGTCGCGGCGCCGGCCCTCCCCGCCTTCGCATTCAACTGGTGGGACGCCCCCCCCCTCCTCCGCCCGCGGCGGCGGCGCGGCGCGCAAGAGGCGGCGGGACGAAGCCGGCAGCGGGGCGGCGGGGCGGGGGGAGCGGCGGGCGGCCCGGCCCGGCCCGGCGCCGCTGGCGGAGGATGCGGGCGGCGGCCCGGAGGCGCGGGCGGCTGCAGGCGGGCGGCGGGCAGCGGCGCGGCGCCTGACCGCGGGGCTCCGCTCCGCTCCCGAGGATGCTGGGGGGGCGATGCCCGGCGACAGGGAGGACGAGATTTGCCAGAAAGCGCTGCAGCTGCTGGCCGAGCTGTGCTCCGTCGGGGCGGTGGAGAACGAGAACTGCCGGGATTTCATCTACTACCTGCGGGACAGAGCCCGGCCCCGCCTCAGCGACTCAGGTACGGCCGCCGCCGTTACAGGGGTGCGGGCACCGGCGGCCTTCCCCGTCCCCTGGCAGCGGGAGGAGGGTGAACGTCCCCAGGCATCCCTCGGAGGCCGCGGGGCGAGGCCTGCCGGCACGGCGGGAGCTGCCCCGGGGTGCGAGCGACCGGGGAGGGAAGAAGCGGAGGCGGATGGGAGTCTCCCAGGAGCGCGGGGCTGGGGGGGATTTGCCCCGGTCTGGCCGGGGGAGGACGCTGTTCCGGGCTGGGCTGCCCGCCGCTGCGGCCGGTGCTGCTGGGTCTCGGTTACGGGCGTCCAGCGCCCGGCTGTTGGCGGAGATGCAGCCCCCTGGCTGGGCAGCGCTCCCCGCGGCACCCGGCTGTGAACCGCCCGGGAGCCGGCAGCGCGGGGTGCGGGCAAGGACGGCGGGCAACTTTCTGCCTCGGCTGAAGCCCGACCCTGGAGCGGGTCAGAGCATCCCTGCCCAGCGCTGCCTCCTCCGGAGCTTGCTGCAGTGTCACAAGGCGAGGGGACTCTTCTTATGCTCCTGTGGTCCTCCCCATCACTCCGGGTTTAACTGTAAATACGAAGGGGGGAGGTGGGGGGGTGTAGCTCAGTTTAAAAGCAACGCAATGTAACCAAACTTTCCAGTTCTGTATTTCACAATACATTTCTTGCATTTCTGTAGCAGATGTGGGGGTTGTAGATCTGACAAGATGTACACCGAGTGGTTTCGTGTGTGTGTGTGTCAGGATTATGGTTGCCTCTTCGTATCTTGGCATAACCCTCTGATTTAAAAACTTCAACTTAAGGAAGCTTTATAATAAGGAAGCTGAGCTCCAGCTGCTCAAAAATGTTGAAAGATTGATGATGTTCTGTACATCTCTGGCCATAAGGGAAAGGCAAATTGCAATTTGAAGTAGGAGTTTATTATATTTATTTTTATACCACCAAGTTGAGTTTGCTCAGTACAAGGAGAAATTTAGAGAATTAGAACAGAAGTTGATAAACATTTGCAGTACTGGAAACCGTTGCTGTTACATCAGCTGATCATCACTGCACAGCATTAATTTCTTAAATATGCTCTGAAATAAATTTGTTCATTTAGCATTGGGCAGATTAATGACACTTGATTCTTAAGTATTTTTCTGTAATTTGGTGAGCCTGAAGTAACACTCAGAGTGCAACTTACTGACAAATCCTTGGATATGCTAAAGGCCTGGAGGAAACAAGTAAAACTAAGAAAAAAAAATGGGGATGGGGGGAAGATCTGCTATCACAATAAATGAATAAGGAATTTTCTGTCATTCAATTTGCTTGTATCCAAAGCTATTTGCAGCCATTCTGGCTTTTCACTCACGTAAAAACTTTCAAATTAAAGTGATTCATGCAATGTTTGATAAGGATTCTTTAAAATTAGGCAAATTTAATTGTTTTGTTCCTATAAGCAGATTTAATTGCTTTGTTCATATAAGCAGTAATTTTTGTGACAGACACCTGTGATTTCTGTAATTTTCATTTACCAAGGGATCAATCACATATTTGTATATCAGGTGATGACTCCAAAAATGTCTACTTAAATCAGTGCTCACTTTGAATACTAAATTACTTGAAATGCATATGAAGACTTTAACCTCAGCTACTTGGATAACAGCTTTTCAGATTTCTTTCAGAAGCTACTGCTTTTTTCCATCAGCCTCGGGCAAAAAGAGTACCTGGCATCTGTTTGGGAGCATTTTAAAAACAGGGCTTGCTCAGTAAAAATTTATCACCTCTACCAAATGCTACAAAAAATAATTTTGTATTTATTTCTGCCTGTTTTGTTTAAACCATTATTATACAACAGCCTTCCGGTATTGTTGCAAACCTGCTCAATTACACAGAGCAGCGGTCCCTAACCTCCGCCAGCCAATGTGCAACAACAGTGAGCAATTATGCTGCAGGCAGCATCTTCCTATTGGCCTCAATTTTAACATTTTTATTTTTTGCAGCTGCAGCCAGTCTCAGAGGGTCTAGAAGGCAACATGTTATCCATAAGCCCTGACTCGGAAACCACCCCTGTCGGGTAGCAATGTCAGGAATTTATTAATTTACCTTTTCTTATATTTCTTTGATTAAAATACACATATTGTCCCAGTAAATTGGCTGACCATGAGGTTTATTTAACTAGTCCTTGGATGTGATGGTATGAGCTGTAAGAAGATGGTGTACATGACCTCCAAAAAGAAGTAATACGATTCACAATCAAAGGGGAGTACATTGACAAAATCCAACTTGATTTACATAGTGAGTTTCATTGACTTAACAGTGGCGAAATGGCATTAAGAAGCCCTGAGAGCAAGTCCATTCACTTTCCAGCCACTAGTGGTCTAAACACAGGGGTGTGAAGAAGAACTGTGCTGAAAGACAGTGTCTTCTTGGAAGAATTAGGCAAAAGATGAAGGTATAATAGCTATAACACACACACACACACACACCCGTGTGAAGGTGGTGTGTGTTAGCCAGACTGAGCAACTTCCTCTTAGGCCAGCCAAAAGAGCTATCAAAAATGTGTACAACTTTCTGAGAGCTGAGAAAAACGCAGCTGATTAGCTTTTGTACAGGAATTAAAGCTTTTCCCCATGCTTATAGAAGATTTTCTCCAATAAAGTGGCTACTTGCCTAAACCCAACTACATGGTGGATAGAGATGCGCTGAGCAGCCAGATCCCTGGAGAGCCACTCGTTTCTTGCCTGGCATCTGATGTAGTTGGCTGTGTGGCTCCCCGCCATCTGAGTGTTTGGTGTGTGACTCAGACCAGAGGGCAGGAGCAAGGGGGACAGGAGGGGACTGGATGCTTGGGGACTGGATTCTTGTGGTATGCACAGCATCTTTTTTTCACATATAATTTGCCCTATTATGGGAAGTACTGCACAGTGCTTACAGCATAAGGTAAGGGCTAATGAGTTCCAGTTTTAACACCCTGGTCCACTGGATTTAAAGGGTGACATAGATGAGTCAGATTTTGGAGGTTTTCTAAAAACTAAAAATGCAAATTAGGCATTTAGTGAAAAATCTTCCATTAGTTAAATAGTAGTTATATGTCAGACCACCTTTGAAAATCCCAACAGGCATCCTTAAGGACCTAGATACTTTAATAAGCTGGATCTTTTCCTGTTCCATTCCTCCATTCCCTGTTTGTAAAATGTTGATAATGTTTCTGTATCATAGAAGGGTTTTATGAGGGTAAATTGCTATTAAAAGACTGAGAACTCCAAGCGTGTAATACATTCATAAGGGAGAATCATATGGACCTCTTAGAGATACTCAAGTGAAGACCATGTTAATCATAAGGGTGTTTGAAAACAATCACTCAAGATCCTGGTGTCACCCCATGACACCAGATAAAGCAAATATAAAGCAAGATGAGGAATGGAAGCTGCTTGACTAGAAGAATTATACCAATGTGTAAAAAGAGAAAAAAACCCACCAAAAAAACCCAACTATGGAGGCAGAATATCTTCATGGAGAGACTGGCCTTTAAAACAGGAATTAAGACCCAAAAAATTTGCATTTCCTTGTAGACTATTTCTCTAATAGACTTACCTTGCTACTTCTTAACTGAAAAAGTTGGTGTGGCATGAATCAGGCCTGCCAGAAAGGGCGTATATATTTTTGTACATGTGGCTTGGAACTTTTTAAAAGATGGAAACTTTCGGGGAAAAAAAAATCAAGAGGAAGAGTTACATGGTTTTGATTTAGGATAGTTGAGAGTTGGGCATAGAAGACAGGAAGAAAGTCTTCTGGTAGCTGGAGCTAGTGCCTTGCTCTCAGCCTGCCTGGTACGTGACTCTGAATTACGCTTCCATTGTAGCAGATTTGAGTGTATCAAAGTTGCATTTCAGACATTTCGGAAATCAACTTTAAAGCTTTTGCTACTAGTTGTTGTTGTAGTTCTTGGGTGTAGGTGATTCTGGGTCTTCCGGGGAATTTTTTTTTGTTTTGGTGAATCATTGTTTTTAAAAAAACAGCTTCCCAGAGATGGCAGCGGTAGCTGCCATTGCTCTTCGTAGACAGGATAAGATTTCTACATTACCTTTGGTGTAGTGTTTTGCCAGCTTTGCAGCGACTTGTGCTCCCTGCACATCTTCCATTGACTGCTAGATACAGCAACAGATTGCTTAATTTATAGTTACATGTTTGCTGGCATTTGCTGAATATCAGTAAAATTAAGTTAAATAAAGGAAGAGTATAAAAGAGTTGCACACCGACACCGCCTTACACAAAACTTCATCTCCTTAGAACATTCTACAGATTGAATTTTTCTTCCTTTAGTTAAAAAGTATACAACCCTTTAAAACCTAGAATAAAAAAATTTTAAAAAGTCAGAGGAAGTTGTTATGAACCCAAGGACTGGATAAAAAGGATGCTTAAGATGATTAGGGTTATAAAAAAGTCTGGGCCATTAATCATAATGAATTTTCATTCATGTCATAGTGGAAAAATGAATAGAAACAAAAAGTAAAGTTTCCTCTCCTTTTCTGTTGTGTTGAATTGCACATCTTGAAGTTAAGCCAGTAAGGTCTTACAATAGTCTTAATTATGTGCTTTAAAATTGACTAACACATGCTAAGCCAGAATACATGCTGAATATTGTGGGTATAGTGATGGCCATTAGTCACAAAGTATGCTACAGGTCATAAGTAAGAGATCAATATTGTACAGTGACAGAAAGTCCGATTTTAGTATTTGATGGAGGTAAAGATAGTTAACAATCAAGAAACTAAAAAAAGTGGGCATGGAAGTGTGATGGATATTGAAGGAACAGTATATGAGACGGCGCATATGGTCTTGCAGTAGAATTTAAGAACCTTATTAATCAGTGCTTCATCTTTTAATGTATAATTTCAACTTCAGGAACAAGAAAAGCGCTAAGAGACAAAAAGGCCTAACGGGCGTAAACGTGGCCTCCCAGCTGACCAGCGGAATGTGAAAGCCGAAGTTTTCTGTAGAGAGTATCATTCCGATAGACTGGTCACTCCCTAGGAGGCTAATCCTTGCAATTGAATAGTATCCCATCAAGCTTCCCTTTAATTCAGAACTGAGTTAAAAAAAACACCTGTCTTCAGAAAGTAGTTTAATTTCATAAGAAGGCATTTTAAAACTTTCATAACTCAAATGACTTACTGATTTATCGCCCAAACTTCCAGGAACATAACAAGCTGCAGATTTCATCAAGATGCTAAATACAACTAGATTTATCTAGCTAAATGAAAAAAGAATTTACAGAGTTGCAAAGACATGAAGAAGGTTAGAGTGGGTGAAATAACTTTCAGTATGTTGTTTTATTTTTATTTTACTCATTATGAGCTATCACTTTTAATTTTGTTTTTCTTCTGCAAAATGAAAGTGAAATGCTGCCACTCAAAATTGATATTATTCTGTATGTCATGTTAGTGCAAAGCTCTTCACAGGATAGAGGACAAGTATGAATCATATTCACTAACATGGTATCAAATGAATGAAGAAGTGTGAGGCCCAAGTTCCTCCGGGTTTCGAGAACCAAAGTACTGTTTCAAGAATTTTAAAAAAAAATACAGTGCTGTTATGTATTTTAGACTAAAAATACGTATTCTTTTTCTCTTTTGAAAAGTCAGGAACAAGTTTGCAGAAGGTAAAAAGAATTATTTCCTGTTGCCTGTATTCTAAGATGCTCTGCTAGTTTAATTCCCTGTAAACAAATAGGCTCTCAGAGAATTTCCTTTCATACTGAAGGAGTTCTTCCTGGAAAATCTGTTTTAAACAGGTAACTGTAAACTTTGAAACAAAGTGTAGAGAAGAGCAAATTATGTTGAAAGAAAAGGGACTACTTGTGTGCTTAGCAATGGCTTGAAGCTGTAATTGAATTAATTTAAATAAAAGTAAAGTAAATAAAGATTTTGCTTTAATATAACTGCATATAACTTTTTCCTAGAATAGATATTTGTTCTTTTTACAGGTAATTTAAAGATGTATAGAAGTTTAAGTTAAATAATTTACACCTCAGAACCAGAGAAAAGGACGACTACAAACATCATTCTTAGAATAAAACTGAACTTGAGGTTGGATCAGGTTGGAGATCAGAGAGGTCACATTAAACACTGCTCAAACATGAAAGGACACATCGCTGCACTACTGAAATCACTGTACGTTTTTCAGCAAAGCAGCTTCAGTGTATTAGTACTTTCCTCTACACTGAGAAGACAAGCAGGAGGAGGTTTTCTGTAGCCCTCTGACCAAGACTCATGCCACTGCTGTCCTGTGGCTGCTCTTGGATGTTGTGGGAACGAGAACAAGTTAAACTGTATGAGAAAAAGACAAGAGGAGGGTGACTTGTAGCCCTTCCTGGCCTGTGCATCTATACTCAGTATAGATGTGGAAAGCAGGAGCTTTCTGGGGCTTCCATTTCCATTTTGGTTTTACTTCTTAGTTATATGGGAAACATACCGAATGTCTGTTGTTTACAGTATACACCTATGCACTGAAACTATAACGTAACACTCTCTTATGCTTGTGTTAAATAGACCGATGCCCACTACACCCCTTTGTATTTAACGAAGAAAAGTATGTGTACTCGTACACTATATTCATTGTATGGAACAGCCTGCCCAGGGAGGTGGTGGAGTCGCCATCGCTGGAGGTATTTAAGAAACATGTAGACATGGCACTTCAGGGAATGCTCTAGTGCCCGAGATTGTTGGTTTGTGTCTGTTTGTGGGTGGGTTTTTTTGTTTTGTTTTATTTTGTGGTTTGTTTTGGGTTTTTTTGTTGGGTTTGGTTTTTTTTTTGTGGTTGGACTCGATGATCTCAAAGGTCCCTTCCAACCATGAAGACTCCGTGATTCTGTATACCTGTAAATGATATTTATTTACTGAAGTCATAGCAAGCAGATTTGTGAAGTAATCCTAATAGTTAGAATAGCACACCAATTGAATCAGAAGTCAATTATCTCTACAGTCATCCCACAGTTTATACAAGTCTCTTCCAAAAGTACGGTGAATGTTAAAGAAAACAGTTATTTTGAATTGTGAGTAACAAAAATATATATAATTGAAAATAACCTAAAGAGTAATGATAAAACCATCAACCTTTCAAAAATTAAAATGGCTAAATAGCATACGGTCTTACACCTGAATTCTCATCTTAAATGCCAGTTTTGCTGATGAAAAACAGTAAGCTAAATTTAGCCCTTGTACATATGACTATTTGCCACAAAAACTTTGTGCATTTGTCATAACTCTTATTTCAATGGAATTTGCACATTCCTCTTAGATAGGGGGAGAGGGGAAAGAATTTGCTAATTATAATTTCGTAAGAAAAACCCATAAGCGTTCAGCAGGCAACAATTTACATTTAGAGACACAAAGCCCTGATCACTTAAGTAGAGGTGTTACTGTAAAGGATTTATGGTTCATTAATTCCTCAACAAACATGAACCTGTGTTACAGTAATGCTGTTTTTCAGTGCTGGTAGAATTCGGAATTGTTACGTTTTTGTGCAATCCATACATTTAGTGACCCAAGTACAAGTGATCAGCCACATGTCCCCCCAGATAGCTTGCTGGAAATTTCCTTTCCAAACTAATCTGTGAGAGTTTAATTGCACTGACAATTCAGAGACCTAGAAATGTAAGTCCAAAATGATTGCTGTCACAACAGCAGATCCCGTGAAATTCAGTCTTGAGGCTGTGCAGTGCTACAGCATCGTTGGTGTGTGTTATATGTAGAGGTTGAACATAAACTGCATTTTATGTATTTATGTTTCAAATCACATTTCCAGGTTTTAGTTCTTCCCCCACTGAAAAATAATGATCATTGTTGGTTTAGTGCAAAGCTGCACTTAAGAACATTGTATTGTGCATCTTTTGCTATATTTTGTCATTAATTTAAGCTCTCTTGTGGCTTTATTTAGACCAAAGAGATAAAGAGAGATTATTTTGGTTTAAAGCTTTCTGTCCTTTTCATATTGCTAACAAAATCCTAGTTCAATGGATAAGATTCTAGAATAATTAATTACAGATGGAAGGATTTTTCATAGAAATGCTGTCAGTTGCCACTTATAAAATCTTTAATTCCTACAGTTCCTCATCTTACAAGATAAATATTTTTTGCATGTTCTGTAGTACTGTTAAGTAGTGAGTACTTGATCTGTTTATTTGGGGAGTACAAAAAAAATTCTGTCTCATAAAGAAAGTTTTATGTATAACAGCTGGTGGTTTGCACATTTGTTACATTAGCTATTGTAATCACACCAAATCTTGTGTGGTTTAAGTTGCTCAATATGTTCAGCTGCATTTTTTTTTTATTTTAGACATTAATTAGCCAAGTAAAATCAAGTTTTTGTTCTTTGGCAGACAAGTATGCTACAGGATTTTATCTTGTACACTTCCTATGGTTACTTGGAATTCAGAAATACAGCAGCTGCAGTCGAAACTGTATGTCTTGAGCCAATTTACAGTTGATGTGTGTCTACCGAAGGTAAACACTGGAAGGCTCCAAGAATATATAATATGTCAGAAAAAGCTTTTAGATTATCAATGTAAATCTACCATACTGACAAAAAAAGTCAGGCACTAATGATTTTGGAACTTAAACTTTCAAAGTGCATGTAAAAGAAGAAGAATTAGGAATTGAAATCAGATCATTCCTTCCAGTATACTTTCTCACTTTTTCTCCTCGAAGTTTAGTTTTATTCGCACACAAAAAGAAAGCCTTCCTGACTTCCCTTGCAAATATATGTTTCCTCAGTTTGCTATGTTTCCATCAGGAAGTTTGTTCAAAATTTCATAATTCTATCTTACGGTCTGTGAAACTCCCCAAATATTTCCTTTCCCCATGTGATGGACCTTTTTTGTGTGTAGACAATTACTAGCCAAACACTAAATATTTATCTTTTTAAATCTCTTCTTGTAAACCAGTCTTCATTATTCCTACCCAGGTTACTTTTTGCCCGGTTTCTCCATTTGTTTTCTAGATGGTGTGTGTATATACCTGTGTTTCAGGTGCTTTTTCACCAGGGTGTTCCCACTCCATTTCTCAAGCAGCATCTCATTTTATTTACTGCCCATGTTTCTGGTATTTTTAATGCATTGTGTTTTAATTCTCTGACCTCAACCGTATGGTTTGTTTTCTCCTCACATTTAGTGTAATTTCAGAATGTAATTGTATTTCTGCTTAATCAATCAATAGATGATGTTTGACCCTCGTACACACAGACTATCTCATTGGGCATCTGACCACAGCTATATAAAGTTCTGTGTAGAGTTTTTTTAAAACTTTCTACTTACTATGTAACTGCAAGAAGTTCATACCTATAAAGGTAATGGTTTCCTTAATATATATTAAGATGTTACAGATGGTGTTTCTCACATCTATGAAATTATATAAATAATTACAACTTGTAATTCAGTAAGAATTATCCTGTTATAATATATAGAAAGGAATGTACAATGCTAATTAGAAAATGATCAATGAGACCAACAGTCTTATGATCTTCCGTTTCCATTTGTAGCAGAAGTTTTACACGTGTAAAAGGGAAGCTTCTTTAATTTTTTTTTCCCTAGAGAAGTTTAATGGATAAAACTAATGCCTAATAATTCTATCTTTTTTTTTTTTTGGAAGCCTACCATAAATAGGGTGATCTCAAATATTCATTATGCTAAAGTCTCTCTGTACAGCATAAAGGAAGGGATTGTTTCCTGAGTCTGGCTACCGGGAAATAAAGCAGGTTTTGAGTTGGTTGCCACTGAGTGCTATTCTATTCCCCATAGTAGGGCTGATGTAGGATATGTAGCAGTGGCATTATGGAAATTCTCACCTGCTGAAAAGAGCTTTTAGGTCCATTAGCAACCAAATACAATAGAGAACAGATCTGGTATCAGTTCAAAAAATACGGAAAGCTCTGAACAGAAAAGTCTCTTATCAGTACTATTTTTCAAAGCTTTACCAATCTGCTTGGGGTAATATAAGACACAAATCTAAAATAATAGCTCTAATGTTTTTTTTAATTCTATGATTGTCCTCTCTCTCTGCAGTAGGTATGCCATCAGGAAAGGTTCCTATTTCTGCAGATGCCATTAAGGCATCCGTAGTAATAAAAGCGTAACTTAAACTTTTTATCTTTTTTTTTAACTGACCAATATTAATGATGAATAATGAGTCAAAACAAAATTCTTCTCCATCCAAGTCAAGGACTGAGAGATAAATCATCGTGTTTCAAGATAAAAATGAGTATCAGACTGGAAAATGGAGACCAGAAATTAGGCTTAGCTGGTAAACAGAAAGGTGAGGGGTTGACCTATTTTTTGTGTTTGATTTGTTTGTTCTAAATTTATAGCTGTTCCACAAAGAAAGAGAGGTGAAACCTCCTGGTGCAGCAGGCACGAGCAGAAAGCCTGTCACTTGTGCTTCTCAGGAGATGCAGAACAGGTAGCCAAGCCTCTGAAGAGAGAGACATCACTCATGTTCCTAAGGACCAAAGAGCACTGAGCAGATTTGCTGTCACTCAGAAATTAGACTTAACTGAATTGAAGCCTGGGATTTTGAAGACCTGCCTACAGGGACACAGTAGACAGGAAAGGTTGTGAATATGCTTTTTTATACCTCTGTTGTAAGAAGTTATATTTCTATTTTTTATTACAGTAAAATTTGCCTTTTTTTCCTGAATTTAAAAGCCTTTTGAGATTCTTTGGGGACTTCACTGTAGCGAAAGATAAAAGTAGATCTGTCTAAATGCTTTGGCTGTCTTGGGGTCCCATCAGATGCTTGTTGCTTTTTTTTTTTGAGGATTCATAATGTGGTAAGCCTGCCTGAGAAAGCATAATTTCCCACTGACGGTAGGGCTGTGGCTAAGCAGGAAAGAGAAAGCTTGGCCATCATGGCTTCATCTAGTAAGGAAAACGTCACCTTGGCTCTTTCCTATGCAGCAGCGTCACTGTTCCTGCCAGCTTCTGTTAACTGCAGAAGGTGTAACATTTTTATATCTGTTCTCATTCTCAAGTTAATGTCTTGTTCCTGCCTACCTTATTCATTCTCTACCTGTCTCTTGTTCTGTTGTCGTTATGTTATAAAGAGTGATTTGACTAGTCAAGATGATTTCTTTCATACTGCTGCTCTGAGCCAGTGATGATAAAATAGCTAAAAGCAGTGCCCAAAATAGCAGTGCACAGGTATAGGTTTGCCAGAGCGATTTGATAGTAATTACTGTATCTGTCCTTCTGTGGTGTAGTGTTACAAGTGAGACCCAGCACTGTGAACAAAAACTGCTCTTTCTTCTTTTGCTCTATTTTTCTTCCTCCTTTTCTGTTTTTCTTGGGAGCTGAAAACCAGAGCAGGTAATAGCAACAGAACCAGCAACACCTTCAGCCACCTCAACTTTTTTTCCTTCCCAAATTGGCAGGAAGCAATTTTTCACCTTCACGAACATCTAAAATTCAGTCTCAGGATTCACTTCTCATTCTAAAGGCTCTGTGCACCCAGAGAAGAAGGAACAGAACATTTGTTAAAATGGAAGTCTTGGGGTTTGATATTTTCAGTGGTTTGGCTGTTTCACCTCCTTTTTTCTATACCCCTCTTATGAGGAAGATTTCCAGTGGTAGTTGTTGCCATGGTACTAAGCAGGATGAGGTGTCTACTCCAATCTTAAAACTATGTTTATGGTCGTTTTGTGAAAAATTATCTCTTCTGACAAGTCAGGCTTGTTTACGCAGAATTAATACAGCACCACTTCTCTTATTCCAAAGTGAAGAGAGGCTCTTAAGGTCATTCCCTGTGTGTCAAGGCAAATGTGAGCTTTAGCAGTGCTGGAAAAGCCTTAGAATTAGCTCTGTCCTTCCACTCCCTCGTTAGCTGTTCAAATGAACAACCGCTTCACGCCCTGCCGAGCAGCTGATTGGCCTTGGAGGAAAGAAGCATCTGAAGCAGTATTAATGTTTCATTCAAAATCATGAGAGCTAGGGAGGAGGGGAGGGGAATTAGGGAATTCAAAACCCCAAATAAGTACTGCCTTTTATTTTACCAGGCCCTTTTCTCTTGAGCAGCATCCCTAATTCTCTCACACATTGAATTTCCTCTCAGGACAGTCTTGCTAACTTTGTGAGATGTTTTTGCCAAGGGTAAACTAACAGTGTACAGAAAGGAGTTTAGTCCTCTCTCTTCCCTTTGCTTTTCTCTCTCTGTTCTCCATTTCTTCTTGCCAGCCCTGTTAACAGTAGTGTGACATATGCTGTATAAGAGATGGAGGAGCACAGAAGCTCTGCAGTCCCTCCATCCTCTGCTAGTTTCCCTTTGCAAATCATCACTGCTGCATCAAGACTTAGTATGTTTACCATTTGAAAATCCCTTTATATTTTCTCAGTAAGCAAAACAGATCAGAAAGCTGTATAATTAGTGCCTTAAAATGAGCAAACTAGATGTGATAAACCAATCAGTAAAGGAGTGTAGTAGAATGCATGACAGCCAGAACAGCAGCTGCATCTGGGAAATACACAAGTCCATGGAATCCAACAGTATAAAGTGTCTAAAGCTGTAAAAGAGGAGCAATTCTTACTTTTTTTTTTGTAGCAGCTTGAACCATGGTTAGCAGCCATTCCAGTGTATTTATTGCAATCATAACATCATTGATGTTAAAAGAAACATCATCTGAAAGTGGTGGTGTGGTTTAACCCCAGCCAGCAACCAAGCACCACGCAGCCGCTCGCTCACGCCCCTCATGGCAGGATGGGGAAGAGAATCAGCAGGGTAAAAGTGAGAAGACTTGTGGGTTGAGACAGTTTAATAGATAAAGCAAAAGCCGTGCACACAAGCAAAGCAAAACAAGGAATTCATTTACTGCTTCCCATGGGCAGGCAGGTGTTCAGCCGTCTCCAGGAAAGCAGGGCTCCATCACACGTAATGGTTATTTGGGAAGACAAAAGCCATCACTCCAAATGTCTCTCCCTCCTTCTTCTTCTCCCAGCTTTATATGCTAAGCATGACATCACTTGATATGGAATATCCCTTTGGTCAGTTGGGGTCAGCTGTCCTGGCTGCGTCTCCTCCCAGCTTATTGTGCCCTCCCAGCCTACTTGCTGGCGGGGCTGTGTGATGAGCGGAAAAGGCCTTGATTGCTTAGCAACAACCAAAACACCAGTGTGCCACCAACACTATTCCCATCCAAAATCCAAAACACAGCACTACACCAGCTGCAAGCAAGAAAGTCAATTCTATCCCAGACTGAACAATGACAAGTGGGTATTCACATAAGATCTTAGATTCATTGTAAATAGTATAGCACATGCCAGGGTTATTAAATCTGGAAATGTTGGTAATAAATAACATTTTTTTTCTTAGGACAGGAGTAGAAAAAAATGTTAGATACATGTGTTGCATAACTAGCCCTTGATTAACTGTGGACAACCCCTTTTACAATGTTTCAAGCACTACTGTCCCCAGTAAATGACAGTGAACAGGTGCTACATCTTTGAGAACTTCTGTGATAAATATTAATGTTGAGTTTTAAAACCCAAATGTTGCTTTTCTTTTACCTGTTAGATAGTCTTTGGAAAAAAGAAGGGAACAAAAGCAAGCTTTTACAGACTATTTCCTGACTCAGCAACTGAATGAAAGGAGCGATGCTGACACGCTTCGTTCAAGATAAAGGAAGGACTTAGCCCCAGCTAAGGAGGACTATGAACATACAAAACGGCATAGGAGATGTTAGGCTGTAAATCCTGCGAATCAAATATTACTCTAAAACATCTTAATACAAACTTGTTTGATTTAGGTATGTTGTTTAGGGACAGTAGTATGGTTTAGTTGACTGGAATAGATTACTAGTTAGGGACTGTGAAAACTATGGCTCTTTTCTTAACTGTGGCATGCTTGGGATGTCATCTTGGGGAAATCTCTCAGTGCTGCTTTTCCCATGCCCTTTCAGTTGCCTTTTCAGTACTGATATGAAGTTAAAATTCCAGCTAATCCCCTGTCTGTAACCAGAGAAGAAAGCAGGGCATGTCTCAAGTGTGATGTTAGTAAAGCGCTGAGCAGAAAACTGCCTAAAAAGCATCCAGAGAAATCATTAGGTCCAGGGACTTAGGTGGAAAGTAGTCTTCCTGAATATGGCACACTCTGTTTTCATAGTGAACAGGCATCAAGAGCCTGTGCTTTGTTGGGGCCTCCCAGCACTTTACTCTTATAAATAATAAACAGAATATATTTTCCTCCTGTGTAGGTTAGCAAATAGAAACATGCTTCTGTTATCAGCAAGGAAGCCATAATTGAGAGGCAGAGATTTGATGGAATACACATTCAAATGGGAATAAATAAAAGCATAAGGGGGATTTCAAAACCTCTATTTTTGTGCTGGGCTTAATCGGAATGTTTAGCTATGGAATTTATTAATGATATCTGTTTGCAAGCTTGGATTTATGTTTTCAGACCTAAATCCCACCCCACACTCTAGCCTGCATCTGACTGTGCAGCCGTACTAACAAGATAACTTTTAGTTATGTTTTGCATATCCCAGCATTTTGCTGGTTCCTGCCTCTTCAGCATAGAAATTTCAAACATTTACTTTAATGGGCTGGGTTGGATTGCAAATGCACACCTCAGCATGATACCATTTGAAACCAAAACTGGAAGAACTACCATGAAGGTAATCCTTTTCCAATTACTGTAGGAAAATGCACAATACAAAGTATGCTTCTTAGAGGGAGAGGCCTTTTTAATGTGCTCCCATTCTCCAGTTTGCCCCACCCCCATGCATGCTTGGGATTAAACAGTGTATTTTTTACAGACTCATTTTCATTGTTATTAATGATATATATTTGTTTATTAATTTGTCATATACCTTAACATGCATGTTTTGCTCATGTTTAAGAAACTTATAAAACAAACCACCCACCCTGTACATGAAATCCTCTAGAGAAATTGTTTACCAGTGAGGTAGCTCTACTCAGCAGCCTGCTGACAGCCCGACTTCCACAAGTTTGGAAGTTTGGAACATGCAGCTTTTTCAAGTGTATGTCCTTTCCTTTCTTCTTCCTTTTCCCCTTCCCTTTTTCTTCCTTTTTTTTTTTTTCAGGTTTTTTCTTAAGTGAATATAAGCTTGTTCTTACAAGTGAAATGTTTTCTGTTTTCTTAATGTTTGTATTTTAGTAATTAAAAAAATTATGCTCTTTTCCTACAGTCATCTGATTTTCTCTAATTTTGGTGCAAAACTTAATCCTGCCGTAAATCAGATTCCAAAAGCTGCTAAACCAGAGCCACTAAATCCGACCTCATGACTTCTGTAGTACTACTTTCACTCGAAATAATCTCAGAGCGCAAAATTTCCAAAGAAATGTACATGGGTGGAACTACTCATACCCCACTGAAACAGAGTGGGAATTTGATATATAAGCCCTTCATGTATTTCTGAAAATCCGAGCCTTACAATTTATGCTTGCATAAAATAAGAAATTACTGCTTCTGTTCAAAATACTAATCCCAGTATTATAGTGATCCATTTTGAATAGTCTCATCTCATTTATTCCATTTTGTGTTACTTGAATAATAAATGTGTGCTATAACAAGAAATTAAAAAATTCTTCCTCAAAAATGTAAGAATGTGATCAATTTTCCCCTCGGTGCTATGCACTGTCAGCAAAAGTTAGAAATTCACAGTGTGAAAAGTAATCTTTGCTAACATAGTGAGGCAAATATAGGTTGTTAAATGTCAACCCAAGGGTGGGAATAGTGTTAATTTAAAGGAAATAGGATCACAGACACTTCCTGAGAGAAGGAAGCACCCAATTCTAAAGAAAAGATTTAAAATAGTGTTCACATAATATGTTTTTATGTCTATTTTTTCATAATATAGTCAAGCTATCAGAGGTGTGATTTTTATTTTTTTTTTAAATCTCATTTTCTTTTTTTATTTTTGGGGGCCATGTGAGGCCAGGATAAGTAGTGGAAATTGGTGGGTGCTTTATCTGCCTACGGATGTTGGATGACAAGGAAAAAAGGACTGAGTGTTCAAAAAAATTGTCCTAAAATCATTCAGCTGAAGAAGCCGAAAAATTAACAAATCCCGTCAGCACATTCCAGTTAGCAAGGAAAGTGGGTTGTAGCTGTCTCTGGGGAGCTGAGAAGAAACCCACATTACTATTTTTAGAGACCAGAAGATGGCAAAACAGTGGCTAGAAATTTACCATCAGTTTATTATGTATGTTTGTTTTTCCCTTAGAAGTAGCAGAATTCTTGGAGTTCTTCAAAAGCCAAGGAATTCCCCAGATCTGAGAGCAATCCAGCTGAGCAATTCTTGGGGGAAGAGAGAAGACGTGAAAGCTGTAGCTCAGTGTTTCCACACTGTTTTCTTAAGTATCCCACTGCTGTGGTATTACGGTTTCTGGGAACAAGGGGCTGCTGCCAACATTCTCTTCTTTACAGTCTTCATTGTAATTCTGAGAGGGAGTTGTTCTCCCCTTGGAACAGGCATGAGGAAAAGCAGCCACGAGTCTGCAAGAAGAATGTTGCAAAGTTGATGGTCCCTTCTGTACATCCCATTTGTTTATGTACACCCACCTGGAGAAACGAGCGTATAACATGGAGGGTACCTCAGTGATTATAACTGAACTAGTCTGAAAAAAAACTGTGCCGTATACCATGATTATAATTTCTCTCTCTGGTAAGGTTGTTTAGCCTCTTTTTCTTATTTATTGCTTGAGTGAACCTAATTCATTTGAAATTATGTTTTGGTGGAAGTAAGATACTGTGCAACTGGTGGTATTTCACTGCAGAATAACCCCTGAAGGGATTTGTAATCCCCTGGTACTAACATCATCTAATAGTGAGCCAAATTAAATAATAAGCTCAGTGCTATGAGCACAGCTTCATATTCAGGCTCATTCTGTTTTTGTTAGCATTGCCTAGTAATTAATTATTATTCTGTATTTATGCTGTTGATGACATCCAGAGGCTGACCTGAACCGCTCGAGCCGCTGGCAGCAGCAGCAGTATATATACATGCAGATATTTTGTTCTCTCTATATAAATGTGTGCTGTAGGCTGTCTCTTAGAAGATTTGTTAGTAAGTCTTCCCTGTAGCTAAACACAACAAGACAGTACATGCTGGACATCAGTCAAAGACACACAATGACATATAGCTTACTAATTACTATTAATGTTTACAGGATTTGGAATGTCCTAATTGATTTTGGCACTGGAAGTGCAGTCTGTTAAATCGCCTGTCACCTTTGTTTCATCCTAGGTCTCGCTGAGAATCTCATATGCAATTAACTGTAATTGCTATACTGTATTTATTCTAAAGTGCACAATACATTGCTATTTTGTTGTTTGGATCTCAAAATCAGGGAGTTAAGTGCTTAAAACAGCACAATTCAAAATAAGGGGATTTTTGTGGTGAGGGTTGTTTGTTTTTCCAGAGTAGAAAAATACAAAGATTTTAACATAGTTCATATTCCAAACTCATAGTCCTCCTGCACTTGAAATCTCACTAACTTCAAGGAGAGTAGCTTGTGCATAAAGACTTGGCAGGTAAATCCACATTACCAACAGGTGTGGCCCAACAAGAGGAGTTTGATTTGCTGCACACCATTCTGATTAAAGGGCTGAATGTCCCCGTTGTGCTGCTGCTGAAGCAGCGGTGAAGCTTGTGTCAGTTGCCAGTTGCAAGCACGCATCAGGCAAGCCTCAAGCACCAACTCCAGGAGGACCCTGTGTCCACATTGCTGAACTTTGGAGTCTGGCTTCAGCTTTGGTTCCACCAGGAGAAAAACTACTTCAAACACACCAACCATTGGTGTGTCTCACTGAAGTGAGTACCGCCAGGCTCCAAGTATAGATACAAGGCAAATCCGCACCAAAAAGAATCCTTCTCCCTCGCCCGTCGATGCTAAATCACTAACACGGGCATGTTATTTAGGAAGACTAGGGTTAAGGATGCCAAAACAAATTGTTATGCCATCTGTAAGATGGGGCAGTTGTTTTCTGCATATGGAATTGTACAGTAATTCTTGAAAGGAATGTATTTCCTCCACATATTCTAGGTTGCAAGGTGGAAGAAGCACTGAATTGCTCACACAAATTCATCTGCCAGTTTAGCCTGGCAGTATTTTCTATCTAAACCGCCAAAGCTCCAGAATTAACATGGACTCTCTAGAAAGCTCAATAAAAGAAAGAGCTTTGCCAAGAAGCTGTCTAGGATAATAAGAAAGTGAAGCCCTTCCTACAGATAAAGGACAGGAATCTTAAAAGTTTTCCTTCATGGAAAATGGAGAGCTGGACTGTCTCTTAATATCACCCACTGTTTGGATGTTGGAGCACAGGTCTGTTGCTCAAGTTTATACTTGCAGCACCTACTCTTTTTATTTCATAGCGGATTGTTCAAGGAACAGCTAATCATAAGTTTCCTTGCTGTCCTTGTCAAAGCAGAAGATACTCTTTAGTTCCTCATATTAAGGAACTAGCTGTTCTAATTTTTCTGGAAAAAATAATTTCAGGAGATAAGATCTAGATCTAGCCAAATTAACTTAATTAAAGAAAATGCAAATCCAGTAGAATGAGAGTGTATATTCTACTTGCTGCAAGGACAAAATCCATTCAAGAGTCTGGGTATGACAAATAATGACAATAATTTTACATCTAAAATATTAGAAATATCTTCTATCAGAATGTAGGATGAAAGCAAAGACTATTTGATTTGAATTTGGTTTACCTACTGCAAGTAGAAAGACAAGCCATGGGCTGATTTCCAGCACATTCAAACTATTTTAGAGCTTACTTTTAATCCAATTAATTATTTTGCTATTCTCCATTCAATTAATTATCAGTTCTTATATAATATGTAAAATGGTGTTTTGATAATAAAAGATTACTGCAGAGTTTGCTTTAGAAGAAAGCACAGCAAGATTGAAATCTGCAGAAAGCCAAGTTAAAAGAGGCTATTAACTTTGATAGCAATTACACGTACATAGATGTAACACAAGAAGATGGGATATATTACATGGGGTATGGAAGACTAGTGCAAATCTTTACTGTAGAAATCATTTAGGATTGTACATAAATACCATTGCTTGGATTTTCTGCTTAGATCTTCCAACATTGTTATATTTATCAAAATGTATGTTTCATTTTTTTTATTACAGATATTGTTCGTTATTGCTTTTTGTGGTATTTCAGGCTTCTGTGATCTACTCTGAAAAAAGAATTCTTTCGGTTTACAACCTAAGAATTGCTGCTCAGCAATTCTTTTATGCTGCCGAGTATGGTGACATGGCTTTTCTGTACCATTTTTTGCAAAAGTCTGTTCACGGTGTCAGTACTTTACATGTGGTGGCAATATGCCTACTGTCTCACAGAAAGCAGGTGCATTTGGAGAGATGACAGCTTTCTCAGAACTCAATTATTTAACTCCTTTATAACTAGATTATTTGAAAAAGACATACCATCTGTTTGGTGGTCAAAATCTTGCTTGTGTGCTAAGCACATTCTTCTTAAATAGAAGGATGCATCCCTTCTAGAATGTATCCCTTCTATTTAGTTGCAGGCTGTTTCACTAGAAGCAACTGGAAAGTTGCTAGACTCAAAATTAGAAGTGAGAAGATCCAGGTTCCATTCTGAACTTTTCAACTTGTTTACCTAATTTCACCTTGAGCAACTGTGCTGCATTTTGGTTTCTGTTGCCTATTCGTAAAAATACCTTTAAATAACTTTGACACTCATAGAAGGAGGGAAAAGCTACCTAGTGATATACAGTTTAATCATTGTGATAATTTAACAGCTTTGTTCTGCAAACTACTTGGTAATGTGCATAGAAAACCACTACAAAAAATTCTTCAAATATCCATTAGGGTTTCTAAACACATTTGTTGTGCTGTTTACATTCCATTAACATTTGTCAGATCCAGATTTACTCCCAATGGTCTTAACTGTGTATGTCCAAACACTTGGAGAGAACCCATTCAAAATTTTAGTGCTTTCTAGCAGCTTTCATGAATAAACTTTGATTTTTTAAAACAATTAATTTACTCATCCTATCAACAACGGCAACATTAGTAATTAGCTAATAAGGCCTGAAGGCTGCCATTTGTCTCACAAATACACTGCGGAGGTTGCTAGACTGTTAAACAAAGAAAAAATCTGAAAAAAGATAGCTTGCAAATTTCTCTTAAAAAACTTTTAAATTACATCTTTCTCGCCAAAAATCTGGATTTGCATTTCTTTTCCCATTCATATGATATTTGAAATTACTAGAAGAAAATATTTATTTTGAGTGGACCATCTTGTAATCATCCAAGAGGGTGAGAGGCACACTATTAGTTGATGGACAGAAATGATGAATACATTGTGTATCAGAGAGGTAGTCTGAAGACTTTGACAAGAAATGTGTCAGACAACCCCTTATCCTAATCACTCCTGAATAGTTACACTCCTGGGCATACGCTAAACCTGCATCTAGCTGCTAGTAAAAATCAGGGTATCCTAGGTGCACAGAGGATTTCTTTTTGTAATTCTGAGGTCACTGTGATGTGTCATCAACTGATGACTTTTTCACAGAAAAGAATCGTTTAAGTTGGAAAAGACCCTTAGGATCATCTAGTCCAACTGTTAACACTGACAAGTCCACCACTAAGTCATGTCCCTAAGTGCCATGACTACATGCCTTTTAAATACCTTCAAGGATGGTGACTCAGTACCTGTGTGATCAAGGAGGGGAGCTTGTATTTGGCAATGCTTTCTCACACAACTCATCACAACTCGGTCAAAACAGAGTGAGGTCCCTACAGTAAACTGTAGCTCCAGCCATACAGATCCAAGAGTTGTTGTCCCCCTCAAATATCTATTTTATTCATCAGAAATTAGTAGGTTTTTTTAAACACCAAAGCCCTAGAGGCAGCATCACTTATTAAACTCGTGTTAATGGTCACTTTCTATGAACTTAATATATACTTCAGAATCAGCTTTCCACCCACACTGATATATCTCAGACTTGGGATGTACATGTGTGTGTATCGGAGGGGAGGGATGGAGTGAGGGAGAACAGAAAGCAAAGAAGAAACCTTTAAACACACAAAACAATGTAAATTTGTACGGAGCCATCCACCTGAGTCTGCAGTGTTTGAAAAATGGAGTGTATGAAATGCTTCTGTTCATTATCATTGGGGGAAGTAGATCAAAAAGCTTCAGGACACTTTTAAAATACTAACTGTTAATTTTTTAATTGCTAAACATTTTTAGATGCATTGAAGTAACACGCTTCACAGTGGTTGTTACTGGTAAATAGGGTTCAACAGACAGTCATTGCTATAAATGACTTCTTGGATGAAATGTAAGAGCTTCTGAACCTTTCTGACCTTAAAGTCCCTGGTGCTCACAAGTGGATGTTTCCTTATTTGTGCAAAAAGGCTCACAGTGTTTCTTAAAATATCTAAAATATAAACACTTCCTGCTTTTCTTAGGTGCAAAATGCACCATGAGGCCCCTTGAAGCTTTTGAAACCTCCAGAGAGATGCAAAGCTAATGTATTCAGTTAAGTTACTATCAGCCTTAAAATCCTGAAACGCTGAAGCTTTAGTATCTTGACCTTTATGTCAAGATGAATGAAAAACAAATTAACTTCTGACTCAGCAAGCCTTTCAGAAGGATTGTGTTTGTTAGAAAATGTCCCTCTTTTTACATACAGGTGTAAGAGCAAAAATAAGCTGTTTTTCCTTAAAGCTGAAACATCCTAATCTCCACAGTTGCCACAATCTCTAGCCTTAATGAACTAGTTATGGATACTGTTCTTTGGCATTTATATATTATAATCTGATTGTTTCTATTGCACACAGCTATGGGTACTGTTGACAGGAAGGTACAAGAGGGATTTGGCAAATTTAGAAGGTAACAGCACATAGGGTTATATCCAGCTTTCATCTTTGTCGCTTGTCCCCCATATGTCTCCTTCTAAAGATTTGTTTTCCTTATGAATCCAACAGATTCTCAGAAACTCCTAACATTTCACAGTAATTGATTTGTTGAGCATGCCCCTTTGACCACATGGTAGGGCAGGCTTCTCCTGCCCAATTTTACTCAAGGAATTTAATGGCAAGTTAATACATTACTGACAACAGTTTGCATCAAATCTGAGACTCAGACTGACATCTGGATTTCGGAGAGCGGCAATCCCATGGTTACTTCACTGATCAGATAGTAAACGAATGCTAAAATGCACTGTTCTGACTTATCGTTTTCTTGATTATTTCTTTTTTTAATCTATTATAGCTCAATAAAAGTGCTTAGATCAGCAGCTGTAGAGAGTAAAGCCCTGAATTTATCCCTACAGTCAACTAGCTTGTTAGTCAGTGAGAAAGCCAGATACTTGGACACCGCCTGCATAATATGGAGTAAAAATACTGACAAGCCTCAGAAAGCTGGGCATGAAGATCATTACCATCTTTCTCAATATTAAAACTTCAGTGCATTTATTTGTGTAACCCAGTGCGCAGTTTAGGTACACTCACTGGAACAACAGGATTGGACTCCTCTGCTTTCTTCTCGGTAACAAATATTGATCAGGGTGGCTCCATTAATCTGGGATGCATGGGCATCTGTCACCATTGTGCAGTGTTTAAAATTTGCTTTGTTGGTCATAATTACAGTATATTAGCTTTCCTCTCCATAAAACTGGTTAAATACAAGCAAAAAAACCCAAAAACTTCAAGGTTTCCAGTTTCAATTTTACATTCACAACTAAATACAACACGAAATTGTGTAGTTCATAAGAAAACTTCAAAGAGTTGTTGCTACTAGTTCTATTTACACATTCCTTTTAATGTAAGAAATGTCTTGCACAACTGTACCATTACACCCAGGAAAGCAGAAATCCAGGTATGTTTGATTCTTATGCAAAGCATACATTATTTAGTATATGCTTTGCAAAAATAAGTAAGTTGAAGCTCTCCTTTATATTTGGATTTGCCAAAATTAGGAAAGCTTCCAAGAGCATCTCAGCTTTAAAGCAATTACTTCTTAGGAAGTAAAAAGTAGAAGACCAGTCTGAGTGATAATTTTTTATCAAATCTGTTTCTCAATTCTTTTAGCTGTTACCTTTTTAACCTGTTTCACTTTAGATTTCTCTTGATTTTCTGCTCTTAGTTTCTCTGTTTTCATGTCTGTTCTAGATATTCTCTTAGGCAGTATTTCAGACAGACGGGATTTCCAGAACTACCTACTAGTAACAGTCTGTAGAAGCCTTGACCTTGTTTCTCTTGGAGAATGAAGGAAGGAGATGAAGAGGAGTGTGGATGGGAAAGCAGCATATTCAATATATTTTTTCTAACAGTAAATTCATAGTAAAATTGATCTGCTTGTAAGTTACTAATTCATTATCTTTACTAGTAGTGAATATCCCCATCAGTAAGACTTCCATCCCACCTGAATATATATGGATCAGGGCAAAAAGCTTCATTTTATAAAATGGGAACTATAAGTTCACAAAGAACAGATATGTAATAAATTCACCATGGTTCATTTTCTGAAATACTTTTAAAAATAAAGTCAACCTGAGCATTACCATGCATCTGGCTCCTCAACTGAGAAGGATAAATGCTTTCAAAGCTGTCTTTATTTCCCTTTATGGCAACAGCTCCCTCCCAAAAGAATAATCAAGCTATTTAATCAGTTTAAGATGCCAGTGGTTTGGGATAGTTTACTTTTCAGGAAGAATATTGTGTAACAAGTCCAGGACAATCGGTAAAGATGAAGAAGTCCTAACCAAAGCAGTTTGAGAGTATTGTAAACTATCTTTCTAGTCTAGATATTATGTAGGGATGAGAGTGCAGTCATTCAAGAAAAAAAAATAATAAAAGACCAGCCAAACTGAAAAACAGTTATAAACATCTCATTAGGCTCATGAATGTCAAGATAAGAATAAATTTCATCTTTATCCATATCAATCTGTGCAGGCAAATTTCCTGAAGTCCCTTGTGAGGTTTCAATGGTTGTGGCAACCTTTTTATGATCTGCCAGTGTACAGAAAGCAAATGAATTTTGGCTCTTCCTTAAATGTAAAGCAAGGACTGTAAATATTGAAACACACTGATGTGCCAAACTCCCATAATATAGGCTTAGAGTAGATGATTCTAAAAAGGAAGCTAATGAAATAATTGACCTCATTTCCATTCCAAGCAATCTGACTTTAAAGAGAAGCTTGCACTTTTTCTACATAAATTGCTCAGAAGAGTAATACTGTCTTCTTATTTCTTACATATTTATTTCCTTAAAAGAAAAAAATTAAGAAAGTAAGGTTCAAAGATAGAAATTTTTTTTAGGTTATTCAAAATTAGAAAGGCTAATGGTTTCCACCAGGTATAAGAAAAATAAAGGGACAAGTAGTCAGCTGGTAGATGACGTTCAATGCTTCCAACAGAAAAGAAAATGGAAATTTGAAAAAAAAAAATGTTATATTGATTTGTTCTAGAACTATATGAGCGATACAACTCCTACTAATCATTAGGGCTAGTTCTGTGAAAATATTTTTTCATCATATTACATCATAATCATCATGCATGTGTGTATATATACATATTTACATATACATGTCTGTAGATATGAATGTGAAACTTAAACTTTGCTAAAGGTTAAACAGCGCTTTAAACCCTTAAGTTAGTTATTTTAGTTTAGCTAGTAAGACATCTCCCATGGTCCTTTAAAGTCATTTAATTCCACAAATTTTCTCACCAAGGGAAAGTAATTTAGTGAAACATTTGTGTAACTACTTTTTTTTTGTTTCCTCTTGGAAAGACTGTGCCCCAAAGGGGATCAAAATTAAAAGTAATTTGTTAAAAATTTGCAGAAAATCTTACTACTTCATTATTATTTTTATAACATACCTCTCTACCTACTGTTTTGAGCACTTTGGTAAATTATTACTGTACAGTTTTATACAAGTGGGAAATGAAATGATTCTCTGTCATTTCTTTTATGAAAGCTCTTTTAAGAAGCTCTTAAATGCTTCTTTAGTATTTATTGCAACTTACTGGGCTTTCAAGGACTCTAATGGAATTTAAAGCTTATTGGCATGGCTCAACTAAGGTGTTTGCTCTTCTTCCATAACCTGGGGACTTCCTGCTACTGGCTATATATTGCAGAAATAAATGGCAATTTCTCTTCATTATTATTCATAGGGTCCATAGGGTCATAACATTTAAGATTAATGTTTTCTCTGATGGCATATTCATGGAAACGTTCACAAGTCTTGAAAGTTTCATACTTTTTAACACACACAATTTGTCCAAAACATGCACAGTATTTGCCAAAAGTGACTAGCCACTTTCTACACTAGATGAGAAGTTAAATTCTTCAATAACCCTATGAACTACTATTTTCCATCCCCTATAAAAACAGGGTAAACATTTGCAAATTATTAATTAGCAACTCAGTCCACTTTGAGAATGATCCTACAAGAAAAAGAAAACTCCTGAGTGTATTATATTATTTATTCCAAGAAAATAATTAATCTGATTCTATTTAACATATCCCAAGAAGTAGCAGAGAAAGTGGGTGGGTGGAAATATACATTACAGCCCTTGACTACAGTCATGGGAACTGTAACTCTTACAAAGCCCAGCTACTAAGTTTTTGCACTATGAAGGACCTAACAGGCCTGATGATCATATAAATTTGCAGAATAAATATGTACTCCCCAAATTTTCTTTCCCTCTCAGACTATCACCAACTTCCCCTTTTAGCTAACAAGCTAGAATTGTGCATATCTCAAATGCCAAATGGCTTATAGAAAATTTCATATTCGCTTGCTCCAGCTACATTTCCTGCAAATGTAGCACCCCAACTGATTCTGCATAACGGGATGCAGTAGAGCAGTTTAAGCCATCTTCATGTCATGCTACACAAGAGTATTTGACAGTCTGGCATGGCATGTTTAAAACTAGTGTCCTCTCATCTGTTATGTTACTATTTATGCTTTTTTTGCTGATTATACTATTTTTTAATGGATACTATACTATTTTTTTGCTGGTTATTACAAGAACAAATGTATACAGTCATTTTGCATATTTTCTCAGTTGTGCAAATTATGTATTCAAAGAGAAGATAGCGGTAGCCAAAAAGAACCAAGTCTGAGGCATGGGAACCTAGATGAAACATTACAGTTGTACATACACAGTCATGACAAATTTTATTTTCTGCTATGCTGTGTTTGTATCCATGTTCCTTGTGAAATAGAAGCTTTAGCTTTCACAAGAGGAACAACATAATTCTTTGTCAGTAGCTACGACTGAAGGATGTCAGAAAGAAAAATGCAAGCCCTTGAACATATGACTCCTCTCAACTGTGCCTTTAGGAATCACTGCTCATTCAGCCAGCTGTCTGATTAGTAAAGACATTTTTTGTCACTTACAAACTCTAGCAGAATATTATATGTCAGCTTAGTTGTCAATGAAATTTGCATTAATGCAGACTAAATATTTTAAGAGGAAATAGAGGAATAGAGGAAATTCTTCTTGGAACAAGTTTAACTTATTGGATTACAGATGTTAAGCTTTATCATGAAGACTGATTATTTTTCTTCATCAAGTGTACTTTTGAGTGTTGTGTTCACATATAATTTTGATTGCAATAATGATCTCAATATGAAGTCAACTTACCTGAACTAGAAACAAAACATTCTGCTTATATGTTTTCTTCTTAATAAGCAAAACTAAAATCCTTCTCCTGCTACAAAATAAAAAAAGAATATTTTGCTGTTTTGAGTCCTTTTTTGCTGTTTATGAATGTGCATGAACTTTTTTTTTCTTAAAGCTCTAATTCTATGATCTTACCAAGAAATTATGTCAGTCTTGTGTCAGTTTTGAAGTATATTACAGCAATTGCTGCTGAAAAACTATTCTAAGCAAACAAGCCTCTATTGCTTATGCACTTTTTGTTGTGAGTGTTTTGTATGGCCATTTAGTAATTCTGATTTCATATTGAAATTGTGCTATGGAATTTCTGTAAATTTAAACCATTTGATAATTATCTTGGTGAAGTTGGAGGATTGTATTTCATTGATCTAGTTCATTTATGAAACTTACTTAATTTTAAGCAATACCTGGAAAAAACATTACACAAATTTGTAACCCAAAGAAAGCAGATGAAAAGAAAACAGATAGTGATAAACTGGAATTTTAACACTGTTTACGAATAAAAATATATGCAAGTCACTCAGAGAATTAGAACAGTGCCTTAAACAACACAAGAGCTTTACCTAAGGTATACCTATAAGATGTAGAAAACATAAATATAATAATTCTTACATATAAGAAATTAGTCACTAAAAGCTGATAACAGCCTCAAATACTGGTAAAGCCCAGTTAAAAATACATTTTTAGATCATGGAAAATGTTATTACTATGTGAAACCCTGACACTGATCTCACTTAGGCCTGTTTTGTTGGTCCACATTCATAAATTTCAGGGTCAGACAGATAAGAGTTGGGTTATGTATGTGTAATACAACCTGAGATTCACTCTCTTGGTGTTCAGCTGCCTTAAAGAATTACCCAGAAAGTTTATAAACACAGTATTAAGGATAATTAACTCTGTTCAGGAATATTTCGGAGAAGAATATATTAGCTAAGAATTATTCCTTTGTCTCAGGAGTCTTTGCAAAGAGACACCTTTCATCCCGAACAGTGCCAGCTATGTTCATTAAGAAAAGCTTGTGAAGCACAAATGAAACTACACTGCAATATTAGGTTAAAATCGCTTTAGTAAGTACTTCAGCTACTTCATCCAAATACTTCTCCTCTGGAAAAGTTAGAGTCTTAGACTTCTAGGTTTAAAAAAAAACAAAATAAGCTGTCCTTACAGTACAATTACTGAGCTGAATTATGGCTAAACCTCCATAGATGTATTTGTAGATAACCTACAAAGTGCAGCTATAGCTTACAGCTTTATTGATATTTTTGTATTGTGATCTAAAGAATGTTACCCATGAGTATCTTAAGCCTGCCTAAATAAAATTCTGGTTTTAGCCTATTTGAGGATGGTCAAACATTGGAACGGTTGCCCATACCTGCAAAAATTTTGTCTGGGCACGGTCCTGGGCAGCTTACTCTAGGTGGCCTTGATAGAGCAAGGGTGTTGAATTAGCTGGTCTGGAGGGTCCCTTCCCCAACAATTCTGTGATTCTGTTTAACAGAGTAATCTAGAGACAAGAGAATTTCTATTCCCATCATACATTCTCTTGACATAAAGAGTGGGATTTTTCTTTTTTGTGTAACAGATCTACTTTGAAATGCAAGTAAAAAATTTTAAAAAGGTGACTCCATAATCAAACTCAGTCTTTTTGATAAAGCTGTCAGAGCTGATCATAATAAAATCTGTCACAGAGAGAATGGCCTGCTCATCTCTCCAGTCTGTGACAATAACTGATGATGTGATCCATAGGTAGAAAACTCTATTTCACTTGCTATTCCTGCATTGGTTTTAACCTTGTGATTGCTACCAAAAAATGAACAAATGCACTAATTATGCTGATAAGGATAGGTGATTAATAATAAATTGAAAGTCAGTAGAGTAAAAAGGATTCAAACATGAAAACTGGATCAAAAATTGATTAGTACATCAGAATATCTGTAAGACATGCCATGAGCAAGATACTCAGAGAGCCTACGTGTCCGTGGCCTTACAGCAAACCCCAACTAAGTACCTGAGTTGTTATAACTGCATGTAAATAATGGCAGTGTCTTCTAAGTCCTCTTACGATGAAGTTACAGCCTTAATAGACAAAAAAATAGATGAAGCTCCCTAGTCTTGAGAATGTCTAATGTGCGGCCACCCTGAAGATAATTTTTCTTTTTTCTATCAAAAGGCCTCCTTTACTGGTATATTAAAGCATATTGCAGAGGATGTGCTTATAAAAATTAACTGTATGTACCTGGAATTGCCTTGATTGGTTGCTTTAACTCATTTTAAAAGTACATGTTTTTAGCAAAAAATTTGGACTCACTTTCTATGGAATGCATTACCCATTATCAACATGCTAGAGTACTATCCAGGTATTCTGACATGCTGGAATTTTGGAGCTCAGGTCACACTCCAGTTTGATTAAGAAGCTGTAGTTATGCAATTTTTACTTGGATTCATATCAACACCTCAAGACAGTTGGCTGGCATCACGGTTGCACCAGGAAAGCGATTAATGCAAGTACCTATGGCACGGGAGACTTCCTTGTGTTCATAAAATTCTCCATTGCAGAGCATCAGGAGCTCATTATCAATGCAGGGTAGGTACAGGGAGTAGCTGTATTAGCCACTAACAGAACTGGCCAAATGCTAAAAGTGAGCACAGATGATCATCGAAAACATGGCGAAACATACACACTAAATTTATATGCTGCAATGCTACTGAAAAAAACTATTCTTCCTGAAATACTTGTCACCATTCTTCACTGCTCCTAACATCCATGTCTGCCTGTAAGACTGCTCAGCCTTGCCTGTAGTGCTTGCCTGCACTTTGATTTGCAGCTGCAGTTTAGACTTAACGTCAGATACTGCTCTGGAAAACACATTACACTAATTCTGGTGAAAGCTGAGTGAATTGAAAAGAAGCTGGATTTTTGAGGAACACTTTCTATGCTGCAGATCTCTGATTTTTGTAAGGACAGACAAGTAAATACTTACCCTGCTCTCATTACAAAGCAAAGGAAATAACTGGCATCAGGTGAGTACTGCTAGCACATGGGAATACAGAAAAACAGGCTTAGAAAAACTGAGACATCTAGAAAGATGGAGTAAAAATTATACAGAAAATAGAGTATGTAGCAGTACAGATGGCTAATGTAAAAGCAGCTCCAGGATGCAGCCAAAAATCTCCTCACTTGGGACTACACTCACCCCAGTTATTCACACTGGATCTGCCCAGTTGCTGAAAAGTGCCAGCCAGGTGTGCAGTATCTGAAAATTACTGTCCAATGAAAGGTAACAGCTTAGAACACTGTCCCTTTAACCCTGCTGCCTTTCATAGAAGATAGGTACATGATTGTCCTGTTTCCAACCACAGAAACAAAAATTTCACAGAAAATTGGTTCTTAAGGAGTCAGAAAGAGGTGAAATTATGATGAAGAAAAATAATCCCTTCCTATTCTGCAACTTGGCAAGTTACCTGAACTGTTTATTACCCAGCTTCTCTGAAAGTAAGCTGTGAGATGAGTTCTCAGTGTTATGTTATTAAATGCAGAGGTATATTATTAAAGCCCTTCAAAGTCCTCAAATGAAAAGTAGTTCATATTGCTCTCATGTATTTTTCTCATGATGTCACTTCTCTAGATGACTGTGTTCTCTGCTAAAGTCATCCTCAAGGTAGGGGACTGTTGGTCTACCTTTCAAATTGTTCCTCACTTTCACACATCCTTGGCATTGGGCAGTCTCCAGTTCTCACCTTGTAATCTTCTGGCTGATTCTGACATCTCCCAATTTCTCATTTCTTTCAATGTTCGTTCATTTACTTGAATCAGTTCTTTGAAAAAGTGACCTTTTTTCAGACCTCTGATGTATTTCTTCCTTCTCCTCCAGGGAATCCAAGACAAATTGCTTTATTCTGAAGGTCTTCTTTCACTACTGCATCCCAGTTCGTCTGCTTTTTAATCAAACGGAGAAGTTATGCTCTGTCTCCACTGCCAGACTTGTTTACCAGTAAATATTCCAAAAATGTCAAGAACCACCATTCTACTGTCTCCCAAATTGCCTTTTATGCATGGGAGGAATTTCTTTAATTAATTCCAGCTCTGAAACTCTTTGCTATAATTCCAAACAGCTGCTGTGCTGTCCCCACTCTTAATGAGCTTTGTCTTCATACGACTGGGAGAAGGACAGAAAGGGCCATGCTGGCTAAAATTGTTTAAAATTGGTTTTCAGTATGCAAAATAAACTGGACAGCTCCTGGGTGAAACTGATTGCGGTGTCACTCCCCCCTCTGCAGAAATTTAATCTGTCTGGCTAGTGAGAATGAGATTCACAGCAGGGGCAGAAGGTATTGACTTTTCCACTTTTTTGAAAATTTTTTTTATTTTTTTTTTTTTCAGATTGACGAAGGCTGTTTCATCTGAATTATCCTTCTTAAATAATTGTTCTAGTAGGAGCAGTACATTTCAACCTCATGCCATCCTTCAAAAATTTAGGCTAGCTGTTAGCTAGAAAGATGCATCCTGACATTCTGAACCTACACACAGTGTGAAAAATTGCTTTGATCAGGTTGTGTTTATAATTTGAGGCAGTAAAATAGAATTCATACTAATTTTTTTAAGGCATGATGTATTGTCTATTCCACAGAGAACCTCATTTCAAAAACACTGTAACCATAAAAACAGCTGTTCCACTGAGTCATTTTCCCAACATGCAACTTAAAACAAAGCAAAACAGAGAAGAAGCCTCTCCCAGTTGTAACTTATTTGTGTTGATATGATTATGAAGTAGGATAATGCTAGGAATGTGGGGAAAAACAACAGAAAACTCATCTCCACATTCCTTTTATACCAGAAGTTTGGAAACAGAAAAAAGAGCCTTGGGAGTTAAAAAACAGAAACATCTCTGTTTAAAAGAGATATTGGTACCTAAACTAAATGATGAACAGCAAGACATCTATTGATAGTCAAAAATCATTTGCAATGATAAGAATGAGTGTAACATTAGAAGGAAGAGAATTAATGAAACAAGATACTTCACTTGAATACCCAAAAAAAGTTCATGCCGCATATGTGCATTTCATGCCGCATATGTGCATATGTTCATGGTTGTGGAAGTATAATACAGTCTCTGGAAGAGAAGAAAGTAAAATCTGTTAAAAGAGGTGGAGAAAACTGCACTACATAAAGGAAAATAAAGAAAAAAAAATGTACTGCAGGCACTACTCTTTCATCAGTAGAAAGCTGAGTGAACAAGTGAACAGCCCTTTTCATATTCAGAATGACCCTTCCTCCCAGCCAGCTTTGCGGGGAAAATGTAAACTAAGTTCTATCAAGATAAGCCTTATACTGAATTCCAAACAAGGTGTTTTGTGGGTTTTTTGGGGGGGGCTGGGGAGCAGGGAAGAACAGTACATTTGATATGTTTCTATTATATGACTGTTGCAGGGACCAGAATTTAATTTTTGTAGATCTGCAATCCAGAGATATTTACTTCCCATACATCCCCATGCCTTGCAGATGCAGAGCTCCAAAGAGCAAAGATGTGACATGCATGTGTTTTTCTTGTTTGCAGATATCTCAATAAGCTTGCTATCCTTAATTGTCACAGCCTGTGGTCTTGCTCTGTTTGGTGTCTCTCTGTTCGTGTCCTGGAAGCTTTGTTGGATCCCTTGGCGAGAGCGTGGTCTGCCATTTGGGAACAAAGACAACAAACAAGAATCACTGAACTACACAGATACAGAGACCAATGACCGTGACTACAGTGAGGATTATCTGGGTCAGCCTACAGCCTATCCGGAGTCCTCCATGAAGATCAGCCACACCTCTCCTGATATTCCATTAGATGCTCAGGCAGGAACGAAGGAAAACTGCATACACAATGTACGAATGCATCGTCAGATCACTGAACCAACCTCTTCTGCTCGGTCAGTAACTCCAATTTCTCTCTGATATTAATGAATAGAGATACAGTCAAAAGAGCACAGCTTGATTACCCAGTACACTGATCTATTAAAACTGCATAATTTACTTGCCACATTCTTTTTTTAAAAAATTACATAAAAGTTTTTCTTTGAGGTGCACAAACCTCTTAGGTTAAAAGGACAGGATCACAATGCTATTCCACTCTTCTATCAACTGCTGTCTCATTTGTGCCTCTCCCTCAGAAGCTGCACAAGACAGAGCACTGTGTGTCCCTTAAAGCACCAGAACAGCCTAGATTTAGCTTGTAAAGCATATTTATTTGCACTTAGCACTGATCCTGAACACTCAGTAATATCTCCTCAAAGATTTTTAAAACAGCCAAAGAAGAAAAGTAGGGCAAGCTAATGAAACACTTGGAAGAGTTAGAAACTGGATTAAAAATCACAGATTTTAGCCACAATCATGACTGTGGGGGGGAAAGTAACTGAACAAGAGTCTCCAGGGGAACTGGAGAACGGAAGAGGAAAGAGGAGGAAAGAGCATGTGCAAGGGCAGGTGATAAAAGGATTATGTTTCATGCAGTAAGAAAAAGGATCAGCATGTGAAGAGCAAGTAAATTTCTGAGTCAAAGCAGATGCACTTCAGCTGGAGAAGGTACAGCACTAGCCCAATTGCTCTTTGTTAGTCTCCTTTCTGGTCATCTGGGAGAGTGAGTTTAGCCAAGATTCTTGCCTGCAAGCACACCTGAACATGGGTAAGATGACATCTGCCAGTTCAGTAATTACCAGTTGTCCAAAACATGTCTCAGAAAGAAATTGAGAAGCCCCCAGAACGGGATTAACGCTATGTTGTAGGAATCTATGGGGAGGTCAAAGCCATAATTATGGATACCCAAGCTTGTACTCTACCACACACAAGGTTGAATCCCAACTCAGGACTAATAGTCCAGAAGCACAGTGCAGGACTGGTGCTGCTCTGTTTTCAAACTGCTGGGAAATAAGCATGTCATGGGATTCATTAACAACAGAGTATTCATATCCAACATCTAACACCAAGAGCTCTCATGTGTGTCTTCAATATTGTGAAAGTATTGAGTCAGATACAGGCATTCTCTGCTACAACAGGACAGCAATTTTAATACTTAGTCCCATACTTTTGCCCAAGTCTTCTCCAAAAGACTCTTTCACTGAGCAGTAGGGGCCCATATTCCTTGTACTGCATCCTTTGTTTGTTCACCTTTGTCTCTGCTGCTTTCTGGCATAACTGAGTAGCCACCAGTGGCTTTGCTGTGTGGCCATAGAGCCCAGGCACCTGCCCCTGCTACAATCCTTGCTAAGCTGTCTCTCCAATGCCCTCCTTTTTATTTCTCTCTGGGATATTCTGCACCTCACTCTGCTATGAGGAGCTTAAGGGTTGAACAATATAAATATTTTTTTCTGACATGGTAATATTTTATCATGGAAATTACTAATGTATAGCAATAAAATTATGTATTTATTATGCAACCAGAGAAAAAAATAGGATAGTATACAAGAGGCTGTTCCTGTTTTAAGGAATGTTATGTTATGTGTATGTTATGCATAAACAAATATTTACAAGGAATGAATGAACAATGATAGCAGAGGAACTATTATTGATAACATTCCACTTAAATAGCTTTGGACTAATCCTGTGCTGGCATTTTCCATGTACTCTTTCTATATTCAACAACATCTCATGGTACTCCACTACACTGAATGATTGATGCATATGAATAGGACAAAAAAGGTGGAATCTAACTCATCTAAGATTAGGATTTTGCCTAATCCAACTTTCACATCCCACTACCCCGACGGGGTTTGCAGACATGATTTCTGTTATCATCTCACAAAGTGGAAATTTCAATCACAATAACTGAGTGACTCCAGGTAATAAATTTCATTGGAGCGAAGCTAAAATCAACTTTCTTTCCTCAGAGTAATGAAACTAAAGGAGTTATTCAGCCAAAGTACCACAGAGCTTATTAAATCAAGGTATGAGAGAAAAAACAAAACAATTGTTGGGGTGGTCGACAAACCATTTCAGACCAGAGCAGCTCACTTGTAAATGAAGTGGTCATAGAGATCGACAAGTAATTAAAATGCAGAGATGTCAGGAAGCATCATTCTTGGTCCAGCTTTATCTTAGAACCAGAAATCAGCAAGCTCAGCTGGCATAATAGGCCAGATCCTGCTGCCATTTACATAATGTAACTCATTTCATAGGCATTAATCCAAAGGAATCAGTTGAAAATGGTAACTGATAACAGCTACAGTTCTTATCATATCACATTATATTTGCCAATAAGGCAGATCCTTTGGATTTGCAGGGGCCGTGAATTTGCATTTGTTACTTTCCTCAGCCAGGTTTGGAGAGTGCATACCACTAGCTTGAGACACTGAAACAGAAAATTATGTGATATTAGCAGTCTAATGCTGAAGGTGAGCTCTCACAATTGTTGGGTATCATGCTTTATCACTTAATGTGGGTAAAAATAGGACCCTGGCGTACATTACAAAAACATGTCAAATGAGAACAGGATCTTTAGTGTGTGTGCACGGATTCTTACCATGTTCAACACATTCTATTTTAATTCTTTCATTTTCACTTAAGGCATAATTCAATCCGAAGACAGCTCAACCTCTCCAACCCCGACTTCAACATCCAGCAAGTTCAGAAACAGGAGCAACTGACGGGGATTGGCCGCATTAAGCCAGAGCTATATAAACAAAGATCAGTGGACACAGACGATGGCCGGAGGAGTAATAGCAAGGCATGTGGAAAACTGAACTTTATTCTGAAATATGATTGTGATTTAGAGCAGCTGATAGTGAAGATACACAAGGCCATCAACCTGCCAGCAAAGGACTTCTCTGGAACTTCAGATCCATATGTGAAGATATATCTGCTTCCTGATAGGAAAACAAAACACCAGACTAAAGTGCACAGAAAGACCCTAAATCCAGTATTTGATGAAGTTTTTTTATTTGCTGTCCCATACAATGATCTGAATGCAAGGAAACTCCATTTCTCTGTGTATGACTTTGACAGATTCTCCAGGCATGACTTGATTGGCCAAGTGGTAGTGGATAATTTTTTAGATTTGGCAGATTTTCCCAGGGAATGTAATATTTGGAAGGATATTGAATATGTCACCAATGTAAGTATTACAATTTTTTTTTTGAGATTTTTTTTGTTTCTGATTTGTTTCCTTAATCTGATTATAACTTAAATTGGCAAATTTATGAAGGAAAATGTTCTCTGTCTTTCTCAAGCTTTGACCTTAATCCAAAGAAATAGACAGCACCTTTTCAGTCCTCATTTCTTGTTCTTCGCATATATTAAAGAATGTCTTCTGTAGGAGACAGTGGGTTTAATCATTGCCCTGCTGATAGGGTAGAAAAACTGGAGAATATTTTTCTCAAAATGTTACTTAATCTAAAATTTACTTAAGGAAATACTGCTTATCTGATTTTGCCTGTCTTTCTGTGTTTTGCATGATTTGCCACATGAATTTCAGCATACTAGTCAGCCAGAACTGCGGAGTCAAGATTTCTTATGTAGTGATCTTCAGTCCTTCAATAGACTATATTCCCATAAAGTGAGATAACACCACACCTATAATCCAGGCAAACAGAGTTCAGACAATGGGGTTCCATGAAAGCAATGAAACACACTGGATTGGTTTAACTCTGTTTGGCATCATTTTGTTACATAGGGAAATGGGGAAACTTTTAAGTCCGTATTTCTGTTATCCCAAAGTCTCTGGGATCAAATTCTATGCAGGAATCCAACTAGTGGTACAAAACCACAAATATTACTTTCAGAAAAGAAAGAGCTTTCTTCTCAAAGCATGAGCCAACCTCCTTGTAATGCTATTAGAAATTAATCACACTCATCCTATGCTGCATAGACCTTCAATAAGAATGATACATTACAGAAATCCACAAAGGTGAAGGTACTAGTGCCAAGAGTCAGTAAATATTTCATTTGCTGTGTCAAATCATACTCAAATGGAGTGCACATTTTAGAGTCAAATAAATCAAACATCATTAACAGTAAGATCAAAGTGTAAGTTTGTTAGACCTCAATTCAGGAAAGCGTTGAAGTATATGCTTAGCTGAGTGTAAAAAGCCATTGAAAAGTTAAGGATGTTCTGAGACAAATACTTTCCTGAATTCAGAGCCTCACCTTATACTCGTGGTCTGGTAGCAGGCCATATTACAGACCAAATGGATTAATCCCATTTTTTTTTGTTTGGAATTTCTTTTTGAAAATGGATATTGTCTTTGTTTTAAGGTGATTTCTCAGTGTTCTTAATCAGTGTTATGTATTCATGTGTGGCACGTGCTGTGCACCCGCTGCACAATCCTCTTCCACGCTAGGATGGAACTGCGGCAGCAGCATTAGCCATTCCCTCACTCAAGGTACCCACGAGGACATGGACACTCAGTCAGAGAAGGATGAACCTGCCTTTTCTATGCAAAGTTACTGCTCTTCAACCACAAGGGAAAAGTAAGAATCTGACAGAGCAGATCACAGTCATTCCAAGTGAAAGCCTGCCTTCGTACAGCATTAAGTGTCCCAAGTTCAACTTTTCAGTTTTACAGTCAACTGGAAGTTGAATGCACAGACACACTGGGAGTTACTTTGATATGTACTACTTTTTCCATGCTTTAACTTAGGCAAAAGATGGGCTCTGGTATTTTCTTTTTAATCACTTCCACTTCCACATTTTAAAAATGATGCAGCATATAGTTTGTTTTATAGATTTTCTGTAATCTCTGAAATTAAATTCAGGACTGAAACTGAGTCATTTATTAATTCCTACTAATATTAATTCCTGTGTGAAGTGTAACCCTGTTTATCCAAACAGAACACATGACCTGCCATCTAGACTTGTCACTAGGTTTTCAGCTAACAGAGACCTTTTCAAAGCAAATGACTCATAGTACATAGGAGACACGATTCAATTTTGGCTAATGTGAGTTCTGAGATAAGAGTATCAGATAAATGAAAATGTGGAGTACTTAGCTTGCTAATTAACATTTCCAAAATTTCAAAGGTTAGAACTTACTCCATAAAGTTATGAGAAACCCTCCAAGCATCATTTAAGAAACCAAGTTTCAGCATATTTTCTTGTCTGTGTAGCTTAGATATCTCACAGACTGACAGCAGAAGTTGAATCCTCTGGGCTACTTGGTGAAGCTGTTCAAGTGAATACTCCTGTGGCTGCACTCCAAACCAGGCCAGCAGGCGCTATTACTGAATCTCGGAAATAAATTTTAGTAAAGTTTTGAGCACCGTTGGGCAGTTTATGGTTGCAAACTGAAACTGTATCAACTGTAGTGAGTTTTTAATCATTTTGTCTTTGAATGTCTTGTTTCAAATAATAATAATTATGAAACGGGTAATTGCTGGGCAAACTTGCTGAAGAAAATTCACTCAATGTAGATCAACAGAGTGTGGAGCACAGGAGGGATAAACCACAGTAACGTGTTAGAAAAAGGGAAGGTTCCATACAACTGCTACAAGTTTGTCATACTTCTGAAGAGTACATTCATTTTAATTCCTTGTGCATCTTATTACGCTGCATAACAAGTGATCCTAAAGGCCTTTTTTTTTTTTTACATTATTCACCATTTTATTATATTCTAATCCAATTTGACACAGTAATATAAAAGAATGTATCAAATCCTTCCCTGCCAAGCAAAATGGCCTACTTGCAAGTGAGCACTGCAGATTATGCCAGAAATGTCATTTTGCTCCAAACGATGCCATTAAATTGACCTAAAATGCCATGTGCTTTCTTCTGTTTACTAATAACACTGGAAGACTCTTTTTTAATCCAAAACCAACAGTTTTGATTCTTTGCAGTATAACATCTGCTGCCATCCCAGAGGTTGAAATTATTTCATAACACAGATGCGTGTCAGCATAAAAATTTTCTACATGCTCAAAAGCAATCTGCCTCCAAACACAAATCTCCAATATCAAAATGATTGTTCTTCTAATCCCAGGTCCTCTGAGCATAAAATCTCTCTTCTGTAACACTGACACTTTTTCCAACCAGAAAAAAAGCAACAACAGGCTGTTTAATGGAAAAGATTACATGGATTAACTTTAGTTGAACATGAATTGAACTAGATAAGTTTTTTGTATATCTGCCAGATTATACTGGTTTCTGGCTCATCAATAAAAAAAGATGCTCTTATTTTTAGGTTGGGTTTCAGTAGTTGGTATGTTTTGTTTAGTAGCCTCTAAAACATGTTCAGGATTTTGGGTAGGGTTTTTTTGGTTTATTTTTATGATGTTCGTAGACTGATGGCATGTTTTGAAGAGAAAGGAGTTGTTAATATTTCCTTGATTGCCATCTTCAAACTCAATTATGATCAGGCAAAAATACGTGGCTTTGTCACAAAATAAAATAAACAACTATGAAGGACAGGAAGCTGTCAGACCATTTCAGATAAAGGTGAACCTTCTCTTTCAGAAGATAACTATCCACTTGCATACCTTGCTGGGCATTTAAGTTGCATGTTGGTATACATGCTTGTGTTTTTACAAGGAGTTAAAAAGCAGGATGGCTATAATTATTTGTAACTCTGCATTCTAGAAATGCTAATTGCTCACTGCTGTTGTTCTCAAGTTTGCCCAAGAAAGAAAGATTTGAGAATCTGTATTTTTAGGCATTTATGTTGTATAACTGAGAAGCAACTGGAATCATAACATCACCAGAAGGTAGTTTCAAGTTCCCTGTTTCAGAGATGTTAATGCCAACTGGAGTATGTGTGGAAGAGAGACAGAAAGAGACTAAATTATTTCAGTCAGTTGCTTTTGGAAAGCATAATAAAAGTCCAAAATTTTGAAATCTGACCAAACCTACAAGATTTTCTGCAGTTCAAAACTATTCTGTCCTCAAACTGCAAAAACACTTCCCCACAGGTTGCATTGCCCAGGACCACTCCTGCTAAGAGGCTGAGAGGAATTTAATGTGTGCCAAATGCACATGTGTAGGTGCAGGTCATAATCCTTAGGGTTTACACACTCAAAACTTAAGGAAAATAAACTTCCTTCTTTGAAAGACGTAGGTAAATACTGTACTTAATTCATGGGCAATGGAACACACTCAGACAAAAAGGATGTGACTTGCTCAAGACATGACACAACTTAATACCAGAAATGAGACTAGGTCCAGAATCTGGCAGATTCCTGGCACCAGCCTTAATCCACTCTACGTAGCACTGCTTATCTTCTTCGACAGCGTACAGATACTGTAGCTGGCAGTAAGTCAACTAAGTCCACCTACTCCCATTTTAAAAAATGTTTAGCTTGTCAAGATGTTTTAGTCAATATTTCTAAAATTCCTGTTTTGGCAAATTGCTGGGTTTAGAAAAGCGATGGCATTGAGCAAGATCTCAGAAAAGCATTTAAAATGTTTTCAACGGTTAACAATTTTTTTGAGTCAACAGTTTGAGAAGGAATAGAAACAAAGCAAATCTCTGGCTCTATGTATCAATTCAAATCCAAACCATTGATGTTAAGTACCATATCTACATTTTAGGACTGTAGCACTAAATGGGAAATATTATTTGACTTATTTTATTTTTAAGTATAGAAAACATCTGGTGTTAATCTGACATTCCATTTGTTTCAAATGAGTAGGTTTTACCATCAGGAAGGTGATCAGTTTTTTATGTGGACACGTACCTATTTAATTGATTTGCAAATGCAAGCCTCTTCTCTAGAAGAGATAGATTTGCAAACGCATGTGTCTTGCCCATGTTAAAGCATGCCAAAAGCTTAAGGAACAACAACAATTATTTCATGGATAGACAAATGAAGGTGGTAAACACAAGAGGTAAGAGTCACCTCACTTTAATTTTAGATTTATTTAAAAACAAAACCCCACAACGAAACCCAGAAGTACTCAAAAAAATACAGAAAGTATAATTACTTTTAAAAGGCAGATCAGTGGATATTCTTATTGTCCTAAGTCACAAAGGTCACTCTTTCATGATTTTTTCTGACTATTCATACTTAATCATAATGTACAGAAAAAATAAAAGTTTGTGTGTGATGAATCATTTCATAGCCAAAAGATGCTGAAAAGTCCTTTAATCCTTCAGATTTCTAAGGATCACCAAAGTGAGGATGAAAAATAAATTAATTAGCCTTCAGGATCAGCACAACAGGTATAGTAGTCATCATACAGTGAAGAACGGCTGCAGCCAGTATTTTTTCTATGGTTCTTACATTTTTAAATAATCACATATTTAAGTAGGTTCATTTTCAAAACTGGGCTTTTTGTTTTGTCTTTCTGTGTTTTCTTTTTTAATCTAATGATTTTGCTAATTACTTTGTAGAAGATTTGTCAGAAATGACATGTTTAGATGATTAGGAGACAGGATCGAGCATGGCTAAACAAAGGACAGAGAGAGTTATATACAATTATATAGGGTAGAGATAAAATATTAAAGATACCTAATTCTGTTTGAAGCAACTAGGTAACTGTGAGAATATTCAACAAAATTTGGGAAGGTTCTGAAGTAAAAAAAGAGTCAAATGCCTTGAAGAGCAACGGTTTGAGATGCAGCTATGCTGGTCCCAAGTCAGTGGTACAAGTATTCCAAGCTGGGCTCTAAAAATAATGGTGACTCTTCGGTGCAAGTGACTATCTAACAGCCTTGTAGCTCCACAGGAATGGTCAGAAACAGGATGAATCTTATAATATCACTGAAGCCTTAGTTAGCATTTATTGGGGTTTGGGGACTAGTTTAAGAAAATGATAATTCAGGGAATTGTGTATATGTGTACGTACCACTTGAAGTATACAGAAATCGGGAGTATGGCCATCGGAGTTTCCAAGTGAGCTTTTTAAGTCAGGATATTTCTCTACAAAATACCATACATACAAACAAAAAAACAAAAGAAACAAAGTCAAAACTAAAGCAGCCCAAAAAAACAACAAAAAAAACCCAAACAAAACAAACAAACAAACAAAAAAAAACATGTAGAAGAAATGGGATCGTTTCAGTTAAAAAATTTCAAAGAAAAAAAGACATTTAAAGTCAGTATTTTGAGAAGACTGAAATTTCAGAATGTTTTGATTTCTCATTTGTAATGCCTTTCTATTGCAATATTTTAAAATATTTTGAAAGTTGAAATAGGAATAAAACATCCTATTTTTTTATCAAAGCAAAATGTTTCAAGTCAAGTGAGGGATATTCTGCTTCAAAATGGAAATAACTCAAAATTCCTTATGAAATTCAAATCCTGGTTTCCACACTGGTTCTTTCTCTGCCCATCAATGATGCTTATTCTTGAGCAATGTTTTTTGTCTTTGTATCATACATGGTTCCCTGGTGCAAGACCCCCAGAACAGCTATAGTGTATGAAGAATGTTTTCCTCCACACATTAGCCGCCACATTCTAAAAATCCTGTTTTTCTAGATTAGTGGAAGAGTCTGTAACTATCCCTGTTCTACACATCTCCCTTCTCCTTTCTTCTCACCCTCCTCTGCCAATTCTTTTTTTCCAGAAATCTCTTTCAAAACAAGGCTCTCAGAGATAGCCTTCAGTGAAACAGCTCACAGTAACATACACACTGCACGTAAAGCAAAGCCAAAATGTGATTCTGGTCAGCCAAGCCTGTCCTTCAATTATACCATCCAAAATTGTCAGTGGGAGCTGCAAACACAAAAAAATTGCTCTAGCATTTTACAATTCATAGGCAGCATTTTTTCAAGATGAGCAAAGAGCACTCGCACAGCATTAAGGCTAAAATAGCTGTATTAAGGTGATCTTGGCTGTAACCATTCTGCACATAATTCGAGATTAGACTGTGTCATAGCCTTTTTTTCTACAGGGTTATGTAACTTTCAGTTTAAACATGTATTTAGCCAGGCAGGGAAAAAATCTCTTCAAACACGCTTTTAATTATTGAACAGTTTTGGGAATGCTTACTTTGTCTTCTTTTCCAGCAGAGGTCACAGAAAGCATTTCAATAGCTTACGGATTCATCAAAATTTCTGAAAAATCCTACTCTTTAAATTTAGTTTCAATATTCAGAGCCAAACTTGAAAGTATTCTTCCCTCTGAACATACTGTACTTATGTGAAAAGCCTCAAGCCATTTTTAGTCTTTAATCCCCACAAGATATCACAGCCATCAGGCATCTTTCTCCACCAAACGGGGTATTTTCAGAGTTTTACGGTTTTCCTCTGCGTATAGTCTGTTTACCCAGTTCTTACGGGTTTTTCCCATGGTCTTATATTTAAGCAGTAAGTGGAATTTTTTGTTATGGTGTATTATTTACTTAGGGATTAATTGTAACTGGGCTCTGAACTCTTACCAGGACTCACTGGACATGAATGCAGGTGATAGCCTAGCTACTTGGGAAGCATCTTCTGCACACCATACCTGACAGGCTGGCATCCTAACACAACCTCAAATGTGTGCTGGCTGGGGTGCAGTCTCGACTTCATCTATTCTCATACACCTGGGTCCCAGGTAAATAAGTAGAAAGAAAGTGCCACTATACACAGGCTCTTCTTCTCGCCAAAAGATTTGTCTGTCCCCTTTCAAACTCTTGTTAGAGGATGTAACCTGTCTCACACTTTAACCATTCAGGATTCCAGGATCTTTCCAGAGTCCGGTTTACAGAGGACAAAATGTCATCTGTACAGAAGGAAGGAATTACTGGACCATAACTGTAGTGCTTCGGAGGCATGTTCTTTATGTTTATGGGCCAAATTATAGAACTTGCTGAAATTAAGAAAAAGCTATACTGTTTGCTAAATAATCACACGAGGGCTTTCTTCAGACTTCCCCACTGTCTTTGTGGGGGGAAAACATTAGAAGTTGCAGCTGAGATTTGAGCTGACTTGTGGAGAAGGACATATTGCGGGAACAATGTGTCCTATATATGTATCTATAGCTTTTCTCCTAAAAGTCTAGGAGACTTTTAGCAGCTGAACATGTAGTTTGAAAGAAACAAAAGATGAAACAACTGAGAGTAGAAACTTTAAAAGACACAATACATATTGCTAAGATTTGGTTATATGGTCAACAAGTATAATACTAAATATTATACAGGACCTAATTGTCCCCAGGAGGGCTCAGAGAGGTACATGACAGCTTTTCTCTCTTCAATCCCCAGCCCTTCAGAGCATGAGGGCCACTTCTGATGGTCTCTAGAGACCCTTTCTCAGATTATTGCAGAAAGATACATAGCTATGCTCTTCCATTCTTTCACTTTGTAAAAAATAGACTACTTAGCAGCCAAACTATCCAAGGGAAGAGGTACAGAAAGGCATCATTCTTTCATAGCAATTGAGCTATTTTTCTGAGAGCAGAGCTAAAGAAACAGTAGCAAAACTGAGGGACCTATAACCTGACTAAAAGCTTTCTTATGAAGTTTTATTACTCCCAAGTTTACTACCTTTTTACAGCAGAGATCTTCATTTTAACTCACTATTTTATTTAATTTCTTCTCATGCATATACATTTCTCTAAACATACACGTTTCTCTACTCGGAAAGATATATATTTATCTGGAACAACACACACTGTTTCCTGAAAAAGTCCAACAGGCCACTGCAACATCACTTTATGCTTGCCTGGGTAGGATTATAGGACAAACAAATGCAAACCTCTGAATTCTGCATTGGGCCTCACAAGCACTGAAAGGCAATTTGCAATGCACACTCAAATTCTAGAATTACGTATATAATATCTTCTGTATTTCGCCCCACTGAAGTCATTAGACGTATTCACATGGGTAAATGAGGCATCAAGTCATTTGCTGTGTCTGAGCCTTCCTATGGCTCCCCAGCAGAGAATTAGAATGAGTATTTCACACCATGTACTTCAGTTAAGTGACAGGCTCAAATGACAAGACTTCATTAGCAATGTCTGTGGTATCATGGTATTTGAGATTTGTATAGCTACATGTTTCTGGCATTTCATTTCTTGATTAAACACCTTGCTCTATTTACTCAAGAAAACAGTAGCCACAAGCTAGAGCCTACCTTAGTGAGTGCTTAATCATTTACTACTCCTTTCGTCAGACAAACTCAAAATTAAAGCTACATTCACCATCTGGAAGAAGATTTCTGACTAGTGATGGCATCTTGCTTGTGATGGGCAGGGAAGCAGAAAACAACTGACAGCTGGAGGTTTTCACAGCTGATGATATGAACTATTGGGATGAAATTCCCCACTCAGATTCTTGGGCCAAATCTGGCATCTTAAAAATAGCAGTTTATCACAACATCAGAAAACATAACCTTGCTTGTCAGGCAACTAATTACTAACAGCCACAGTACAAGTGGCTGAAATCCACCACTCCTCCTACCTAACATTTCCATTTCCCACAGTAAAATTATTTTTAAAAGAGCAGTGAATAGGAGATTTGAAATATCATGCAGTATCTAATATTTTCTATTCATATAGAAAATGCTACCCAAACACTATGAACATTAACACAGAAAAGCAAAAGAAAAATTCCCATAGTGTATTTTGTATATTTGGTTCAGAATTCATAGAACTCTTTATGTATTTTCTTTTTAAAATCATGCTGGGATTTTATAAATATTTTTAAAAACCAGCTGTGGTTTAATCAACCATCTGATCTACATTACGATAACTCTTCTGAACAACTCTAACAATAAAATAAATGTGTATGCAGTAAAGGGAAACAAAAGTGTGTACAAAAAAGATAGGAAGAAAACAGCAGACCCATTTTGAGCCCCCTAGAGAGTTATTTATGATCATCACGAAGAAAGGAATCACTTTAAAATAATGAAAACCTTTCAATGTCTGTACTCCACTGAGCACAGAATCTTACAGTAAATGCTAATCTAACAATAAAATTCAGTCTATTGGGACCACAATGTTTTATGCAGGTAGAAATGAGTAGTACTCAGGATGAGATCTTGACTCTACTGTAAAGTCAGGGAAAGAATTCCCACTGAAGCTCAGATTTCACGCATATCCTCTTGCTATAGTTTGGAAACAGTATCTTGTAAACAGCAGAAAAAGCCACATGAAATAATGTAAACAAATCACTTGAGATGTACATCAGAAAATTCACTGGAACAGCAGAACAAGCAAATTACCATCCTCTCTGCAAAATAAATCCATGACAATGACCTGCTCAACAATGATTTGAATCTTCTCCTCCTCCCCATGCCCCCAGATTTGATGGCTAAAATATGAGTGAGCTATCAAATTTGGTCTTGGAGAAAGCAGATAGAAATCTCTTCATCAGAAATGACCAGAGTTCTACATCCGCATCTTCAACTTTTGACTGTCTGTAGCAGTCCTAATAGAGTAAAACTAGAATAGATTCTTTCCCCTCAAAGTTTCTGCAGTGAGCACCCCATACCCATTCCTTTCAGCAGCTCTGCTGTGTTTCTCATTTGCCAGCTCCTTTTCCAAATTATTCACTTTACTCAGTATATACAGTGTCAGAATTCTTGAGAAAGCTGTGAGAAACGCTTAACTCAACACAAAGCTTATATTATAAAATGACGTATAAAAAGCTTTTCATCCTATCTATAACCGTAATACTTTTTTCATCAAAATATAGATACTTTCAAAAACAAACCAGTAGATATAGCAGTAAATGCTCACTCTTTTCACCCCAATCCAGCCACTCTCTTGTTCTTCTAAAAAATCATTTATTTCAGGAAAACTTTCAGTGCTAAGCACTATCCTTCTTTTCAGTCAGTCTTGCTCCAAAAGTTATGAGTCAGGATGGTCAGAGATAACTACACTCAATTCTTTCAAAATCATACTTCCTTCCAAAAACTTGAAGTCAGGCCCTTTTAAGGTGTCACAGTGAGCACCCAAAATCATTGATCATTCTCAAAGTAACACAGTTTTGAAGTGAACCATTTAGGACAAGTCAACTCACAACTTTGATTTCATTTCAAAACTATCAAATTATTTAAGTTATAATCAAGTAAACCAAAATTTTGAGAAGGCATCTTAGTGACTGCGAGATACTGTTTATTAAATCACTCACAGACTTCCTAAAAATGCTACTTTTTTCCTACACATAGGCTAGTATAACACTAATATATAACTACTGTAACAGCTATTCTGAATATAAACATTACCAGGTAAAAGTCTGAACAGCTCACTGGACTCACCTCACATAAATGCATATGATGCCATGAGGAAGAGAGTAAAACAACCCACAGAAAAAAATCATTTTCCTGTCTAGGTATATTTCATATGCAGCACGTGTAAAGTAAAACAAGTTAGAAGGAAAGTCTCCTAAGAGGAGGAAGTTCTGTTGACACACTTTTATGGAATTAAAGCACTTCTATATTTAGTAGTCTTTGAATCTCACATTTTACACACTGTGCATTCTTTAAGAGGGAAAACATGCTCACTAAAGTGGTCCTAAAGATGCCTGCAACACGTCTAAATATAATAGGGAGGCACAAGCATATCTGATAAAGAGCAAGTATTACAGAAAAAGAACTGTTATCACACTCTACACAACCACATCTTCCCCTGCTCACGCTGTAGATACCTGGATGATACACTTGATTTCACATTTTCTAAAATGGATTTCTGTCTTCTTCCTTCCCTTTTCTTCAGCTTCCTCATAGTCTCTAGCTTTATTTTAAAGCTGTTTTTTCTGTACAGCTCCTAAATAGATGTAGCACTGGTTGGTAAACTGCCTAGCAGCTTCAAGATTGAAATATTCTATTGATTTGCAAGGTAGGTGAATGATACACAGCAACAGCATAAATTCTCCTTCACCAGATCCGCATAGCCTAAGTGTCCTAATGGCAATGGTCCAGAGCTGTCTCTGAAGAAAAGAGGGTAACTGGATTTGCATGAGCTTTTGGGCAGCATCAGCAATTAAGATACTGAGAAACACTGAAATGTTTCTGACGCTGCCCAAGAGAAGTGGTAAAAGTAACCCCTTGTTGCTAGACCACCACAGATTCCACGGCATTGATTCAGGAGGTGAGTCGGGGAGGTTTGCCCTGAGACAGTTATATACCAACAGTATATTGGCATGTTATGCAGGCAGCAAATTTTACACAGCAGTGTGTTAGGAAATTGTCACTAGCATCTCTGGGAGGAAAGAGAAGATCCTGCCTTCTCTCCCATGCTCCTCCCCCATACTCACCCCCACCCCCCCAAAAATAGAACCAGCAAACCCCCAACTTCTCACCTGATTCAAATGTGAAGTTTTCTTTGTAGCGTGGTTTGAGAAATAAAGGATGAGTGGCTTAGAATACAGAGTATCTTTTGATACTTTAGTGGAGCTGTAAGTTCACATGCAGCCATTGTAACTCAAGATAGAGTGAAAGGCCAATCCATTAATTTGCATACAGTCCCCTTTTTTACACTTCTGGAATGACACTGTCTTGTTATCATTATTTTTGTTTTCATTCTCATTCTTCCTTCATCCCTCTATTATTTTAATCCTTTTGTATTTGAAAAACAGATAAATTCTACAGTATAAAATGAGACAATTTTGCAGTATGGAAGATTTGAAGGGTTTGTCTATTTTAACATACTTAATACATGTTTTATAGGCTTAACCTTAGCATCCACGATTGTATTTTTCCATTTAGCTTGTAATTAAATTGGAATTGCTGTGCAAGGACAATCAAAGCAGTACAACTACATACCTTTTCACCCAATTCATTAACAGAATATTGCTAGCAGTGAAGTAGTCTCTACCTTGGCTGCTTTGCTTTGAAATTTGAAGTGATTTTCTTTTCTATATGGCCCATTTAAATAAATTACTAAGAAGTAAATGAAACTTCTATGGAAATTGCTTTACTATTGTTAAAAGTGGATAATTTTATAGAGAAGTGTTACTAGTAAAATGCTTGTTGTGGAATTTAGTTGTGCTTTCAGGCTAATGGAAGGTTATGTGGAATGCTCTCAGACATGTTTTTAAGCCATAATGATCCCTTTTCACCATTTCTCTTATATCGATACCTTCCATGGATGGTGTATTTGAGTCTGTGAGGGCACCAGTGTAATTGTTTATACAGGTGACAGATCACAAGCCAATGTTTTGTATTTAGTTGCACCACCTCATAGTAACCAAGTCAATTTCAAAGGTAACAGGTTTTCAGAATCAGGGAGCTTTAGAAAGAAAGTTACTTTTTACCAGAAAAAACATGAAGCATTCTCAGTGGTTCCTGACCTGAGGGGGTGCACGACAGGACACAACAAAATTGTCTCTAGAGAAACAAAACGTGGAGAAACTTCAACAGAAAAATACTTGATCCTTGGCTTTAAAATCACAAAGAAACACAGGAAAGGTACCTACTTGAAAGAAAAAATAACTTTAAATGATGATGAAGAAAATCTCTGTGTAACTCAAAGGAAAAAAATAGGAGAACTAGATTCAGAAAGCATGCTTCTTTTCCCACCTGCTAAATGGGCACTGAACTTAAAGGGAGCTGCATATAGAAAATATTGCTTTTGAAAAAACTGCCTTGGGTATACCTTATTAACAGAGGTAATAATTCTTTTATTGCTTTGTAGTGGGATGAGAAGCCAAAAAGGATCAGAAAGAGAGAGAGAAAAAGGGCACACCAGAGATTTCATTGAAATTGGATTTGATTTCCAGATATTATAAGAATTTTTAAATTATCAGACAGAGTTTGGATTAATGGCAATATACTGTTTTCTAATAGTTATTTTAATGATCTGTGAAAGGATCCCATTATATTCATGTAGTCAAAATCTAGGGGCAAAGCACTTCTTTGCTGCCTGTTTACAATGAACAATGCACATGTGTTTCTCCAGCTTCTACATTTATTACACGAGAGCCCTGAGCAGAATGATCCCCTCTTGACCTTCCCAGGGCACATGCAGATACGTGTGTAGCAGACCACCACAGCTTCTCTACTGAAATTAGACCTGGGATGTATTTACGCAGCAAATGGCTAAAACCCAACATGAGATATCTGATTAAAAACAAACAAACAAACAAACAAACAAACAAACAAAATCTCAGAGAAAAGCTCTGGAATGGAAGAAGGACATGCTACTGCAACATAGCGTTTGACATTAGCTTTCTATTTTTCAAGGACACTGTATTATTTGGACTGTTCTCTTTTTTATATCAATTTCTTCAAAAACAAAATATTAGAGCAAACTCTTACTTGGACTAAAAGTAGATTCAGATTTAGAAAAATGGCCTTTATTTATTACCCACTTTGCGTACAACCTGTGCTAAGCCTGAGTAGCAAGGAAGTCGGTAGAGAACACCTAATGTAAGTATAACGAATACGTACACAAAACACTATAGGTGCTTATACAGATTGAAAAGAATGTGTTTTTTTCCCGATAGTGTGACTCTCACCATCTTTTTTCAGCACTACCCAGATACTTAGTTTATCTCCTTTTCAGAATGATGTGCTCAGAATGCATGATTTAAAAGACAGCTGCTTTACACAACACAAAGTGCCTGCACTGAGAATGACATTCAGTGCTAAGGAAAGGTGAGGATGTGTTAGTAGGGCCCAAAGCTTTCATTTCATCTCGTTTCAGCAGCATGTCTATATTAGATTTATGTATATATATATGTAGAATGGCCATTCTGTAAGACTATATCGTTAATTAAGACCATGTCAGCAGGACACAAGGGCTAGCTGCTCCCTAGGGGCTGGGATTCCAGAAGCAGTGGGGGACCCTGGAGCTGCTGGACAAGACCTTGTCAGCAGGTCCCGTCCCACCGCCCAAGCCAGAGAGCAGTTCAGGCTGGGCAACTGGGAGACAGCCCCTAGCATCAGCCAGTTCCCTGGGACAGGCCGAGCCAGCCAGGGATGTAGGCCCGTGGCTGGGCAGGGCAGGTCTGTGGGGAGCTGGAGACCAGCATCCTACGGTGTCACTAGAGCAGGGACCAACAGCCCCAGTCTGGACAGAAATGGGGTCTTGGGCCATGGGCAGGGTCAAGGGAGGCCCTGGGGCCCTGACATACTGATTGCTTTCATGTCCTGTACACAAAGATATAATTGAGTGGGGTTAGAAGACAGAGCATCTTTTGATATATTAGTGGAGCTGTAAGTTCACATGCAGCCATTGTAACTCAAGGTAGAGTGAAAGGCCAATCCATTAATTTGCATACAGATTTAGTTTAAATTGACATTTTCATTTTAACACACTAGGAAAAAAATATTAACAGGCAAGGCATTTGGGATTAAAATATTTTGATTAGTTAACTTATTTCTAAAACCAGTTTCCTCCCTTGCAATTTTTCTTGGATGTATTTGAGATTTTCATTATTAGTGGGGTATTGAGATAATTAAACATTACTTTCAACTTATGTCAGAATTTAAGCAAGAGGTAACTGGAAAATAATTCATAGTAGAAATAATTTTATGCATTAGAATGGATTTGCTGCTTCATTTTCTTCAAGCTCACGTTTGCCTAGAGATAGCAAACACTTAACATGTAATTTAGCCTCCTCTTCTTGCAACAAACCAGCATTTATTTTGAAACCATGAGGGTTTATTTTCTCATTGATTTCCATTTGCATGATGTTAATCAAGAATTTTCTTTTAAGTCAGTAAGATTGACCTTTAAAGATTCCGTCCAACACAAACCATTCTATGATTCTATGGAGGTTGGCTCACCCAGATTAGCTTGTATTGTAAGATACTGCACTATAAAATGCCATTAACTTCTGTTTTTCTTTTTTTTTTTCCCAATCTCAGAATTTCACAAAAAAAAAATGAGGTCGAATCCAAATCAATTGCAGCCCATTAAAAAATGATTGGGTTCGACATCACAGACACCGATGGACATTCATTAAAAGCTTTGGTCCTCACTTTGGGAAACTACTGCCCTTTTTCCAGATAGCACTGTTAGATTGTTCTGTGAAACTTCCTTCTATGAGGCTGTCATGAAGGTCAGGCTGCCTGCCTGACGTACTTGTCCTTCCATTTTACCATCTTCACCTAACATCAAAACTCTTATGTTTCCCAGCTGAAGTTCTCCCTTACATTTCCTTTCGAGAAAACAGTTGCCCTCCAAACATCTATTCCTATATAGAACAATTTACATTTCATTGCTGTTCCCAAGCTTGTCAACACTTCTAAAGCACCACTGCCTGCTCTGCAGAGAGAAAGGTTTGAATCAACTCTGTGCTAAAGTACTCTCCTTTAAAGCTTAAGCATTGTGAAATCACACCCACCCTCAAGAGGCTTCCCTTTTAAAAGACTCTTGAAGCACAGTACCAAAGGTGGCAACCTGTAAACACTGACAAGGTGGGATAAAGTGGGATATACTGGAAGAAAAGGAGGAGCAAATCTGTCCACAGCACCTCACTTGTAAGCTCACGTCTTACAGGTTATAACATTTTCGTTTTTAATCATTAGATCAGGAAGATAAAAGGATCTTCTCTAGCTCTCAAGCATTCTTTGTCCTCCACTCACACACACATGCACCCCCTGCCTCCCAGTAACAATCCAAATGATAAAAGGCAGCCTGCAATGCCTGGGAAAGGAGTCGGGGTAGACTTTTTTGGTATTATTAAATCTATACTGAACTTTTTATTTTTTAGAAAGCAACAAGTCATCGAAGAGTTGCATAAAGCAGTAACAATTCAAGAAAGCAAAATAGTTTTCAGAGGAACAGTTTAACTTTCAAGGAGAAACTTACACTTTAATTAACTTCTTTCTCTGACCAACAATACCATCTAGCAAGCCTTCAGAAACAACTCTGTGAACACACTCTTTCCTCCTCTTAATAACTGATGGGAAAGTTAAAAATTACTTATATTAACTTTATACAGAAGCTTCATTTTCAGAATTCCTCATTTCTATTTTTCCTGTGAAATCAATTTCTGACACGGCCACACGCACAGAAGCAGGACAAGTACTCCAGCTTTTCCAATCATGTCTCTACTAATTTTCATTAGCTCAATTCAGACTATCTCCCCAGTTCATCAATTAAGTTTGGAACAAATTAAGACATTATCTCTATCTCAATAGCTACAGGATAATTCATTAGATTCACTCTCAGGCCTGGATTCAGCAAAGCACTTTAATTGTCGGGAAATGAAAATCTATATAAAGGATTCAAAGCCAATAAAATCTATAGAATTTAAGCATAAATTTAAAAGAATGTTTATGAAGTTCATATTTACTGAATGGAGGCTTTTTTAAAGTTAGGATCTTATTAGAGAATAATTTATCAATAAAGTCTTAAGTGACTTTAAGACTCAGTAAGAACAAATATATTCTGTAAATGTGTCTGTAAATGTAAATGCATTCAGATAACTGAGGACAATATACAGCTAACCGATTGGAAAGGCAGTTTCAGTTAATCACTGCCATCCTATTTATAGGATATAAATTATGACAATAGAGATATTGGGTCTTTAGAGAGATAAGTACATTGACTGCCTACAGGAAAAGGCCTCTGTCCTTGACTTACTAAGGACATTGTTGCAAGACCAAGTTACGTGTATGTTCTTCTCAAAGGCATTAACTCAATTTGTTCTGAAATACATGAAGGTGAAAGGCTTATCCTTTGACTCCAGCTACCCACATCATAAGATATCTTGACTGACTGGCACAATACAAAGTTGTGTCTGGAGGATCCTCCTTATGTGGACTGCAGTGATCTGCCTTAAAGAAAAGTAGTCATGACCCAAGGGTGATGGAAACACGAGAGAAAAAAAAAAAAAATCCAAAATCTATATCAAAAGATCTCCAGGCTCTGAAGCAGAGATGGAGGATATGTTGCCTGGTGGATGCTTTACTTTTGATACTGTATTTATACAGAAGCTGCCAAGATGCTAGGAAAAACTATGAGTAAGTTAAAATAAGAACATACACTCCCTGAGCTGATAATCGTATTGGCTCTCTATGACCCAGTCTGCAGGAAGGATTCCTACTTCTTTCAGTCCCTATGAAGTTCAGCGCAGCACAAAGTTGTGGTATTCAGAATTGGTCTGTCAGGCAAGACGTCTGTCTGACTATAAGGGGCTCCAGAATACCTCAGAGAAAAGGTAATAGAAACTCTGTTGTGGTATCCTCTTGGAATTACTAATCTAAATCCTGATAGAAATCAAGCTATATACTTAGTTAAGCAGCAAAGTTGAAGTTCAACCTAGTTGTCAGAGGATATTGTTTTTCATAAATTAGAACACGAAATGCCTTCTGTTGGCTGGCTGGCCTAAGTGCTTTCTTTTCCCCTTGTAAGGTTTTTTTGCTTAAATTCTTTAGTTGGGGACACTTTTCACTCTATTAGTTATGCAAGAATCTCTCAGGTCCAACATTTTTATCAATGTGTGATGAGTAGCAAGTGGTAGTAAGCCCATGGAGAGAGTACTAGGGATTCAAAGCTGCCTTTTCTTATCCTGCCTTTTGTGCATCCCGTCAGACTAGCTTCTACGTATACACTTTGTACATTTGTACAGGCATACAAACTCATAGCCAGACTGTGACTTGACATGAAAATTATATTGTGTACCCAAAGTAGTATAGAATCCACAGTGAATTACATTCAAACACTTCCACTTTCTTATATTCTTTCACTTTAGAGAAACCAAGTTTGAGAGTTCTTTTTAGTGTTCTTTCCGAGTGAGTGTAATCAGACTAATTTTCAGATCTGTAGCTCTAAAGGATTCTTTACTTATTTGCTTTCATTTTAAGAAAATCGTGAATAAAAGAAATAAAGACAATGAAATGCAAAAAATGGAATCACACTGAGAAAATAATACAATTTGCAAATTAACTTAAAACATGAAATATAGCCTGACATTGATGTATTGAAAGAATAATTGTAAAAGATAGGTCATTCCCATTTTCCACAAACTTTACTCAATCAGATCTCTGAAGATATAGTTTGATTGAGGCATTAATAAATGTTACTTTACTAGAGTTCATTTCTTTGATTTAAGATGTCATAAAAATAGAATTTTCCAGTCATATCTTCTCTATTCATCTTACAATGTGTAATGAGAAAGCAGCTGGCACTCTTCTAGTCATGTGAAAATTCAATTAAAATCAAACATTTCTAAAGAGTTTTTCTCGATATACATTTCTCATACATATAATTCAAAATAACGCTATGATGAAAAAATCAAAAATGTAGAGCTAACTTCATGAGTTCATCATGTTAGATACTTTAGATTTACAAACATTCTCAAACAGATTAGGTTTGTTTAGTATGGTATTTACATAATATTTGTGTCCTGGACATGTACAGGAACTGAATTAATATCTTAGCTCACTCAAATCTGAATCAAGAGTTCTCAACACAGATGAACAATTTAATATATATATTTAATTCTGTATTTAATAGTAATAATTAATAAATTATACATGCATATCCCAAAAGGCAGATAGCACTTCTTAAAGTATTTATAATTCACTTAGACTTAACACATATACCTACTATACTTAAATTATCCTCATCTTAGCATAGCAAACCTCCACTAAAATTCACATTATCAAATATTACAATGATGTACAGTAAAATTTTTCTTGCATTACAGAAGTATAATTCCATTAATTCCAGTAAAGATTACGAAATAACTAGGAAGATTTTTGTTTGTTTGTTTAAACACAACTAATGCTTCTCAGCTAGGAGGAACAAAAAAAAAAAGATAATTTAATTAAATACTGATAATCAGTCCTTTCTGTGCTTCAGAAGCTCAAATGATATCCTCCCATTTATTGAAATCTCTGCTGGTTTTCTCTTTTGCAATGACCTTTTCAGAGACTTGCTAAAGAAGGCAGTATGCAAAGTTACCATTGCCTGAGCTGTACAGCTCTGACATAGCAATAAGTATTTATAAAATCTCTAAAGTCACTAGTGCCTTGAAAACCACTTTCTACTGTTAGCAACTTTAAAATAAATAAGAAAGGGAATTACTGCCTGTAAGTGCTCCCTTTAATGGTAAGTTGATGAGATGCATAAAAATACATCTGATCATCTCACAATCCAAAAATAGCATTATTTTTGCAGCATACCAGAAAAGTAAAAAAGTACTGTCTGTCTTTTTATGGATGCAGAACTGAGGAACCTGCTACAATTGAGACATATGCTTTAATTGGGGTGGTACAGGCACCGTGTGATGGCAAGCCTATCACAGCTTGTCTGCTCCAGAAATACAAAACGTAAGTTTCTAAAGAAATGGGCTCAAACCTTATGATTGTCTAACTCAAGGACAGCTTATCTTCTTCCAGACCAGTGGCAAAAGCAGAAGTTGTAACCTATAATTTGTCTTGTTTTCTTCTGTCCCTTGCTGCCTGTTTCACACGATTTTACATACCCATTCTCTGCCCCAAGTGTATTTATGGGGAGAGGGAAGAGAAATCTGACCCTCAGAAATGTCATCCCCATTTGTCAGAAACTCCCTAACTACCAGGTAACTTTCAGGTTTCACTGAAAAGATTTGATCCAGCCTGAGCTTGTTAATGCAGCCTCCAAGGAATCAAAGGTGAAGCCATTAAAAGGACCCATACTCAGAGTCTTTAAGATTACGCATCTCCCTGTTTAATGTGCTAAGTTATACCCACCTAAGCTCCAGCATGGAACTGTTGACAGAGTATTAGGGAGCAATTTATCCTGCAGGCTAATGTCTAATGAAATTAATAATTTTAAAATCTATAAATACTGTGTAACTATGGACTAACAAGTTATTAACATTATTATTGGAATTTGGCATTTGAAAAGGTATATTATGACTGGGTTGGTTTTACAGGGGGGAAACAAAAAATGTTTTCTGGGAAAAGGAAGAACAATAAAACTTTCAGTAGAAGCCACTGAAAATTATTCAAATAATATGTTTTTACGATATATCAAGTATTTGCACTAGAACTGGAACAAGGAGGCAGGGAGGGAGGTCATATCTCCATAATCCAAACAGCAATAAAAGGGACTTACTTATCTTGAGGTTCCAGTAAGGGATTCATTCCCTTTGTGAACATACAGTTTTCAGACAAACCTTGTGATTTACACCTCGGGTTTGAATTCTCCAGCTGACTGCTTACCCAGTATTGAATACATCTTACTCTCCCAAGTAACACTGGGAAATTTTTTTAAGGAAGGAACTTCGTGCTCTTGCCCTGTTGAATAAAGGACTGCATTACATTAACAGAACAAGGACTCAGAGACATATCTAGGCAGGTTTTTCAGAAACCAGCATCAGAGAGGTTGTGCGGTTCACTTTACGGCACAGCTCACAACATCAAGGCACTCAGCCATCACCCCAAGCCTGAAGCTAAAGCCTGAGGCGCTGGAAAAGCAAAGCAGACACCAATCTTGTTCTACGTTTTTTAGAATACCAGAATGAGCGGGTTATAGGTTAAAAATGGAGGCAGTGCTTTCCTTCTCGGATTGTGGACAGTTATTTGAGGACAATGGGAGAGGAGCTTGGATGTTAGGTATGACAGCATATTTATTCAGTTCTTACAATATGCCTCCTGCTGAACAGAACCAAAATAAAAATAATATAGGCCACACTCATTTAAATAAACTATTATTGTAATTTAATTATCTTTTGAATATTTTCTTTGAAGTTGTTAATACTATTAACCAGCCTTTTGGTCTAGTTATATTAGGGCTGTCCTGATTGCACTGTAACATGCACAGTATGTATTACGACCACACTAAATAAAGTTAGACGCAAATTTGGAATGTACAAAATGCATGACTTGATAATGTACAATATTATGAAATCTTTTCCTAAGCAGGATTTTTAAAATGTCTTTGGCAGTGTAACATTTATATCACCACACTTTGTCAAGCATACATAGTAACACATAAGCACTCAATTCAAACAGAAGTGTAATCCTTGCAGAAGATCCTACGCTCTGCTTATTCATTCTGTTCCTTAAAGCTATTTCTTGATAATACAGTATACCTTTAGTGAAAATCCATGGCTTAAGCCATGTGGCTCAGTGATTTTAAACCAGTGAAGATGTGCAATAATCCTCTCTGTTCTCTGTTACATAGACCTTGGTTCTGTTAAAAAACTGAATTTATATTAAGGACTTGTGTTTGCTGGATGTACTAGTCATACCTGTGACACCACTGATCTCCAGTCTGAGCATGTTGCCTGTTCCACTGCAGTTATTCAGATAGATGAACATGCACATGCAAATTCTGTGGTGCAGTCACGGTTTGCGGTAGTCTTTAAAGAACATACCCTAATTAAGTTGAACCTTGAAGCCCCAACAGCAAAATTTACAATGTTTGGAACAGTTAAAAATGTTGCCCTTCTATTATAGAAAATAGGGGTAAGCCGGGTGAAAAGGCTAGGGCACTGGGAAAGGCTCACTTTGTTAGGAAATGTCTTTCCAAAATTAAGAAAGCATTTACAAGTAACCAGTATTATGGAGTAATAAATTCCCTGCAAATCAAACGAAAGTGTGAGAAGACAGGGCTTCTTTTTCAGACTCAGAGAAGGATTTGCATGCCAAAAAGTATGTCTTTCTCCTGCTGCTGCCTGAAAGCTTTCCTTCAATTACATTCTCAGACTGCCATGGTTAGATTACTACTAGCATTGGCTTACAAACTGACTGAATCTCCCAATCATCTGTGATCTATTGCTCTAACACCTGAAACTTCTAGAACTGGGAAAGACTGCAGAAATTACAGGCTCTGTTTCCAGTTTAACAATGATTTTCCTGTATAATGCCTAGTGCAATTTTTGAAAAAGCATCAAGAAAGTATTACCATCATTACAGCATTTACTAAAAAAAAAAAAAAAATCACAGTGTAGCTGACGGTTATTTTTCAAACATAAAGCAAAGCTTGTGGATACATATATTATGGCATAATTCCTAACACTGCATTCAACACATATGATCCATTCTTTCCTAACCAGTTAATTTATGCAGAGAGCTAACATTTTTCTTAGAATTTGTATCTAAACCAATTGTATAGTAATTCATTTACCTATTAACTTCTTGATAAGAATTGTTAAAAGGTTTTAAAATGTTAATTCAGGATGATCAATTCTGGAATGGAAACTCTTGAATTTCGTAGTAACAGTATAGTATTTACAATACTCACATAATGAATTACCTAATCACCATGTGGAGCACTGGAGTTGAATACAGAATTTCAGAGATCAATTATCCCTCCTGTAATGTTAAGTGCAGGTGTTAGCCAAGAGAAATTTCTCCTGGGTGTCCTGACTTCACTTTAGCCTATAGGACTTCCTACAGCATCACCTTCTCAAACAGCACTTTGATCCACAGTCAAAGTGACTCAGTGACACAGTTTGTTGCAGCAGGTCTGCTTCCAAGTATGAGCCTTCAAGAGATGCTAAACAGAGTGAGTCATATCAGCTATCTTGATATTGTCACAACCTTTATTAGCTTTACAGCTACCATGAAACACTGATCTTTAGAATAGAAGAGATGATAGTTGATTAAGTTAAGTCAGGGTTAAAAGCTAGTATTACTGACAAAGGGCCTAGAATATCATCCTTTTCCTTCTTTCACAGCATCTCTCTCCAGTAACAGCACAAGGAAAGAACCTATTTCTGAATGAATGTACAGGATTTTCTTTTTTCTTCGCATGAGCTGACCGCTAACGTGAAGATGCCTCTCTTGAGCAAGGGGTTGGATCAAGTGATCTATAGAAATCCCTTCCGACATAACATTTTTCTACAACTCTGTGACAGCAATTCTTTCTGTCCTGCATGTCTCCCCTGCTAGCTCATCAAGCTACGTAAAGTCACTACATACTGGACATTGGTCTATATAACAACTAGCTCAGAGACAAACACTAACCTGTTAGGTGCTGTTTCAAGGTATTTTCACTCACTTTATATGTCACCCACCAACCTTCATTTTTTGGTGACTGACACAGAAGGAGCCAACCTGGGAAAGCAGAGAAAGTATTGCACAAAGCTAAGTGGGCAAGCTACACATATTGCACAAAAGCTGTATTTCTCTTCCCTGTAAAACCTGCAACTTAGCTTTAAATTTACCAGACAGGATAACTTTTTTGAGTCAAGAATTAAATATTCGGTTACAGGAGATACGTCTATGAAAATATCAGTTCACTGCTCAGTCAAAAAAAATGCAAATCAAATCAAATAAAAAAATTCAAATAATTTAATACAACCCTTCATTGACTATATTTTTTATAAAAGAGCTTCCTTTTTTCCTTTAAAAAAGGAAACAAACAAGACAGATGCTTTGTAACTGCAAACTGGGTTTGCTCATTTTCTATTACCTTTCTGAACCCCTGATGCCAATAACACACAAAAGGGCTGCAAATCATTCTATCAATGAAACAGGTGGGTAAGGTTACCTGAGGGAGTTTGTCTGTGCAAAGCACAGGAAGTAGTGTCCTTACTCTAATTCTGGTGGAGACTGTCCCATTACTATAGTGACTTCACACCTATTGTACCTGAGTTTATGCAAGCTTGAGAGTTGCATAAAACTCTGCCCTGCACAACCAACGTTTTTTTTCTGTGAACCTCTCTATGGGTATCCCTTTGCAGACCAGAAGGAAAGGCACAGTGACCTGTTGCAGCTTGTCAATGATACATGCAAATCAATACAAAACATAAAATAGAACAAAGATACTCCAGTGCCTTATGCCGTACCTCATCAGGTAAATGTGCTTCATCTCTAAGGACTCAGCACTAGGAACTATAACCACATTTACACATGAGAAATTTGGTGGTCTAGCCACAAAAGTCATGACTTGAACCTTGTATGCAGATGGATACAAGGTGATACGGATGTTTTTTTCAGATATTTTTCAGAATGAGAATTCAGCTTTTGCTTGCATAACTGTAGATTCCCAAAGGTATATTTTATCTTTAGGTCCTGTTATTATTCCTTCACATTATCTCTCTTTCCTTGGAACAGGATAACGTGGACCTTGGTGACCTGATGTTTTCACTCTGCTACCTTCCAACAGCTGGTAGACTAACTATTACAATAATAAAGGCAAGAAATTTAAAGGCAATGGATATCACGGGAGCATCAGGTAGGAATGAATTTAATTCTCAGTGTCGATTTCTGTCCCATTTCCCTCCTGAGACACAGAATCCAGCATGTCAAATCCCAGAATGATTTTTGAGAAGAGGGTTCTTATACTGCAAGCTCTTGAGTTACTTAAGTATAGGAGTTTCTAAGAAATAAATAACATATATTCTAGTTTCTTCGGTTGCAACCAATAGTTTAAAATAACCTGCTCTTAAAAAAAACCTGCAAGATTATTATTTCTAAAGTGACTGTGATTCAGTACAGCATGAGTTGGCCAAAATGCGTTCATAACACTGGGAATTTGTTTGTACAGCAGACTATTTGTTATGGCTATGGCAGTGAGGCAGATTGACCCTCTCTGACAATCTCTAAGAGCCACTGAGCCAATTCTGCTGTTGCTGGCATATGGACAAAACAGTAATCATCCCAGACTCCTTTCAGCAACCCTTTCAAAATTTGATGATCAAACCAAGAAACTAATTTAAGTAGAATTCATAGATTGTTTTTAAATACTAGTAGGGAGTTGTAGAACTCTCAGAAAGGAGCTAAAAAGAAGTATCTCTTTTTTACTACATTCAGGAGTTTAAAAATAATTATAACAGTCTTGAGAAATATAAGCTACTAATCGTTACACTTTGAATTATATTTAACCATACATCAGTAAGTCCCACTCTGTAAAATATTGTGATCTTCTGTCTGTCCTACAAATCTGTACAAGTAATTAGGCTGTTATAAATAGGCTGATACAGAGGCTGTTGTATAAAACAGTCATGTATAACACGGTTCAGTGGATATTTTAATACCCTTTGAGAAGTCGGTACACAACAAGGAGCTTCTTGAGCCTAAATTGTTCACTATAAGCAGTCAACCAGGTAAAGCTTTCAAAGCTCCACTGCCTCCCCGGCATGCCATGGTAATAAAGAACCTCAAATTCCAGTCAGGTCCAGGTGACTAATTCTGCAAGCAGGTATGGGCATACAGAAGGCTGTTCCTTTCCATTTATGTTTGCTTAGAAACAATGAAAGAAAACCAATGTTGTTCTTATGATTCACACAGATCCCTACGTGAAGGTTTCTTTAATGTGTGAAGGAAGGCGACTAAAGAAAAGAAAAACTTCCACCAAGAGGAATACCCTTAATCCCGTTTACAATGAAGCCATAGTCTTTGACGTCCCTCCAGAAAACATTGACCAAATTAACTTGTCGATAGCTGTTATGGATTATGACCGGTGAGATACCTGTAGCTGTAAAATAGTATCATCCATTGGCTTACAAAATCTTGCACAGTAGATTTGCATCCAGAAACAAAGTTATCATTTTTCTCAATAAATGGGAAACTAATGTCATATTGACTTTGGTAGAAGACTAAACTTTCTTGTACTGGCAGGCAGAATTTCCTTTCTAAATCTTAAAGTACAGATTTGCATCCATAGCTAACATAACTAAGCTGCATATATGTTTACCAGAACTGAAATAACTGAACATATAATCAGACAGTCCACACATTGATGTTCTGTTTGTGCACAATTACGCTAACCTCTTAGACACACACCTACATTTCTAAAATTGTGGCCTAGAGTTTACTTGTTTTTGCAACTAATTACAGGACACAGGCAAAGAACTTTTTACATTCTTCATGCAAAAACAAGAAACAAATGCACACAGACACAGAGTGTATGCTATAATGGAGAAAATATTAAATCATACTGATTAGTGGGAAATGCAAAAAGCAAACTTACGTGTTTTATAGTTTATTAAATTTTTCAGGAAAGAATTCTAAAAATCTGTGATTAATGTTTCTAATGAAATATGTAAATGGTATGGTTCTAAAGGTAAAATTTTAAGAAAAAAATATTATGGAACATTTTCACAGTGTAGGTCACAATGAGGTCATTGGAGTATGTCAAGTAGGCAACGATGCAGAAAGTCTAGGTCGCGACCACTGGAACGAAATGCTCTCATACCCTCGGAAACCCATTGCTCATTGGCATCCTCTTGCAGAGGTAAGACTTTGATTTCTTGTTTTCCCATTACTATAATTGTGAATATTCTTCCATATGGCATTAGAATTTGGATAAAATTTTATGAGCAACACCAAGATCCACATGCATGCACTAAATCCTAGAAAATGGCTCAGGAACACCAATATTAAAAGTCAAACATAACATGCAAGTTAAGTATGCTCCTTCCAATTTTAGGGGGACAGAAAGTAATTAATGTCTTTAATATATACATCAAAACACCAAACATTATACACTGGATTAAGGGTTTGGTTTTGTTTTTTAAATAAGATCTTGGGTAACTTTCACTGATTATTGATATAAAGAAATGGACCTTGCTTACAGAACAACCAAGACCTATTTTTTTCATATATATATAACAACCTCATTTGACTTTTTCTTTTGTAAGAATATGTCATCCATGCCACTAGCACATCTCAAGGGATGCCTAACTGCACTGAAAAAAAAAAGTTTAAGTGTCTCTGGAGATCTGAGGCGTTGATAAGAAGCCACTCAATCAGAAAAGCGTTTCAAGGTTCCTATGTTTTTTTTTGTTTTGTTTTGTTTTGTTTTTTGTCTTTAGGGCCCTATTCAGCAGAAATGTTATGCAGGTCTTCTGCGCTTGGATGGCTGCCGAAGAGGCTTCCTCACCCTTTTAACCTATTCAGCAGAAATTTGGCATTCCTGTTGAACTCTTTCTTAGCCATATCCTCAGGGGCTATTCCACAGAGTCCAGTGGGGTAAAGATGTCCTTTTAATCCCTCTGTCTAATCCTCTCCCCAATACAGGAAATGCTAATCCTGATTCATGAGATATAAAAATTCACGAAAGATTTAACTAAATTGCTTCCTAAGAGTTACCATAACTTAATTTTACTGTTGCAGTAATGCCAGTCAAAAGAAACTACGATGTTTATGAACAACCACAATGTTACCCCCAATGCTGAAAGACAGGAAAGACCATTGTATTCATATCAAGCCACAAGCAATGCCATAAGCAGCCTCTCTGCGTATACGTTATGCTTCAGAGTGCATCCAATGTTACTAGAATGCAGCTGAGGACTTAACCTGCTTGCTTGTAAGCACTAACACTAGGCAGTTCCATACATAATTGTCAAGCAATAGGAAGATGCTACAAAATGGCAAAAATACCAGTCTTGTCCTGTTTCCCTAAGCAATTACATTTACTGGTGCCTGGGCACCTCAGCAGCACAGTTTCAGCAGGGACACCTTTGAGCGCTCACAGGCTCTGTTGCAGCGGGAATGCTCCATGCCTTTTCAGAGCATAGGTGCTACCAGCATGCAAGTATGCCGTGAAAGAAGATGGAGAAAATTGGGGGAGATCTGCCTATATGTTTGTGCCCTCAATGGCAAGCTAGCAAAGTGCCACACTTGAAATACCTACCTGGACATTAGGGAGCTGGACTTAGAAAACACATCACCAAGCTCCCAGCAGCAGCCAAGCATTGATAGGAATGGCTTGACAAAGCACACAAGAAGTAGTGTAGCAGTGACTATTTCCCTGAACACGAGATGTGTCTCTTAGCAGAAGTTGTCTCCATCCTTATATCCAACCTGTCTTCCCTCTTTGATAAATTTTATTGCAGCCAGAGCCCACAATTAGGTTTTGACAGCTCTTGCCTTTTTACAGGCATCCTGTTCTTTTCATACATGCCTGGCTAACTCCTTTAGATTCATTACTGTGGATTGCTTTTCATGTCACTGAGCTAAACAGAGACATATTTTTTTCCTTCCCAGGAATCAAGTGGGGGAGGGTGTCCAGCGCATCCAGGCTGTGCAGAGAAATATATACACAGCATATCATTTTGGTTCCTGAATCAGGATTAGACTCAGCGACAGCTTCTGGAACCTCTGTGGCCACAGCCATAGGACCCTGAATATTTGCTGAATAGGACCCTCAGTCTTCTACTGTGTGAAGAGCTATTGGTTTCAAGTAGCATAATGTTATCCATTGCAGCATTAATTCTCCAGCTGACACTATTGCTACTGATAGATTATTTGTATGGTCATAAGCACTACCCAAATTGAAGTTATAATTTCTGTTCATTAGAATAACCCAGGTTTTACAAGAAACATGATAGCAATGAAAACCAACAAATACGGGAAGCAGCAACAAATGTGGTTCTTGTATTTGCAAAAAAGGTGCAGCATTGGGAATGGATAGCTCTCTAAATAATTTTTTTCAAGACTGATTGTCATCAGACATTTATTTTTTGATAAGTTGCATCCTCAGTCTCAGTTGATGCCTCCTTTCACCTTACATGAAAACAAATTAATATGGTTATTTTCAGAAATCCTTCAAATCTGAAAAACTAAAAAAAAATTCTGTTGGGTGAGAACACGATACATATGGTATTTGCAGTAACAGTATGTTCTTTTAGAAAGGAGATACCCATCTGTATAACATGGAGGCTGTTAGTTCCCAACCTTTGTAAATGATTTCCCAGTCAATGTTTCTTAATTGTGTCCATGATGCTGCAAAAAGTTGTAAGCATATCACAGGTGGTTACACTCCATCATACAAACACACACATACGTGTGCATGTGCACACACACACAATGTCATTGTAAAATGCTGTTCCAAATACATAGTGCCTGTGAAGATTTTATTATTTGTAGTACAATTAACAGGGCTATTTTACATGATGGTATATTGTAAATGCTGACAAATTTTGACCATTAAAAAAAATAATCAAATCACTGAACTCTTTCACATGATAAAGTCTATGTCCCAGAACAAGAGCCCCTGGGATAAATTTTTGCCACTTATTTAGCCATGCATGGAGTTCTCTTTTCCTTCAAACTTTTCTGGAGAGAATTTGATTCAAGTTTTTACATCGGGACTTTTATTTAAAAATACAAACACAGAGTATGGGTATTTTATACAATCTAGTTGCCTGCTACGTACTTACAGAGAGGGAGCCCTGGTCTTGATATATAGTTCAGATAAGTTTATATGCACACACACTGCTTCATGTCTTGTATGTATTGAATGCTCACCAAGCAATTTTGCCAACACAAATATGCATGCACAGATCGAAGAAAATATTTGAAAATTTGATCCAAAATCTGAAAAATTAGTTTTATAACCTATCAGTTGAGGATCTTCCAGAAAATCAGAATTGCTAGTGGGTAAAGCATAGCTTGGCACTTGCAGGAAAACTTGGGTCTTGAAGCTATAAAGCAGAAGTACTGAAGTCAGTGGTTTTCAAAGTCTCATGCCATGCCATGGAGAATATGGCTACCACATACAAGGATAACCCTGGCAAACGAAACTCTTCAAAACTTGCGCAAGCAAAATTTCAGATGGGTATTTGGGCATTTCCAGAAGAACAAAAAAACCCCAGGTATAAAGTTGCCCTGACAAAACTATTTCACTACACTTTCAACTGAAGTTTTATATCAGCAGACTAGTGATATGATACAAAGTTCAGGCAAAATCCTGCACTCTTTACTCAGGCCCATCTCTGGGGAGTCAACATGGAGAGATGGGCATAAGCAAAGAAGGAAGACCTCTTCCTTTGGAGTAGAGTTCTCTGATTTCCTGGACAACTCATTATAAATTCATCCCTGCCTGGAATGCAGAGCAGGCAGCCACACGCTTTCCCACTGCAATGTTAGCAACAATAGCTTCTGTAAAAAGGAAAATACCTATGCAGCAGCCTCATTTTGTGTCCATGGAAGAGTGCAGAAGCCTTTCTAAGATTTGTCTCCAGCAACTCAAAGGGGCATCAACTGAAAAGCTGTATCATTATAATTATCAGTGTTTTTTAATTTTATTACCATATTCAGTTTATTTAATGCTCAAGGGTCTGGCATCAAGAGAGTGATTTTGAACAGAGTTCTATAAAAAAAAAATCTGCACAGTGAGCACATAAAGTGGAAAAGTGGAATCCAGCACACCTCAAAAGTCTTGGGGATGAGGAAGAAAACCTAATTTTTTATTAAATTCTCCTAATTCTTGCTGACTCATGACTTGCAAACTGTTACTCAGGCTGTGGCATTACTATGTGCTTTTTACAAATATCTGCCTTATCATGGTGCATATATGGAATGATAGCTATTTTCTATATTTGGATATTTCACCCTTCACCTTTATACCCCACTTAAGCAATGCTATCCCCTAGACCTGAAATATTTTCATGTCATGGTTCTGGTGGACCAGTCAGTACACTGCTGCTATCTTTGGACTGTAGTATGATAATACAATAGTACATTGGAAGAAACAGAGGATCTACTGCTACAAAATCACCTGGAAACCCAGAGAAAATGATGATCCCATTACTGTTCAGTCCTTCTTATCTGAACTATGATTCTCAGAGGTAAATTACTAGAAGACTCGCAAGAATAATTTCAAAGCTGGAACCCTCATCTGTTTTCTTATTTCCTGTGAATGCATAAATACACTGTATGACAAGTATCATAATTCCAAAATAGAAAAGGAAATTCCTTAGAAATGCATCTCAGCAAGATTGTAATCCCACTTCACTCATTAACAATGTGCTATTAAACTGTTACTTTTAGTTTTCCATAACAAGCCACCATTTCAGACGTTATTTTATGAAAAAGCAGTGAGTGTCAATGGGAAAGCCTTTCAAGGTACTGACACTGAGGCAGAGCGTACTGGGCAGTTGTGTGATGTTCTTCCCAAACACTCGCAGCACAACCCTTCTGCAGCTGAGTGCTGAAATATTTCTTTATCTGTTTCCACCGAAATCATAAGACATTAAAAGCATTTCTGTTCTCTTTTGTTTCTTTTTTTTCCCTGTAAATAATCCTAGCAGTGGGCAAACACACACGCATCTCAATCTGGGGAAGCAGGGACTACCAGAACAGAAAGCAAACATAGTATAAAAGACCCAGTGCTCAAACTGTTCCTATCAGTCAATGCACACTTCAGCTTTCTATGCCAACAGATCCATGAAACAGCAAAGCAATACATATGAGAAATGCGTTATACAGAGGTCCAATCAAACTACCAGTAGGGGAACTGCTGGTTCAATCCAAAGTGAGACAACAGGAAAAGGCAACACAAAAGAATAAAAAATAAGAGGTTGCTATAGTCCACCCTTCATGGCTTGAGGGGATAGTTGTTGGGTTTTTTTTTGTTGTTGTTGTTCTTTGTTTTGGTTTCATTTGTGTGTTTTTAAACAGCAAACATGATATGTAGCTATATTAACATAAGCACCCAAAGTCAGAGTTACAAGAAACATATTTACATGTTTATCACTTGGCAACATTAGAGCACTGAGGGGACCTATTTGCCATTGAAAAAAAATAGCTGCAAACTCTCTTTTAGTTTAAAAGTAACAAACAATAAATGGCAAGGGAGAAAGAGGACTGGAAATTTGGTTGAAGAATCTATTTGACCCAGTTAAAAATTTATCTGAAATTACTGTTAATGAATTTTGTTTGAAAGAAGTGAAAAAAACCTAAGTAGGTGACTCAATCTGAAGTATCATCAATTAAATGCTTTCTTCCCTTTAGAACAGTACATTGTCAAATGATTATATCTCCTTATCAAATGAGAAAATACTGTCTTTCTTATCCACAAGGAAAAAAGCATGTAGAGAAAGTAATCCACAATACTGTAGAATTTAATAGAAGTGCTGTGCTGGGAAAAATGGTAACAGGACAGACTTTGTAATGGTGTCACCTTGAATCTTGCTGTAATTAGTGCAAGGCCTTGCTTGCAACCATAATTCCGTTCTAAAGTGACAGCCTTACAATATGTGAACCAAGCTGTGCAAGGTGTGAATTATCTTGTAAGGGCACTGCACATTCAGGTCTGAGTAGTTTTAAGAGCTGCATTTACAGTTAATTTCTAATGTGGTGGGTTGGGTAAGGAACTACAGGTGGAAGTTCTCCAGGGTCCTTCAGTTCTCTGAAAGGACCTCCATCTCCTTGAAGGTCCATAAATCCAGATGGCAGTGATGGACACTATTCAGGAAAGGTATCATCAGGACATATCTCAGCTGCTGACCGAACACAGCACACAAGGCACAGAGGGGAAGATGACGTGAGGACTTGTAAGGATCTGGGCTGTTTGTTTGTTTGTTTTGTCTGGGTTTTTTAGTTCCTCCTTCTTTTGCTCAAACGTAGACATTGTAAAACTGGAGTGTTTTACTCAGTTGCATGCTGGCCAGCTGTCATTTTTAATACCCATTGCAAAGGTGTGTGAAGAGAGGTGTGTTGTTTTGGTATACTTTTGTTTTTAATAACACATGAACATTGTACTATGCTTTATTATTTCCTGTTCAATAAATAGTCCTGGTATCTCTGTTTCATGTCTAATTTTGAAAAGCAGAGCCAGCCATACCTGTATCAAGGCTCTCTTAATTAGGTGGGCATTTTGTTCATTTAGTAGAAATAATGCATGATTCCTTTCGCAGTGATGGTTTGAGGGACAAAAAATTTCTTAATTTTATAATATGTATTACAATCTTCTAAACACAAGTAAAATGTACTGTGATTTATTTATATAAATCTAGTCTGAACAAATAAGTTTTGATCTTAATAAAAACTCTGTAAGAAATTGTGGAATTGTAATTTATTACTATTTTGTATTTAATATATTAAAGTTCAATTCATTATTCAGAAAGACACCAAACACTCTGGAAATGTTTTAACTCAATTTTTCTCCATAGATGTTGTGTTTTGATAAAATAAATGAAACCAGAGAGACAAAGCTGTTAACAGGACAGTTACCTTACAGCACTGAAACAAAATTTGGGGGTTTGGATACTGAAACCTCCTCTTATTTCATCCCATGGCCACAATCATCACTACAGAAAGATTTTTAGAGATATCAAATGTGAATCTTACATATACTTAATATTAAGAAGAAAATCAAGATGTTACAGAAGTGCTTCTACCAAATGACAGTGAGTTAAATTACCAAAATTAGTATCTAGCATGGAGGGCTAGCAAAATTAGCAATCCTCCTGTCAACACCTGACATGTCGCTCAGGGAAATTCCCAGGGGTCCCCTGGCAGACCCCAGAAACAAATGGAAAAGAGAACACAAATGTATTTAGTATGACCGCACAAACTGCACCTAAAAATATTATATTCTTGCCTTTTTTCTTGTCCTTTTTCACATCAACTGAAATTACCTATCCGTCAGCAGGGGTTCTACATGCATATGACATTTAATTACGAGTTTCTCTGTCTCTTTAGGGATAAGCTCAGTCTCTTCTCATTTGGAAGATCTGGCCTACTTGCACACACCGCATGAATAAAGGGCTGCTGACATACAAAATGTGGCACAAAACAATAATTTCATGCAAGTATAAAGAATTTAATATAGTTACGTTCTCATCTTGGGACTATTTAATACTACACACACATGGAAAATAAATGAGAACAGGTCTGTAGTTTTGAAGTTTATATTATCCTTAATAATGGTAACACCTTTAGGCCCCACATAGACTCCTGTTTTTCTGCTTACAGGTGCCTGAAAAATAACTGGTGCTCCAGACAGCTGGCATGCTAGGATAACAAGAGAGATGGAAGATAAATGAAGGACACACATATAGGCATTTTGTCCCTGGCAATGAATGTAGTGCTAATTATGCCTCTCTGACCCTTAAGCCACTATAAACTATACTACAGCAGAGGAGGTGTATAAACTTCAAAATTGTTTTTAATGTCTTTCAAAAATACTGTTTTACATGTTTCTATTTCTTTGTTAAAAATCAAGCAAAAGCCTTTTCCTCTGTCAAAACAGACCCCCACATCTCTCCTTACAAGACACTTTTCCAGCAGAATCCTTCTTTAAGCATTTATACGTAGCCTACAGATTTGAAACAAAACTCCGTTAAGACTGGGACAGCTGAAACATTGATTGCAATAGCCTGTTAACAAACTGAAAGTGAAAAGCCAAAGGCTGAGAATCCTTGCTGAAAAAGGCTAATAAGCCTCAATAGCAATTAACATCTGTTATTTGCTCCCACATAACGTTCAGCCTGAAAAGCCTAGTGGTCCTGTACAGCTAACATCCAGTGAGATGAAAATTAAGGGACATACTCATGAATAACAAGCTTTACTAGCAGCTGACTATGACCTTCCACAGGGGCAATGCCTAGTGAGGACATGTAACGAAGTCTAAAAAGCACCTGAAGTGACAGAAGTGTAAGTGCACTTCTGTGCACGTCCTGAAGAGCTGAAGACATGGGCCATTACACTAAGAAAATATTAACTCAGAAAGTAGGGCTGGACCTCTGCATCTGAAGACATGATCAAGTTGGCAAACTTTGTGACTCCAAAAGTAACCTTTCCAGGGAAGGATATCACACAGTGTTTCATACCGCAAACTAATACCATTCATGTCTGACAAAATTGTCACTGAAATTTGTCACAGTGGACCTGAATGGAGGTTTCTAATATAAGCAACATGCAAATTTTTATAGGGCTTGTGGTGTTGATCCTAAGCAAAATGAAAAAACACCTCTCTGCCTTGAAAAAGAAATCAGTAGGTTGATCAGGGTTGAATTCTTCCCCTGTGTGGCTTGTGCAAAGAGGAAGTTTCAACACTGAGAATTGAGAGCTGAAATTGTCCCTTAGTAGTGAGTAGTGATAAGAAAGTCTGTTTCAAGCCACTGTTTTTAACACCCTGATCAGTATTCTAATATTGCCATTTAAACAGCATCAAATAATTCAACGGCTATACTTACGCATTTCCAAATTAATTAACCACACACTTCAATCTGGTCCACCACACTATCCAAAAGGTCATGGCCTTAAACCACTTAATAACTTGCAAATAACATTCAGTGAACTTATGTTCCAATACAAGCACAAGTAGGAAAATCTGTAAATGTTCTGTAACATGAGATGTGCCTGAACAGACAGTCTGGTCCAAAGAGCCTAATTAAAGCAGCTTTAATATTAGAGAATCATTTAGAAGTGTGAGAAATGTCAATAAGTCAGGTAGTGTTAGATCCTCATCCAAAGGAAAAACTGTCAATAAAAGTATCTTTATTGGGGAAACCATTCTTAATAATAACAAAATTCTGAATTCGCTGAACCTTTATAAAGTTCTTTAATTTTCAGTTTAGAAGGCAGAATTCTGTTTCTAGAATCTTACTATAACCATATCATTTATATACCGGTAACTGACACAAAAACATTCTTTAAACAATAGATTAATAGAGTTGAGCTACATTAGGACTCCAAAAATGAAATATAATTTAAAAAAGCATCTTTTAAAAATGCAACAGTTTTGGACCTTTTGAATGATTTTCAGTAACAGCCCAAAACTGTAGGGACATAAGGGCTGCTACAGAATGTCAGAATATGATAGGATAAATTGCCAGATTGAACTTTAATGAGTAATAAATAGTAATAGTAATACTACTACTAGTAATACCCAGGCCTAAAACACTTTTGACGAATGTTGCAAAATCCAAGGTGACAGCAAATCACAAAATCAATAGCTACCCATGTCAGTTCCTAAAGACATCAAACATTTGCCAATACATGTGAAGTCTGAAAAGGTATATTAATAAAATGTTTCAGGACATAACATAGCCTGAAATGTCAGAGCATTCTGACACTTGTCCAAAGTAACATTGCGGAACACAGAGAGCAAATGGACCAGCAAAGAGAACTGTGTTTAGAAAAGGTGTTACTATAGGATTCAGGTGAACTGACATAGTATTTACGCTATCCAAGTGCCCAAATAACAACAACTAATTGATAAATAGCTTCTGGAAGTTCTATTTAAACCAAAGGCACAGCAAACTTCTAATTTTACTGTCCTTAAGAGAAAGGACCTCTAAAGAAAGGAGATTTGGATGTATTGCTCTATATTAATTTCCTTCCCTCTTTGCCACATCCTGCACCTTCTATGAACTGTTTCCAAAAGGTTAATAACATGAGACAAAGCAAAAAACCCTGAAATCTCTAAATCATTATTTATTTGGGATGCTTGAATAAAAAGCACATTTCAGCGGGTAAGACAAGTCAGCAGCTCTCCAATGCATGAGGAACACAAAACATCATGAGAGACATCAAACCAGTTTACAGCCACCACTGCCGTTCTCTCCTAAATAGGTTTCCTGTAGGAATATAAATATAGTATTAGACCTTTGCTCACATCTCCTGTCATTTAGTCCTTTGTTTTACAAATAGGAACATATTGCTATAAAGAAAACTGTATCTTGGTAGTTTCTTTCTACATCATTCAGAGCAGTAGATGGCAATCAAGCAAGATATAGGGGTGGAAGAAAATCTTCCTTTAGCGGTTGGCATGATTAATTTACCCTCAATTCTTTTCTGTGTAGAGTAAGCCAATAGAAGGAAAGAAATTTAAAGCCAGTCCCACGATCTGACTCTATCATCAGCCTCAACAGCACAGAAACAATCTGCCTTTTAAGTTCATAACAAATTTCTATAGCACATTCTCAGAGAATTCTCCTACGTGGCTCTCCAGAACACAGATTTGACTTTATGTGTCCTGTACTCAAAGCAGTAGGTATAAAATGAGCTACTGTAAAAGAAGGATGAATGTACCTTGGTGTATCATCTCCATTTTATATATGGAGTGCTGGAGCACAGAGAAAATAGTGTTAGCATATTTCATTCAGGTGCCAATTCAAAAACTAAGGGTGTGGGTTTGCAATAATAAGCATCTTGGAGCAGGTTATTTCCTCAAAAACAGAATTCTGACAAGCCCAGATGCTATACTAAGAGTTCAGTATCCTCCCTCTAAGGAAAGCACTCTGGGGACAGACACAATACAAAGCGTGGTGAATCATGAAATCTGCAACATCAATGATGTGCTTAGCATTGTATAGGAACTGTTTGAGAAACACAGGCACAGAGCACCCAAGTTAGTGCCTTCAGCCAGGAGACCCTCCTTTCTCTTTGGAGAATTCCCAGCCCCATGTACCATAGCCTTCCTGCTGCCTCAACAAACGAGGCAGCGGTCTAACTGATTACCAGACATCCTTCATTATTGCAGAGAATGCAGTCTGCTTCGAATATGGCAGGAGTGCGGGGAGTAGAGGTAGAGTATGACATTACCTTGTTCCTAAACTGTGTTATGTTTCTTATCCAGATTCTCCTAATGTACTATTACAGGAATGGCTTTCACAGTGTGTTACCAAGCTTCAATTTTTATCAGGAAATGATTCACCCTGACTCTTCCAAGCCCCCAAATACCAACACACACTGATTTTTATGCAACACAGTCTGCAAATGAAACCTGAGCTTTTTGACCCAGAAGATTCAACAAAAAACTTATAAAAAAAAACTTCCACCCAAACCACTGCCATGCTCCATGACAGTGAATCCAGATAGAGATTATTATAATGATATATGTAGTACTCTTAGAGCAATTCATGTATCTATGCATGATGCCACATTACCTCAAGTGACTTTAATTCATCTTTCTGCCTTAAGTACTCCAACAATGCTTTTGTGTTTCTTTTGAATTTCAAAATAAATACCACATGTGTGCTGCAGACTGTGCCTAAAATAGCATCTGGTTTGTAATTACTGTCTGAGACCTAAATTATTACAAAAACCTGTCACTCCATGAAAAGACATAATTATTGAAAAGATCTTGTAAGCATAGTTTGTCCGCACGCTCAACCACCAATTAAATCATCACCATTTAATACTCGTCATAAACAGAATTTCACAGATTCCCAAATTCCTGAGCCTACACAAATTTGTTTCCAAGTGAAAAATTACCACATCTATTGAATGACGTAAGCATTCTACTTCTATGGAGATCAGAAGTGCACGCAGAGCCTTTTATCTCTTTTCTCAATGAAAGAACATTCAATTGCCAAGTTGCTAATTGAGGGGTAAAATCAAGTATTGTTTATCCACTGCAAGTAGGTGGGATAAATGCCAATTCAACTCAAACCTATGTGCAACACTGAGTTTTGTAGGGTACCACACAAATCCCAGCTGCATCTGCCACCACAACTCCAGTCTGGCAGCACAGTTTTTTACTCCAGAATTTTGCCCAGACTTCCCAGTTTCTACCTTCACTAATGTCAACCTTTTTTTCCTGCAACTAGCCACACACATCTGACATTCATAAAACTTTTGAGCCCTACTCTTCATTCTGATATGCTTACCAAAGGAATGGGACAGTAGAACCGTAGCAGAAACACACATCATCTTTATGCTGCCCAGGTCTGCGTGTCAAAGTCAAAGGACTGGTATATATTTGAAGAGCCGGAAAAATATGCTTGGTCTCCTCTTCATCTTCTTCCACCTACTGATACAATTTCTATGCCAAATGTGACAGTTCAAAACCAGCATAACACCAGGGATGCTCTGCAGGGAGTCATCGGAGAGCTCAGTGTTCCCTTTTGGGGAACTTGTGGAAAGAACCACCAGACCAGAGTAGGTGGAGGAGACATTTATTCCTCTCTTATGGGCCTTTAAAGCCTTCACACCACTCTCAGTGCCTTGAAGCTGCTAGGAAAGCTGTGTGAGACCTTTTTTTTTCCAATTTTTTCCCTTATGTGGCAGTGTCTTAAATACAGATCATCTCTGACACAAAGACTTCTTTTTCTCCAGTGTAAAGAATTCTTCATCCCTTTACTGATGGCCAAAGGAAGGTATCTAGAAAGAGAACTATTATCCAACTTCCCTTAGTGTCATTCTACTGACTTCAATTTTGCTGCAATCAGATTGTGGCAAGAAAATTGTTAAAAAAATTAACTATGCAGTCATCTTATTAATTCACTTAAGATAAACCTAGCTGCTTTGTTTACTTCTCAATATCATGAAAAAGAGAGTTTGGGAAGTCAGCTGGCTAGCTGGTATGGGTTTTCAGCTACCTAACCCATACTGTGCAGCTAATAGAAAGTATTTATAAAGGATAGCATTGTTGAAGTCACTAAATTTCTGTTGTCTGTCATCTGGCAAAACTGCTTTATTGTCACAAAGCTACTTCAACAGATACCAGGGACTACATAACTATCTTTGAAAAAATGTTATTCTCACCCATTTTACTACTTATATCAAATGTTCCTACATTGGCAGATTTCCTCTGCACTCATTTTTGTCCAAACTGTGATGAATCCTTCTACGATTGGCTATTAATGATAGAAATTATAACTACAGTAACATTTTCAATCTTTCAAATCTGAAGCATCTAATTGCTCCCACAACATATATATATATATATATGTAGCATCACTGAAGTGGACTAGCATTCTGGCAGAATGCACTAGGCACAACAACAGCAGGGACACAAAGTAATGCCTCATTTCCGGTAAGTACCAGCAATACGGAGACTTCGGGGCTTTGTAGTATTTCCTTTGGTCTCTCTTTTAACTATTAACCACAACTTTTATTTGCTAGGTAATCCTGTAAACAAATTCTCTTTAATGTTAACTTTTTAATTACATCAGTCATAAATCCATGAAGCAATGGACATCACTACTGATTATATAGAGGATAGTGAACAAATCAAGCCAATGAAGGTGACCTTATTCCATCATGCGTCCTCATGTCATTCACCATGTCTCTGAAAAAAAGCCTTGTACTACATCTCTGAAAGACAAAGATTTGAGTTTTGCTGAACGGCATGAATGAATTCCAGCACCACTTTATAAAAATGAATGCAATCTGATATGAGTATTATGCATTCGGTCCCTGACATTTTCTTCTGCGCTACATACACTGGGCCTTCCTATTCTGTACCATGATTTCTATTCTGAAAATAAAAGCTAAATTCATTTCCCCTAAGCCAATAAAATGGAAACCACAGGACATATCTCGGGAAATACCAAGAAAAGTACTGTGTAGGTCTATTTCTCATCTCCAAAATAATCTTACTTCAGTCATCCTTTCACAAGTAATTTCCTCCTTCCTCTGCCTCCTTGTAACTCCTTTGGCTGCACATACTTAAAAGGTTTTCCCTGGGTATGTATATTTTCCATTAAAGAGTATTTCTCTTACAGACACATAGAATTTATTCAAAATCTGTCCCACTAATCATGTCTTCTCTAGCAAAATGTATTTCAAAGGACCAGCCATTTTTCTTCATCTTCTCAGAAAGAAGTATTGTTACCCTTGTTCCTGCCTACCACATCAGAAAAGGTCCTTCCGAATAACTACTTTATAGGATGAATTTTGCATGGCTCATTCATACAAATGTGAATATTCATACAAATTCATATGAATGTGTTTGAAGCTCTAAACCTTAAACATAACCATGGAAATGAGGATCAATGAGAGATCATTTCCAAGAGGCACAGCTGCAAATTAGTTTCTAGTATTTCCTACCACTGAAACTGGACGATAGATGTAAGGCTTCAAGTTCAGCTCCAGATCCAAGCCTATCCATAAAAGTTCTTGGGTATTTATACTGAGGTCAGACCCAGTGCTGCCTCAGGGGAAAAGCTGCTGTCTACAATTTCAACTGGAATCCCATTAGATGGTTTTGCTTCTGTCAGGATGATGAAGTGGACAGGGTGCCAGTAATGGAAAAAGAACACAGGCTTTTACTCCTTTGTTTATGATGTTGGTTTCCACAAGTCTAAGTCATCAACACATGCCTCTCTGCAAATCAGGGATAAATATTTTCAACTGTGAAATAAGCCAAGCTGTGTAGATGGCAAGGGCTCTAGTAGATGAGTGACAGTTTATTCCATAATTAACAAAAAAAAAAAAAAAAAGTAATTTTTGCTTTATTAATCTAAATTACTCCTGAAACTAATTCAGAGAAAATGGAGATATATGATTTTTATAACCCACCATTATGTGTTCCCAGTTGTAAACAAGCCACCATTAAGTTTCAAAAAACATTTGAAAAGGGAACATTTACAAAACATAATAAACATTATTTAAGAAATTATAAACTTCAAAATTTTCTGCAAGTGTGATCAAATTACTGGCAATGTCAAAGGACAGTTATAATAGAAATCATAAAAATACTTGTAAACTTATAAAACAAACCTGTTTTATTAGAGATATTTGCCATTTAATATTATTTCCTAAATTAGCTCTTAAGATTTGAATAAGGTCGGCCAGTCTACAGTCAATTAAATATGACTTCAGTAATTAATGTGAAAATACTGAAGCTAAGTTACAGTTAAAATGAGATAGTAAAAGATACTAGAGCTTGTAATTTTTCCGAAGTAACAATTTCTTCTGCTTCAGATCTTTCAACATATCATTGCATAGCTGTTTGCCTCTTTTCAGCATTATGCAGTTATTTGGCATCAAATGACAAATACAAAATTTGACAATTATGAAGGGTGTTGTAATGAATGATCACTTTTGATGTTTCATGAAAACAGCCTCTGTGGAGTTAGGATGAAGCACACTTCACAATGGGATGCTAATTGGAATGAGTCAGACCAGCCAGACATAAAGTCGATTTTGTAATAATGGTAGGTATTAACAAGCTATAGCCAGATGCTATGAAGAAAATGTGAACTTCTGATCTGAATCAATGGCCATACTCTTTTTTAATTGGAGTAGATAGAGAAATAAAAATGTATATAGGATCTTCGAGTCCTGTGTTAGCCGGGGGTTTCAAACCTACCAGATGCTACCTTCCAAAAGAACACAAAGCCACTAACTAATGTGGTCATAGGTTAGACTATAACGTAATAACATGTTATGTGAAAAGAGTGTGGTGATACCATCCATTTTTCTGAAGTTTGCAGGGAAGAAATGGAGTGAAATGGAGTGGCTGAATAAGCGAAAGAAGGAAAAAAAAATCACAGTCAAGGTTCTGTTTGTTGATTGGAAGAGTCAAACCCGTGTTTAGGTCCATGATATGATCTGGTTAACATTGTTTCATAGAACTATAGAATCATAGAATGGTTTGTGTTGGAAGGGACCTTTAAAGGTCATCCAGTCCAACCCCACCTACAATGAGCAGGGACATCTTCAACTAGATCAGGTTGCTCTGAGCCCTGTCCAACCTGACCTTGAATGTTTCCAGGGATAGGGCATCTACAGCCTCCCTGGGCAACCTGTGCCAGTGCTTCACCACCATCATTGAAAATTTCTTCCTTCTATCTAGTCTAAATCCACCCTTTTTTGTTTAAAACCATTACCCCTTGTCCTATGGCAACAGGCCCTGCTAAAAAGTCCTTCCCCATCTTTCTCATGAGCCCTCTTTAAGTACTGAAAGGCCACAATAAAGTCTCCCCGGAGCCTTCTCTTCTCCAGGCTGAACAACCCCGACTCTTTCAACCTGTCCTCATAGGAGAGGTGCTCCATCCCTCTGATCATTTTTATGGCCTCCTCTGGACCCGCTCCAACAGGGCCATGTCTTTCCTGTTTCAGAAGGTTCCAGAGCTCAACGCAGTACTCCAGGTGGGAGTCTCATCAGAGTGGAGTAGAGGAGGAGAATCACCTCCCTCGCCCTGCTGGCCATGCTTCTTTTGAGGCCACCCAGGATACGGTTGGCCTTCTGAGCTGTAAGTGCACATTGTCGGCTCATGTTTCTGTATTTTGTTCTTTGTCTTCTTCATATAAAATGTAACTGGATATCCAGGTCTTCTTCAGCCACTGATTCTCCACATATAATTTTGGCAAGTCACTTAAAATCTTGGTATGTCACAAATTTAATGCTTTCGCAAGCCTCACATATCTTAAATATCTTAATAGAACAAAAATATTCAAAACTGCAGCTTTGGATTTAGGCACCAAAATTCCATCCAAATGTCTACTTCATGACTTTAAATCCATTCTGATCATTAGTGACAAAAAAAATCACAATTTATTCATCAGTGTTACATGCTCAGCATTTTTCCTTAAAATTAAGGTAGAACCAAGACACTCTCAGCTTTCACTTAGTTTCTGAGAAAGTATTTAAAGAAATCTGAGTGTTCAGAAATCAGAGAGTAAATTAATTAACCCATCCATATTAGTTGCTTCTAGACTACAAGCGATTTTCATGCATTCTTCACAGGATCTATGATTATTGAAATTGTAAAGGTCTAATAAACTTTGGCTCTTTTGTTTGCGCAATTTTAAGTATCTGGTGGGTGTGAGCTCTCATGGTGGATTCCATGGTGGTCTCAAGCTGTGCTGTAACCTTGTTGCAGTCATAGCTTTGAAAAGGCAAGTCAAGTCCTTTGAACTGGCAGAATTAGATCTCTTCTTTCATACTTAGCTTTCGGAGACCTTCTGGCCATCCACTGAGAAACAAAGTGCTACTGACTCCATCTAGTTTCTGAAGGAAGATTTCCATTATCTTTGCTAAAATGTCTTTAGTCTAGACTAACATGGAGTTTCTGTCTTTCAAACAACAGTTGCTGCTTCCTAATTGCCGAGAACAATCCCTGTTAGAGATTTATGTTCTGTTTCAGAGCACTGAGCTTGAATGATACAGTCCTTCATTTTGCATATAATCTAACAGATGAAGGCATTAGTACAGTCCCTCAGTGACTCATTAAAACATTTTAGTCAAGTTTTATTTCACTTTTCATGCAAACAAAAAAAAACTCAAATCAAACCATAAATGTTTTCAATAGGCTCAAACTTCTTGAAAGAATAATCTATTGTACCCTAATTTAATTCAAGCAAAAACAACTTACTGGCCTATTCTTGTACTCACTAATACTACCTGGAATATTGATGTTGACTACAGTGAGGTAGATGAGTACCTAGTTTAATATATGCTTCAGTTTATAAAATACTAAGTCAACAAGTTCATTAACACGGTTCTTATTTGTTCATTTATTTTTATACATAAAATACAAGGACCTGAACACATAGGGTAGACAGAGCTAGGACATTAACAAAAGAGTGCAGTGCTTCTTTTTGTTCAGTATTAAAAAAAAATAAATAAATCCTTGTTTAAGGATATTATTAACTTGGCATTATTAACTTGGTAGTGCGCAAGCCATCCTTTTTGGAGGGATATGTTGCACTCACAGGTATCACAGTAGAAGCAGAATGACTGAATGGTAGCAAAGGAAAGTATTAATAGTCTCTGTCAGATCCTTCATGAACCACAGGCAATTCCTGCCACCTCACATTTCTAACCATTCAACATCTATATTCTGTTGCCTCAGCCCATCAGAGGCTGGAATGACAGTGTTCAACAACAAACTAATAACTTTCCCCAGGGCTTATCATTCATGAGTTAGCAAATGTGACTTACCATGCAAGCTAACGAAAACAGCTCTGTTATTGTTAAGCAGTCACTCTACAATTAACTTGCATTTTCAGATGAGTTACACTGCAATCATATGAAGACTATACTGCAGAACCTTCTTGTCCATTTACCCCATTCATATCATTATTAAACGGAAACATTTTGCCCATATCCTGCCAAGCCAGTCCATGGACACCATTGAAGGAGTAGTAATTAATACTGCTAATGATTCTTCTTATTAGTCTTGTTCTCCTGTTATAAAACCCCTTATCACAGAATCACAGAATGATAAGCGTTGGAAGGGACCTCTGGAGATCATGTAGTCCAACCTCCCTGCCAGAGCAGGTCCATCTAGAGCAGGTTGCACAGGAACATGTCCAGGCGGATTTTGAATGTCTCCAGAGAAGGAGACTCCACCACCTCTGTGGAGGAGGTGGGCAGCCTATTCCAGTGCTCTGCCACCCTCAAAGTAAAGTTCCTCCTCATGTTCAGATGGAACTTCCTAGGTTCAAGTTTGTGCCTGTTATCTTTTGTCCTGTCAATGGGCACCACTGAAAAAAGACCGGCCCCCTCTTGACACCCACCCTTTAAATATTCATAGACATTGATCAGATCCCCCCTCAGTCTTCTCTTCTCCAGACTAAAAAGACCCAAGTCCCTCAGCCTTTCCTCATAAGAGAGATGTTCCAGTCCCCTAATCATCTTTGTAGCCCTTTGCTGTACCCTTTCCAGCAGTTCCCTGTCCTTCTTGAACTGGGGAGCCCAGAACTGGACACAGTGCTCTAGATGCGGCCTCACCAGGGAGAGTAGAGGGGGAGGATAACCTCCCTCGACGTGCTGGCCACACTCTTCTTGTTGCACCCCAGGATGCCATTGGCCTTCTTGGCCACAAGGGCACATTGCTGGCTCATGGTCATCCTGTTGTCCGCCAGGACTCCCAGGTCTTTTTCCTCAGAGCTGCTCTCCAGCAGGTCAGCCCCCAACCTGTACTGGTGTATGGGATTATTCCCCCCCAGGTGCAGCACCCTACACTTGCCCATGTTAAATTTCATCAGATTCCTCTCTGCCCAACTCTCCAGCCTGTCCAGGTCTTGCTGTATGGTGGCACAGCCTTCTGGTGTGTCAGCCACCCCTCCCAGTTTCAGCAAACTTGCTGAGGGTACACTCTATCCCTTCATCCAGGTCATTGATGAATATATTGAACAGGAGTGGACCCAGTACTGACCCCTGGGAAACACCACTTGTTATGGACCTCCAACTAGACTCTGTGCCCCTCATCACGACCCTCTGAGCTCTGTCTTCTTGACCTTTCTGCATCAGAGGCACCCAGGTGAAGAGGCTGAGAATTTTCTCTACAAGAATTCCTTTTAAAGCTAAATTAACAGGTTTTACTGATTCAGTGTGCTTTCATTTTTGGTGCCAAGCTAGGAATATACTTAGAGGAAGGGATAAATATAATTTGCAGCAAGGGCTTAGCACAAGTCCCTTTGCCACATGAGACCATAGACACTCGAGGTTACTCATCACTTTTGAAAATCTTGTCCCATCTAAGTCCAACAAATTCAGGGGCATGATTTTAAACAGCTCTTGCTCAAGACATTTTACATCTACCTATCTGTCTATCTATATTATATATAAACAGTATTTATTTGATATATTTCCTAGTTATTCAAGAGATCATGAGTAAAAATATCTAAAGTGTTAAGCTTCTGCAACACATGCCATAATAAATACACCCCCAGCTTTAAGCCTTGTTTATTTTTACAAGGCTTTGCTACTAACAGATTTTATTTTATTCCAGTGTGCTTTCTCCTCACATCAAATTCAGACTGGTCTTCCTGCTTATCTTTTCTTCTCTACATTACTGACAGTCTTTTTAACTGTGAACAACATTATCAGTGTAGTATTCAATGTTCTGATGAAGCTCCAGTTATTCAACAGATACTCTTAAACCACATTTCTTAGAGGCTCCTGCCCACAATTTGGAATAAATATCTGTATTTGAAGAAAGCAAATATCATGTAAATCATGCCTGTAATTCTTCATCATATGGAGAAAAATCTTACTTCAAGTCATGAATCAGAAAGCCAAGTAGCAAGAAAAAAAGAAAGAATGAAAAAAAAAAGGCAACAGCAAGAGAGATGGAGAGAGGAGAATATGATGGAAAAAATGAGACAGGGCTATAATTAAAGGCAATGATGTAGAAAAAATCCTGACAACTTTAATGGGTTGTCAAAGAAGATCTCCAAAGGCTCCAAAATAAATGAAACAAAAAAGCAAAGCGATATAAATATATATAGGAATGAAAATGGAGAAAAGTATCTCATCTGTTACTTCAGGATTCCAAAATCGAACTACTCTACCTAATAAACTAAAAATTGTGTTTATGAAATGCTACTTTAGTTTATTACATCAGCAGCCTGTATTGGTTCTAAAGATGAACCTACATCAACATCTCTCCAGTCTTTCTCCTGGAAAATTTTCTTAGCTTCCATGGTCTTTGATGCTAAGAAACCATAATAATGTTATGCTTTCCATCTTTCTTGGTTACAAACCAGTTGATTAATTACTGCATTTAACTGCACTACATACAGTAAACGTGCATGCATGTAAGCGCATGTGCATGTGTGGTTTCTTCCCTTCCTAGTCTGCAGGAGGAATATGTTTTCTTAATATCAGTTGTAATCAATATATCTAAGTTGTAATCAATATATCTACAATACCAAAGAAGAACATTTCAGAAGTGAAAAGTGCAAATCATGTGTTGAGGACTCTGCTGTGGTCCTTAAACCCTGACCTAAATCAGGAAGATGTGGAACCATCACAGCAATGTGGGATCGACTGGGTCTTCTGATACTTCATTACATCCTCAGGCATAACAGAAGGAATATGCTTGTTTCTTTACCCAAGAGGAGAATGCTTATTTCTCTGATAATCACATCTGCTTTTATGTGCCTCTATAGTACAGAACAACCAACCCCAGGTATATTTAAATAAGCAGATGATGTTTGTAACTAATGAAAAAACAATGCAGGTTATTTTCCATTACCTTTCTAGAGAAATTTAGCGTTAAAAGACAAGATCAGATAAAAGTTTAAATGGGGATTAATATATGTACTAAATAAGTGAAGCCATGCTAAAAATCTTTCAATATTAGCCCTGAAGACAGACTGAGAGAGCTGGGGTTGTTCAGCCTGGAGAAGAGAAGGCTCCGGGGAGACCTTATAACAGCCTATCAATACCTGAAGGGAGCCTACAGAAGAGCTGAAGAGGGACTCTTTGTCAGGAAGAGTGGTGACAGGACAAGGGGCAATGGTTTTAAATTGGAAGAGAAGAGATTTAGATTAGATATAAGGAAGAAATTCTTTACAGTGAGGGTGGTGAGGCACTGGAACAGGTTGCCCAGGGAAGTTGTGGATGCCCCATCCCTGGAAGTGTTCAAGGCCAGGCTGGATGGGGCTTTAAGCAACCTGCTCTAGTGAGAGGTGTCCCTGCCCATGGCAGGGGGGTTGGAACTAGATGATCTTTAAGGTCCCTTCCAACTCTAGCCATTCTATGATTCTATGATTCTATGATTCTATATCTGTACTCACACACACACTGTTCCATACTCAATATTGGAAAAAAGATGTATTAGAAAAGCTCTTTTTCGACAGTAATTGTCACCCGTGAAAAGTGCTAAAAATACAGCCATAAAAAGCAATCTGTTTCTGTGAGGTCTGTGTTTCCTTTTCTCCCCCTTCCCTACCCCTTTTTGTAATTAAGGTCTTTTTATGGCAACTAGATACTTTTTTTCTTGTGAGTTAATCAATTCCTACTGCTCCTTCCCTATCTTTGGTTGCAATCCCTATGCTATGTGGTATTTCTGCACCAGTGAATTGTATGAGGTAGCAGCAATAAAACTGAAGGTCCAGCAGGGGTTCTGTTTCCAAGCTAACATCCAGATTTTACCACATGACTACATTTCTTCCATAAACTTGCTCTTATACCTCTTACACCTAGCATTAACAAGACTTTTTATTTTAAGGTTATTAGTCAATTAATGACAATCATACAAATTATCTCATCATTTTAGTACATGGACAAAAGGAATGGAAAACTAATAAAAAGATGAAGAAATTAAATCCCTTTTTGCTACATTTTCTGCATTTTCCTCTATTTCCATCTTTCCCAACCCTCCCACAATTACTGCCCCAAATTTTAGTGCTGTACTGATAAAAGGTATCAATATAGCACTTGTCAATAAAATGAGGTAGATACTGCATGTGAGATTTTTTCATTTTTATTTCTGTTTTATACAGTTTCATTTTTTCTATCTTTTTGGAAATATCCTGTATAATATAAGGGGCAAAACTCAGCATTTCTATAGATGTAGAATCCATTAGGATCACTAAAAGTATCTAAAATGGATATTACAAATAATTCTGAAGGCACATTCTCTATTGTTATCTTGTGCCATAGGAGCACCGAGAACGCATCACATAGCAGCCAGATTTTTTCTACCAGGTTTTCTGTCTGCACAGATGAGTCTTTAGGAGATGTACAATTAGTGTTATGATTTCTACAATTACCCATCTGACAAATAGCGTGCAATTCCCCTGTTCTCTTTGGGCTTCTTTAGGAGGCTCAGAAGCTCCTAAAGCAAATCACGCCTCATTCTTTTTTGGGGGGAAGAAAAAAAAAAGCTGAAGCCTTAACTCTGAATGCTCCTGATCTAAAGGAAGAGTTTAGAGATGGAGATGTCAACTATAAGAAATGTCATTTGTAATAAATAACTCACGTTAACAAATCATGATTAGATTAAGTAGACCATGTGAGAGTCTCAAGCAGGGACTGTCATTTATTGTACATTTGCAATATTTCCAGAACATTAAAGCTTATCTCTTTGGTGATATTAAATGTAAACATTAAGTAAATACCACCAAAGCTATTGCTACTGTTTTAGAAAAAGCAATGCCATTACGAACAGTACGCATTCACTCTATAGCATGTTCTTGCATATTACTGCTATTAGAAAAACAAATCAAAAAAGACTACAATAAACATGTTTTAAGCCAATACTTTTCTCTCCTGCCAACTGTTTAACAACTAGCTTGTGTTCAGTTTCATGGAAATGTACAAATTTATAACTGTGCTACATGTGCAAATAAAAAACACAAGCAAGTTGTTTAGCTGCTTTAATAGAAGTACTGTAAACAACTGGCATTCGGGCATACACAATGCATCTCTAATTGTGCTTTCCACTATACTTCTCTAGGACTAGCACTGAAATTTCTTATTAGTACATGCTAGAATATAGACAGGCAGTTTGTTATTATCAAGCTGCTACTGATAAATGAATTATTGCACAGTTTGGAGAAGGGTGTTGTTTGTATATTTTCCACTAAAACAAATTACAAATTCTTTATAGATGTGATCATTACTGGATGATTACTCTGGGCCAACAATTTATACTCTCTAAAATGCTTGGGAACCGCTTCCTCTAGATTAGGTATCTGAACAATGTTATTTTTGGTCAAGGTCACACAGCAGTTTTGCTGTTCACTGATTTATTAAAGATTAATTCAAAAAATAGGAAATGTTCTTAAAAATATTCCTCACTGATGCATCTAAACGCTACCGCAACAGAAGCAGCAGGATTAGTCATCACTATGCTGGTCTCATATTTCTCAGGGAGATGGTGAAGAAGGCAGAATGGGGCACTGAGAGGACAGACTTCAATTTGATAAACCATCTAAATAAGTGCTTACATTTAAGCTTGTAATTAAGTGGAGTTTTACTCACACAAACTTTAAACTCAAATCTTTGAAGGAAAAAAATACCTCTCTGTAAATATTAAAGCAAGAATTTTAAAAAGAAAAAAGAAAAAATTTGAAAAAAATTATATCTTATTGAAAAGGACCATAAAAATATAGAAATAGGTGTGGAGGGGACCCCAGCAGGTCAAAGAGATCTCTTCCCCATCCTCACTTATACAACAGAATCTAACATCTCTAAAACATCCTTGACAGATGTTGGCCAGAACTGCTCACAGATCTCATTACCACTGTTTCCCCAAACTGATTTTTGAATTCAGTTGAGTCCTGCTATGAGCTCCAGAACCATCACAGACTAGGAGTCACTCTGTTATCCCTCTTCATTTAGGTCATACCACAGTCCCCTCCAAAAGACTGCACGCAGAAGATATAATCCTTCCCAGTCACTTTAAAGTCACATGATATGAGCTACGTTGGCACAAATTTTAGCTGTGAGGCAAGAGTACAGGTAGTAACAGCTGGCCAAAACCTCTCCAACCATGTCTTTGACAAATATGAAGAAATACAATTAGGTCGCCTTAGAAAAAACACCTCATTGACAAAAATAAGCAGGAAGCCGGAACTCAAATTGCTGACTAGCTCTCTAGAATGACCGCAAGTACAAAAGCTGTTAGGTGACTGAAATGGCCGCGGTCTTGGTATCCTTGGTGTGAATGAACACTAATGGGCAAGAACTCAGGATAGCAAAATATTTCCAGAAAGTAAGTTGGTTAGTATTCACTAAGAGTGAAAAGCTTTGAGCTGTAATGCATCTCTTTTCAAAAGTGCAGATGTTGCAGTGCTTTGCAAAAACAAATCATTAATACCACATGTAGATGCAGGAACTGAGATACAGAGGTGAAATGAGTTGTCTGCAGTCATTTAGCAAGTTCATTTGGAAGGCAAATACACTCTGGATGTTCATCTCCTGAATATGAACATCGGAGAGAGTTTTTGCAGGTTCCTATTCACTCTCAGTAACTTGGATTTCCTTTTCAATTTCAGTATATTAGTTTGAATTCTGCACCAGTTTATAGTCAGTGAAATACCAGGTACCAATCACATGAAATGGATTGGAAAAAAAAAAAAAAAAAGAATCTGGTTTGTCATGCTCAAATTTGATATTAATGTCAATCACTATCACAGCTGTGATACCTCTGCAAAATTAACAGGAAAATTGCACACAAATGAAGAGCAGTTAGAATTTGCTGAATTGTCACTACAATAATGTAAGAAAATATGACATCATTTTCTTTGTTACCAAAAAAGTATTTTGCAGTCCAAAAAGAAAAGGTAATGATCACTTGATTATAAAAATCTAGTTAAGACCACAAATCACAACTGTAATATCTGCACTAAGGAAAATACTGCAAAAGGAAAAGCTGCTGACTATTAAACTTCTCCAGTATTAGGTTTTTGTTATACCCCATAATATGTGAAGTATGAAGCATAAACAGTTTTCTAAATAAAAAAAAAAAAGTAAAGAAGAGTTGCCATGGAGACATCATGAGTTGCCTTGGGGCTTGAGGACACACAATTAGCCTACAGGACAGCTTTCAAACACTTTAATTTGAACCTTTTGGAGTTTCAGCCATGCAGTGATCTGCTGAAATAATTATTTGCGTTCTCCATATTTTTTAGCCAATATATATTACCATGTGTTCAAAAGTAAGGATTACGGAGGAATAGCTTCTCATTCTGATATTTTAAATTGCATTTATAGAAGGGAAACCTTCAGCTTTGACTTTTAACACTAGATTAAAAAATACAACTAGTTAGCACAGAAATCTTCTCCTTTATTCTCTTCAAACATTTCTGATTTTGCAAGCATGCAAATTAATTTTTCTTTTACATAGGCTGCTTCTAGCAAAAAAGATAAAAATGTTCCACAGTGATTCAAATATTACCTGAAAAATTGCTGCTTGCTAATTTTCAGTCTGTGAATCACAATCCTTGTTCAACAGGATGAAACAAAGGGCAACAGAAAAACATGAGTTCTGTAAGTGTCTGTAAATTCCCTGTGCTAAAGACTTTATTCTTTGGAAATTTCTGCAACTTTCACATTTATAAAACTTAGTAACTTTGTTTTTTAAAAACAGAGATTGGACTAGATGATCTCAAGAGTCCTTTCCAACCTCAATGACTGTGATTCTAGGATGTGCAATGTAAATAATCTAGTTAGGATTTCCAACACCGTGCCATCTACACCCAAATTCAGTAAGTATACAAGGACACATACATATAAGTGGAAGAGAATAATAGAAAGTAAGTTTAAACCAGTACTCACTCACAAGCCGCATTGTCAAACTGACCTTGAAAGTTAGCAATGTGGTTTTCTCATATATTCTGACACCTGCAAATCTATCTGTGAATACATATACTCACCTACTAAAATTCTGTGCAACTTTTAACATTCAAACATAATTCACCCATCCATCATCTTGTTTATGCCACATCTGTTATGTTCTTTTCCTGTACTCTGGCCATGGTAAGGTGTGTAAAAGGACTATAATTCTCAAAGCTCAGAATCTGGCTGGAGAGTACTCTTTCAGTGCAAGAGCTGAGAATACTCCTGAGGGTGCACAAGAGGATTGTCACCTTGCAGGACCTTCACACACGAAGGTGCGGCAGAATAGTAGTAGGATGAAGATGCTATAGAGATAATAGCACTGGTTCTAGGATTGCTGAAGAGAGTTACCTTAACCTGTATCACAAACTGAGCCAATGTCCTAAGCTCAGTAGACCATTGTACATGGAGACCAATGGACCAAACTGTCAGGCATCTCATCATTTGAAACTAAGTGGGTCAGAGAGAGACAATTTCTAGTTTCTGAGGCTTTGGAGGATACAACTGGACTCATCAAGCTTGTTTTGGTCATGGGCTGGTAATGACCAGCTGTCCCTGGTCACGTTCCTTCACAGCTCTGCCAAAGCCCGTGTCATTCATAACTTACTGCTTTAGAAGAAAGGCATTTTGTAACCACAGGACCTTCAGTCTGCATAGCATCAGTAGAGTGGCTTTGTAGAGCAAAAGTCGAGGACCTGATACTTACACTCTTTGACAGTCATTTGAGTTCTGTTCTTCATAATGTGTTATATGCATACATACACATGGTTTAGATTCCCTGTGCACCTATATATCAGTATGTAAAAAGTAACATATCACATTCTTGTCATAAAGTGCTATAAAGTGTAGAATTATACTCAAATGTATTCCTACCTATTTTCCATTTTCACAGAGGAGACCATTAGCTGATTTAGATGGCAACCTAAAAAAAACCAAACCAAATCAGCAATTAATTTAAAAAGTCTGATCAGTGAAACTATCTGTAAAAAAATGCTAGGCACAGGAGAAATGTGGAACTGGAAAATCATTAATAGGAATTGTGAAAGCAGCACTAAACTGAATGTAAGTGAAAGATACTGATAAAAAATACTAACAAAGGTCAAAGCAGATAAATCAAAATAGCACTAATGGCCCTGTGTAGAAAGACAATAGACTTAAAAATCCTGCTCTTTTATTTTATTGAGCATTATGTTCATTTACAGAACCTCATAAATAAACTTTCTTTAGGATAGATTTTCTCATTTTTACAGAAAGGCAATAGAAAAACACACATTTCAAGTGATTGAACAATGGTATTCATTTAAATATGATAATTATCTTAGACTACTTTACCTCTGTATTTTCACTATAGGAAGGCAAGCAGAGGCAGAACAAGTACTAATCTCCCATACTTAGGTGAATCTCCCATGATTTAAAATGACATTTTTTAATGTGGCATCTCTGCCTCCATTGTTATACAGAGGCTCTCTGCATGCTGATTTCAGCCTTCCACAGATGATGCCCATGAGCTTAGCACTTGCTAAATGTCCAGTAACAAATAACAGATGTTCATATCCACACTGGGATCACAGCAAGATCATATTCTCCCACAAATGTCCTTGGCAGTGAAAAGTAAGGCATCAAAAAGTACCACCATAAGTGAATTTGAATTAAGGTATTTACTGTTTTTATTTAAACTTTCAGTGAAGAAAACAGTATTTCTTCTTTACTGTTATCTCAAGTCAGGTCTTATTAGAAAAGAGTAATTAAGGATTTGTGGAGAAGAGTATATTTCCAGCAGATAAACACTCTGTTTCTGATTTTACAGTACTCTCTATTTATGATCCTGCAGACTGAAGCTGAATTCTGTAGCCTTCAGGATATCTATGCATCTTTCCTTCATTAAGGGTTCCATGGAAGTAATTCTAATAACTTTTTAACTTAGGCGTCTGTGTTGAGGTGCGGATCTAATGACACATTCTTATTAGCAAGGTCTTTCGGAAAGAATATATGCTTCCAAACAGAAAACTCAAGAGATTAATCACTCAGGCTAAAAGCTGTTATGTGCTTTTAACACTTCAGATGAAATGAGCTATTCCTGACTGTTAGATCTACCTAAAATCTTTTTATTTCTAATAATTTACACCTTCCTTTAATCATCTGAACCTATTTCTCAAAGGAAACCAATTAGCTTCAATACATCTTCACATATCATTTAATATAAATAAAAGAAACATATTTCTTGGTAGGTTTTCAACGCAATGGCAACTCCATCTAATTTTCTTTTTTCTTTAAAACAAGCTGGTAGGTCATATTGGAGACTAATGCTCTGATTTGAATATGCCAAGAGCAGGTCTCCAGAAATAATTCTGATTAGAAGACACACAGATAAACTTTCCATTTGTGCATTGGAATAATGTCATATTATAAAATATTTTGAGATCCTATGCAGGAAAACTAATAATTTTATAATTATTACTTTTGAAGTGCAAATATAAACTCAGAAGATCATTAGTAATGGCACTACACAATTGGTTTTTTAACAGTAAAAATTACCTAAAAATAACAAACAATTAACCACACACATTATAGTATGTGTGACTTAAGGATCAAACAGTCTGCCTTTACTCTGTGCTGCTGTGACTAACCCATTCCTGGTACCCCAAATAGCTTCTTATAGTTGCACTGAATTGCAGCATTGACAATCCCAATCACTCCGAAGTCTGAAATTTAAACATTATTCTACTTATTAGTAGAAGCTGAAGAAAGTTTCAGTGAGTTGGCAAATAGGGAATGAACAGCTCAGGAATCCAGAAGAATAGAAGTTAGTGAAAAATTCAGGAAACAGTAAAAATATACTACAGCATACCTTGATTGCTACTAGCTTCTTCCCTATCCGTACTGCACACATGCAGAATGTCAGAGATGTATTCAGTTAAATCAGCAGAAACTAACTGTTACTCTCACTGCAGAGGAGTTTTTACTCCTGTTTCTGTCTAACCCCCCACTGATGCAACATACATTCAGGGAAGATGGGCTGAGCTTGTAAAAGGAATGACTGCTCTGCAGAAGTTGTGTTGGGTTTGCCAACTGAGCTATGCTTGCCTTAGACAAACCTCCCTTAATTATTTCTTCTAGTAAAATATATAGTATGAACCTACCAAATATTTCACTCTTTGAAAGGAATGATCTGATCAAAACACATTTTATCAGTGAAAGCCAAGTACCTAGACACCAAAGCTATAAAACTACATTTGCCACCAATAAGGGAAAAATATTTCCTGAAATATTATTGCAAAAGATATTAAATGGATATGCTGGAACAGAACTGTGAATTTAATATTGTGAACAGCAATTTCGATATCCTCTTTAATGGAAGTGTCATTTTTTTCTAAACTGACATATGTTCCAAGACAAAATACATTGAAGATTTTAAAATACACTTTTTCATTTCTTAGCAATTTGACAGGAGAGGTGTCCTCTCCTTAGTCTATCAAACTCATTAGCTGCTTTTCTCTACCACAGAAGTTCAATGGTAGGACATTTTAAAAAAGAAAAACTTCCTGAAAACACTGCCATGGTCCTATAACGAGATTTCATTACGTTGAACC